>NC_137056.1:11571722-11666722 GCF_032717465.1 Coenobita brevimanus | reverse complement strand
CAGTTCAGAGGAGCAGTGACCATTGAAGTAGCGATAGAAAAGAGATAAAGATGCAACAGTGCAGCGAAGAGACAGAGGTTGAAGGGAGTCAGTAAGAGGAGGAGAGTTCATGAGACGAAAAGCCTTGACTCCACCTTATTGAGAAGAGCTGTATGTGGGGAGCCTCCCCACACATGAGAGTTGTACTCCACACAGGGGTGGATAAAACCCGTGTATAGAGTCAGTTGTGCAGGGGTAAAGAAGGAACGGAGTCTGTTTACATATATCATTTTTTCCCCCATGTTAGTGTCTATAACCTGTCTGCCTCAGTTAATCGGTTCTTCCATCGACCTTTCTGTCCCATCCATCATATATATATATATATATATATATATATATATATATATATATATATATATATATATATATCATCGTCGTCGTCGTCGTCATCCGGACCTCCTTTCCCACCCAAGGGCAGGGTGAGGAGTAGCAGTGTCCAGACAGCCCAATTTTGCCCAATCCAATGGGCCACGCTTCCATTCACTCATCATTCAAGCCCCCAAAATCCTGGCTCTATCGGATACGCCAAAAACATTCACCACGTTCTGTAGCTTCACGTATACGTATCCGATTGAGTGAATCCTGACGCTGCCACGTTAAAAATGGTGCCAAAATCCTTGATCATGCACTTCTCCTCACAACATTCATCCAGCCAGTTCGATCTCTTGTCAGTTCCCTAGCCTGACCGACTTCCAAACTCTCTTCCTCACACACTCATCCACCACATCTCTCCACCTCCTTGGCCTACCTCGCCTCCTCCCTCCTTCAAATTCGCTCAGATATACCTTTTTCACCACTCTATTGTTATCCATTCTCTCCACATAACCATACCATCTCAGTACAATTTCTTCGATTCTGGTGTCCACCGACATCCTTACTCCACATCGTTCACGAATCACATTATTTCGTATTCTATCCACCCTCTGTACTCCACATACATTCCTCAGCAGTCCCTTCACCGCTTTTACACTCGACTTTTCATTTTCATGCCACCCCATAGTCTCACATCCATATGTTAAACTAGGCACTAACACTCCCTCATGTAAACCTTGTGCAGCTGCAACACTCAAGCCTCTGTTTCTTATCAAGGCCTTCATTGCACCAGCTTCTTTTCTTCCTTGTTTCACTCTACTTTCAACTTTTGCACATTTTCCTCTCTTTTCTATCACTGTACCCAGGTATTTGAACGCTCTCACCGTATATATATATATATATATATATATATATATATATATATATATGTATTACATCCCTATTATTATAATTTCTGCGTGCACTGTCAGTAGGCTACTTACATCTGTCCTCCCTGCCATGTCTTTATGTAGTTCTGTATAATCAACGGTACCTTTCATCTCCCGGTTTTCATCCCCTAACCCTGACATCAGTCCTACTTCACCCATTATATGTCATTTTCTTCTTTCGCTGTTCACCACCCCGCTTCCTCATCCACACCCCTGCATCTTCACCCAAACCTCCCCACCGCACCATCTCCCACCCCACCCATCTCCCACATCCGGTTACCCCGCCCCACTCCACCACATTCCCTCAGCCTTACTCCTTCACCCCACACCACTCCTTCACCCAGCCCCTCCCGACTCTCGCACCCCATCCCATTCCCACATCCCTCCCCACCCCACCCCGACCAGCCTCTCACCCCGCCATAGTGAGTGAGGGCCTGCGAGAACTCTGAACTCTCACTAACTTTGTTATTAGATCTTACCCTGTCTCTGTTCCTGCCCTCTGACGTGTGGCGCCCTCTGCTTGTTTTTTATTTGTTGGTGTGTCTGGTTTTCTGTGTGTTTGTGTGTCTGTGTGTGCTTGTTTGTGTATATTGCGTATTTTGCGTGTTGTTTATTTTGTATGTTTTTTTTTTACATTGTGTTTATCAAAAAGATCTTGTGTGTCAGGAAAAATATAAGAAATTTTTGTATACTGTGTGAGACTATGTGCCTTGTATTGCTCCTTATAAAGCATTTAATTATTTCCTAAACCCCAGGAAGTGAAGCTTAATGGAAACTCGAGGTGACGGTATGATTTGACTTTATCAACTCAGCCAGAGGACATATCATGTATATATTAAGGTTTTGCACCGACTGTTTTATTTAATTCAAGAAGCACCTCTCTGCAAAGTTTTCAGACAACCTCCATCGGCTCCCAACCCTCCTGAACCGAGCTAAAATCGTCATCTCTTATTGGTCTTGAAACAAATACATCACCTTTATGAGTGAAAATACAATCTATATTTAACTGCAATAGAATGATCCAAATTACCACGGTACAGAATAATATAGATGCCGTGATGATAGGAGGCGAGGCTAGTGACGTGGCCTAGTATTCTGAGTGGCTGAGTAGGTTTCGTGGCACTTCTTCCTTGGCGATTTTTCTGCACATTGCTTCTCAGTATCCTGAAGTCAGTTATTGATGCAAACTGTGTCGATGATAAAGTGATGTAAATAATTTTAAAAAGAGTATTAAAGTGTAAAATGGAAAAGAAATCGCTAAGGAAGAAGTGTTACGAAGTCTCGTGTCCCTATAAGAGTGCTCAGGGCGTTGGTGGCGGTCGTGGCGATGATGATAATGATGATGATGATGAGTGAGATGATGATGATGCTTCCCTACTCCGTGATTAGAAAGAGGTGTTCGAGAGACCCTCCTTCCTTTTTCACCTTTAATAATACGAACAGCAAAATATGTAGCTGTGTGTGTGTTTTTGAAGACTTTGAAACTGGGGAAGGGAAGAGGTAAAAAAAAAAAAAATCGCATTCGCCATTTTTCTGACTTCCCCTGCCAGCTCAGTTTCCTCCTCCTCACCCAGCCATTTTTCTTAGCTTCCCCCCTTTGCTGTTCTTGCCCCAGACCTTCTTCTTCATTACACATTTAGTCATGTCCCCCACCACCTTCCCCCTTCCCCCTCGTCACATCGCCTACCTTTCCACGTCCACTTTGTCTTGCTCCTCCTCAATTCACCCCAACCTTCCCTCCCCTTCCCACATACTGTTACACTTCAATCCTTCCATCTCCCACCCTCCCTCCGTGCACACACGTCACTACACTTCTCCATCTACCCTTAACGCCTTCACTCAATTTTTTTCCCCTCACCTGAATGAATTCGCCTGATGTAAGTCAGAATGAAATGGGAAGTACTTCCTGAGGCCGAAGGTGTTAATATTTATGCTCTCATCTCACCTTTCACTCCCAACACACCTCATCTGCACACTATGTCATCTACCTCCTCCTTCCCCACACACTCATTCGCACCTCTCCCTCAACTACCCCACCCTGTAACGCACATTGAGGCAATCCTCCCCACACCCACACCGCACTCCTCACACAGCCCCCGCTGCCTCTTCTTCCCACAGCTTCTTCACTCTCTTCATCCCACCTAACTCACTCCGTCTCCACTCACCACTCTCCCCCTGCCACCTCCCAGCTCTGCTATAACAAATTCAGGAGTGACCACAGATCGCTCTTATACGTGAAAGTTAGCGGCTGAACCTTGACTGCCTTCTGATACTGGCTCTAAAAGGCTCATCGGACGTGGTGCCAGGACCGGACCAAAGTTTCATATTTCATCTTTGGCCTTTTCTGTGTTATGTTGAATTCACTTTTAACTGTACTTGTATTTATTATTTAAAGGATACTTAGCTCTTTCATTATGTTGACATAATTCATATTTTCTTGATGCTTTTAGAGGCTTTTGTTCAGTATTGTGCAGATTTTTCAAACTTGAACAGAAATAGCTTTATGTAACCTCCTCGCTACTGGGGAGTACCGGGACCTAAGTTAAATAAAAAATTCTACTGATGGTAACTATATATATATATATATATATATATATATATATATATATATATATATAAAGTCGGGTGTTTCCCTTCATAAGGATGAAAGGTAGTACAATGACAGAGTTCTTATCAGACGCATCTATGTTCAAGCTCAACAGTTCAAATCCAGGAGGAATCTGGAGATTTTTCTTGCTCTGAGCATTGTCAGGTATAAATGATGTAAACAATGGCAATCCAGTCTCCACCTCTCCCACGCCCAAGGTTCCTTGGAGCCCGCAGAGGGATAATAAGGGATCGAATGTTGCCGCTTTTTACTGAGCAATTTTATTTGGGGGTACACACACACACACACACACACACACACACACACACACACACACACACACACACACACACACACACACACACACACACACACACACACACACACACACACACACACACACACACACACACACACACACACACACACACACACACACACACACACACACACACACACACACACACACACACACACACACACACACACACACACACACACACACACACACACACACACACACACACACCGTCACCTGTAAAAAATAGGAGAGAGAGAGAGAGTTAAAATATACACTATAGAAATTCGTTTTCTAACTCCATTTTATACAGTATTTACAAGATTACCGTAAATAACACAACATAGCAAAGACGGCCTACTATAGGCTTTAAATTAGAGTACATATGAATTCAGTACAAAACATTAGAGATCATTTGCGACTCAAGCTGAAAGAGAGAATGTAGCAGATGGCTAATCTCTCTCTCTCTCTCTCTCTCTCTCTCTCTCTCTCTGCTTGCCGACGTGCCTGTCTCTCTGTATCTTTCTATCCATCTGTCCCTCTGTCTGTCACCACCACCACCACACACTATTCAACCATTCCAACACACTTTAGCATCCCTGTGGTCTCGTTAACAGCTTCTTTACGAGGACGGAATGCCGATCTCGACGCCTCAACCCTTTTACTGGCGGGGATAGCTCAGGGAAATCTTCCGACGTCACTCAATGAAATCGCAAAGTGTGCAGTATGAGAATTAAAAATATTTTCGGGGGAAAAACTTTGGATTTTGCCTGTGCTTCTTTCACCTTAATTTGGCCCAGATTTTTCGTTCTCTTGCAGCTTATATCACGTAGCCCAGTTCCGTAGAAGAACATTGCTATCTCGCTATCATTGCAGTTAGCACTTCTTCGTGACTAGCATGACATTGTTACAACTCAGCTTGCCAGATGGAGAGGTGACAATTTTAGGCCAAGTTAAAGTAAAAAAAAGTATAATCCAGTTAGCCCATCCCGAAGCCGTCCCATTCCATTTTTCTTTATATAAGGGAATCGTCACTATCTATCTATCTATCTATCTATTGCCAGACGCTTTGATCCCGTAAGGGGTGGCCGGCAAACAAATCGCCTCCATGTCGCCCTATCCCCCGCCATTTCACTGCCCTGCTCCTAGCCTACACCTTGCTCTCTCATATGCCTCTCCACTCCATCCCCCCATCTCATCCTCGGCCTCCCCCTCCCTCTTCCCCCTTCCACTCCATTCACATACACTCTCCTCGTCAGTCTTTCACTCTCCATCCTCTCCACATGGCCAAACCACCTCGGTGTGTTTCTCCTAACGCTTCCTATCACATCCACATCGACACCACAACGCTCCTTTATATCGTCATTTGTCAGCCTGTCTCTCCATATGACTCCACATGTTCCTCTCAATAACTCATTTCCACTGCTCTCACTCTTGACTTCTGGCCCTCCAAGAAGGTCCAAGCTTCATTCCATACATTAGAGTTGGTATCACAGTACTGTCATGTAGTAACTTTTTCACTTCCATGCTCACTTCCCTGTTTCTTATCAGTGCTTTCAAGGAACCAGCAACCTTTCTTCCTTGCTGTATCCTTTCTAGCACTTCACCCTCTAAACTTCCATCCTTACTCATCATACTACCCAAGTACTTAAACGCACTCACATTTTCCATTTCCTCCTCCTCCAACCTCACTGTACAGTACATTCAGTGACTTCACTTCTCTCGAAGACCGTAACTTTACTCTTCCCTACATTCACCTTTAGATTCCGTTTCTTACACCCTCTCCCAAACTCATCCACCAAGCCTTGCAGCTCCCTTTTGTCTTCGCTTAACAACAGTATCATCTGCAAACAACAGTACAGGGAGTTTCCAAAGTCTGCCCTCTCTCACTACTGCTAGGGCCGCTCCAACATCCACTGACCTACCGTGCATCCATTTTATAACCCCATCCATATACAGATTGAACAGCCATGGAGACTTGACACATCCCTGTTTCAATCCAACCTTCAAATAGAAAAATTTACTCAGTTCACCATCCACACGCACTGGAGCCCTAGCACCCTCATACATACTCTTCACGACCTTCAACATCTTCCCGGGTTAGAACTGCTGCTGTATCTGGGTCTGAACGTTGGTCGGGCCCCTGAACCTCGTTTCCTCTTGTCAGTCACAAGTTTGGGTAAGTGTGGCCACTCCTTTATTAAGAGCCTGGTACTGAAGGGGTTAATAAAGGTTAGAAAACCGTATATCTAACTCCTCTACGCAGAGAACTCCCTCCATTTCTGAAGTAAATCGTCTGGAGATGTGGAAAATCGTCTGGGGATGTTTTTATAAGATGCATAAAATATTCTGGAGACAGCAAGAGTAGACTAGAAAAGACATGGCCATACTGAAGAAGGTTGATGTCCTCGTGGCCTCTAGTGTACGAGGACGGGATGCTGGTCTCGATTCCTCATACACTCCAGCTGCCCTTCCTTTTATGTTGCTATTAAATATTTCCGTTTCTCTCTCTCTCTCTCTCTCTCTCTCTCTCTCTCTCTCGTTCATTTTCCTCCCATTTTCTTGATCACCGTCTTAATAAACCTTTCCCTATGTCTTATCCTTGTGTCTTATGTCCGTTATCTTTCTTTATCTGTTCTTGAGTCAGCTAAGGAGAGACGTCGAGCCGATGGAGATAGATGTAGCTGATGGAGATAGATGTAGCTGATGGAGATAGATGTAGCTGATGGAGATAGATGTAGCTGATGGAGATAGATGTGGCTGATGGAGATAGATGTGGCTGATGGAGATAGATGTGGCTGATGGAGATAGATGTGGCTGATGGAGATAGATGTGGCTGATGGAGATAGATGTAGCTGTTGGAGATAAATGTAGCTGATGGAGATGGATGTGGCTGATGAAGATAGATGTGGCTGATGGAGATAGATGTAGCCTTTAGTTCCTCCTCCGCCACCAGAGATCCTCCTTAAGCTAAGTAAATCGTCTGGTGACAACAGGAATAAAAGGAAATAGATGTCCTCGCAGCCCCTCAGTACGAGAACGGGATGCTGGTCTCGATTCGTCGTATATTCCATCTGCCGTTCCTTTTATGACACCATTAAATCTCTCCATATATCTAAAGTTTATTTTTATGTCCCTTGTCTTCCCATATCCTCTATCATCGGCTTTCAGTTTGATTTTTACTCTCCACCTGACAAAGTCAGAGGAGGGTATCGTTATCCCTGGTGTCCGTCCGTAGATTTGGGCGGCTGGGCGTTGAGATTTTCGTTTCCTGAGCATATCTCAGAAAATGTTTACTATAGTCATGAAATTTCGTTTTTCACGTTGTTATGGGTCTTATTGTGAACTGGTGCCTTTTGATACTTAGAATGCTGTTTCTTAAGTAGTTTTTTGAAAATTAATATATATATATATATATATATATATATATATATATATATATAGATATAGATATATATATATATATATATATATATATATATATATATATATATATATATATATATAATTATATATATATCTCTTCTGGCCCATCACAAATCAAAACTATATCATCTGCATAATCTAAATCCAAAAGTTTCCTGTTCTCTCCCCAAAGTATACCTGCACCGGTTTCTGTTCCAACGCGTTTCATAATGTAATCAATGACCAATATAAATAGTAAAGGCGATAGAACACCACCTTGAATTACCCCGGACTTGACTTCAAACGAATCACTCAGACAACCATCAACCATCACTTTACAAAATGTGTCCTCATGCATGTTCATAATGACCCTCACAAACTCCTCTGGTATTCCATAATGTCTCATGATCTTCCCCATAGTCTCTCTCGAAACACTATCAAAAGCCTTTTCAAAATCAACAAAACAAAGACTTAACGGTACTCTCATTTCATTAACTTGCTGCATCAAATGCCTAACTATAAAGATCTGATCATTGCAACCACGTCCCTTTCTAAAACCAGCCTGTTCATCCCTCAGAATACCGTCAACCACCGGCTCCAACCTATTTAACAACACTTTACTGAAAACTTTCAAAGCTATCGGTGACAAAGAGATTCCCCTCCAATTACCACATTCACTCAGGTCTCCCTTCTTCGGAACTTTAACAATTACACCATTCTTCCAAACTGATGGTAGTAACCCCGTCACCCATATCTTATTGAATAGCTTGGTCAAGATCATTATTAATCTATCCCCCTCCACTTTAAACATTTCCGGAAATAAACCATCCTCCCCTGGTGCCTTATTATTCTTTAACTGTTTTACTGCTTTCTCCACTTCCGCAAGCCTCAACTCTCCTGTTTCTATATTTAAATCTTCCTGAGCAGACGGTATATCCTCTTCTGGTGATATTGGTCTCTTAAGAACTGTCTCAAAATGCTCTTTCCATCTATTTTTAATATCTCCATCTTTGGTCAATAAATTTCCTTCCCTGTCTCTAACTGGTATTTCCTTGCGTTTACCTGTATTACCACTCAGTTCTCTAATCGATTCATATGCTATTCTTTGACTCTGTCCATCATTTTTGTTTATTAAGATTTCAGTCTCTGCAACCTTTTCATCCACACATCTTCTTTTATCTCTCCTAGCTAACCTTCTTACTTCTGAATTCAAACTCCAGTACGCAGCTCTTGCTAATTCAATCTCTTGTTCATCAATGCATTGCATCTCACTCCTCAATTTAGCCTCACCTCTCTTTTTTATCATATCCCACGTTTCCTCTGATATCCATTTCTTTCTCCTGAAGCTATGTCTCCTTCCAATCGTACATTCAGCAGTCTCATGCAAAACTTTGTTCACATCCTCCCACATCTCATCTACACTTCTCTCCCTCTCTTCCAACGTTTCCAACACCAAAAACCTATTTCTGCATTCTAATCTGAATTCCTCCTTTTCTTCTTCTTCCCTTCTAAGCTTAACAATATCGTATCTACCAACACCAGATTTTTCCTTCTTCTGATTTTTAAGTTTAAACCTTATTTTTGCAATGCTGAGTTGATGGTCACTACCAATATCCGCTCCCCGTTTAACATGAACATCTAGCAGAGAACTTCTATGCCTCCTACTGATAGCGATGTGATCAATCTGATTTTTATATTTTCCACACGGTGACACCCAAGTTGTCTTGTGTATATTGCAATGCTGAAAGAGTGTGCCCCCGATGACTAAGTCATTTGCTAGACAGAAGCTTCCAAACCTCACTCCGTTTTCACTCATCCTACTACCAACTCCCATCTTACCCATACATGCCTCAAATCCCTCATTTAAACAGCCCATTACTGCATTAAAGTCTCCAACGCAGATCAAAACATCATGTCTAGGTACCCTTCCTACTCCTTCTTGCAACTTTTCATAAAATGTGTCTTTCCTATCATCGAGTGCATCATTAGTAGGTGCATAACACACAAACAGACTGATGTTGCCATGATTTGATTTAAACCGTGCGTATATATATATATATATATATATATATATATATATATATATATATATATATATAGATATATATATATACAGTATATATAAGATTTCAACGCAACCTGAGCAAGTAATCTCAAGCCACAAATCAAAAAGTTTTCACTATAGTCATGAAATGTCTTATGGTTGTGTGTCTTATAGTGTACTGGTGCCTTTTTATAGGTAGAATGCCGATTATTAAGTAGTTTTTTTTATAATGAAAAGTAAAAAAAAAAAAAAATCTCATTTCAGTGCGATCTGCTATCTCAGTGGTATGCAGAGGTGGGGGGAGGTGAGGGCCAATATGCGCATGGTTAGGTGTGCAGGGAGGTGAGGGGGTATGTGCTTGGTCAGGGGAGGGTTGCAGCAGCGTGCCGTTGATGATGATGATGGTGGTGGTGGTGGTGTTTTGTTTTTTTGTTTTTTTTACTTTTTTTTTCACACTTCGCTATTCCATATCACTGATTTTATGAAGTTTTAATGTCTCTGTGTTATCCAGCGGGGGGGAGGGGTTGTTAAGGGCCGTTATGCGCTTGGTTAGGTGTACAGCGAGGTGGGGGGTATGTGATTAGTCAGATGGAGCGTTGCAACAGCGTAGCATTGCCATTTTTTTTTTTTTTTTAGTGTTTCCGATCACGAGACAACTTTATTCAAGGATAATATTTAAACCTGGTATTGATAGAGTTGATCGAGGCTACCTGTACTGTACTGTATATCTGAACTCCGGTGTTGGAGGAGACGCCTTCATGTGGCGGTACCGATATAACTGGCCGGTGAAGCTGCCTGGTTATACAAACGTCCTTCACCTCCCTCCCGCCTCCCCCAGAAGAGAATGGTGGTCTGCAGGAGAGGGGTAGCGTCAGCCTGCAGCCCACTGGGTTCACGTTCAGATGAACCTGGGGCTACAACTACTGCTACTACGTCAAACCTCTCCGATTCGAAATTTACTCCCCTGTACTGAATAAAATCGTCTGGAAGCAGCAAGAATAAACTGTTTAAAAGACCTGCCAGCACTGAAGGGGTTGATGTTCTCGCTGCCCCTTGCGTACGAGAACGGGATGCTAGTCTTGATGTCTCGGAAACCTCAGCTGTCGTTCCCTTTTTTCCGCCATTAAACGTTTCCATCTCTCTCTCTCTCTCTCTCTCTCTCTCTCTCTCTCTCTCTCTCTCTCTCTCTCTCTCTCTCTCTCTCTCTCTCTCTCTCAGTATGATGGCTTTTTCTGTAGTTTATAACAACTGGAGACTTTTCTAACGGGAGGAGATTAATATAGCCTTCTACTGCTTCTTCACACTAAGCTGAATAAATCGCCTGATGGAAGGCGGAACGAAATGAAACAGACGTCCTCGCAGTCTCTTATGTACGAGGACGGGATGCTGGTCTCGTCGATGCCTCGTTACCTGCAGCTATCGTTGACGTGGCCAGTAAATCTTCCCATATTTCATGTTTCTCTTATTTAATTCCCTTCACCATCCTCTTAACTCCTTCAATATTCTAAATTCTTTCTTTCGTTTCTTCTTCCCTCTACCAGCATATTTTCTTGAACGAATCACTCAACTTTAATAGAGAATGAAGGAAGTCTACACGTTATTTTTATCCATACATTTAGATAACTTTCCTCTAACCTTAAAATCATCTGTAGGAAGCAAAAATATTAAAGAAATTCATCATCGCACTAAAGGGGTTGATGGGGTTGATGTCCTCGCAGTCCATTAAGTACGAGAACGGGATGCTGGTCTCGATCCCTCATCAACCCCCATCTGCCTCTCCCTTTACTCCCCCATCATATCTCCGTATCTTTATCATTGTCTTTTTATGTCCATTGTCCTTCCGTATTCTGTGTCATTGTCTTTGCCCTTTGAGTGCGGTGACGTCGTTTTTATTTTGATTTTATTTTTGTTACCGTTACATGGTTTTACTCTGATCTAATTGGGAGAGACTTTACGATTTGGAGAGAGAGAGAGAGAGAGAGAGAGAGAGAGCCTTCAGTCGTTCCTTTGCAATACGAGATCTCCTCTTATGCTGAACAAAATCGTGGTGGTAGCAGGGGTGAAAATGAAACAGATGTCCTCGTGGCCTCTTGTGTGCGAGGACGGGATGCTGGTCTCGATTCCTCATAAAGTCCAGCTGTCGTTCCTTTTATCTCCCCATGAAGTCCTCCCATTTACCGTGGCTTTCTGGTTTGTATCCATTGTTTTCCCATGTTTTCTGTCATTCTTTTGAGTCTCTTCAGTACGATTATGTCTTTTTTCATTTTATTCTTGCTTCCACCAGACGATTAACACGTACAATTAGATTACTCTTTTCTTTAACATAGGAAGGATCTTTTTTTAGTGAAGGGATTAATGAGAACTGTGTCTAACCCCTCCAGTTGGATTAGTCTCTCTTAATCTGAATAAATCCGCCTGGGGATAGCAAGAGAGGACACAAGAGATAATCGTAGTGAAAGGGCTGTCGTTCTCGCCCCCCCCCACCCCCCACCTCCACAGTCATTGGTGTACGAGGACGATGTGCAGACTCTTGTTCTTTTATTTCTTGGCCTCTTTAATCACACATATCATCTCCGTCTTCTTCCTGTATCGTTTGTCTTTGTCACACACACACACACACACACACACACACACACACACACACACACACACACACACACGTCTTTCAAAATTCCAGATGTCTTTCCTTATTATGGCCCATTAACTTGAGCCATCTCGCGTCCTTCATGCTTCGTATCATTATCCCATGTTCCTGGTATCCTGGCATCCCACTGAGCCGCTTTCTAGAACGTTGACATCCATGGTTTTTAAAATATACGGTTTCCAGTATTGATATCTGTCTTCAAATCGTGTATCCATCTGTCTATCAGTCACTTAAACTGCCTATCTGTATCAGCCAGTTTTCAGGCACATGTACTTGCACTGTCTTAATAGGTGATGCTTGACTTTCCACAGGTTCTTGATGAAGTATACTTGGAAACGCTCGAGAGAACTTTTAATTATTATTTTTTTTTAACTCAATCGTTTGTTTGATAATTGTTACCAATTATAACGTTTAGAAAGATGTGGTAACCTTCATTGGTAGTCAGTTTGGTGTCAGGAGTCAGGGTTGCGGGGCTTGTTCCTTTTGTGACTGGTGACCTTACATTCCATCACTCATTCGAAGTACCTTGCATATATTCTTCAGTGGTTGCATTGACTGGTCCGTTTGTATTTACTACGTATCCCAAATAGCACTGTAGTTAATTTATTATATACACCTTTTGCTTTAACTGTATACATGATCTTCCCACAACTTGCCAGTCTATTCAGGATCACCTCATTGTCTAACCATCAGCATTGGTAGAATGACCTTTCAAAATGTGTGACAAATGATTCCCTTCTGGATCGCAGGCTTTTAACCGATGGAAGCATTGAAACGGCCATAGATGCATGGCACTGAAATGTTTTTTAGTTTAAGGGGTTTAAGTAAGAAAGACATTGTGATTCTGTTCTTTACTTCAGAGCTATGAATACCGGTACTCATTTTCTCGCTACTAGTTTCTACCCACGTGTATTAAATCAGCGTTGAAATCTGGTAATAGTGATAGTGATGCAAATACACAAGGGCGAATATAATATTTTGTCTTAGAATTCGTTGTACTGTACCGTTATGTGCAGTTGTGTATCTGCCTAAGTACCCGAAATTACTTGAATAAATTTTCTGCACCTTTGTATACATATATTTATGCCTGTCTGTCTACAGTATATCTACCTATCTATATCTGTCCATGTATCTATCCTTCTATATGTATCTGTACTATAAAATTTATAATGATCCGATTTCTGTATGTATGTTTGTTACCGTAACACAGTAAAAACGGCGCAACGTAGCCTAATTTTTGTTAGAGCAAGGAACCGTTAAAATGCCCTAACTTGAAGAATTAAACAATTTCCAGTCCAATCGGACCGTCGATTCCCGAGTTATGACTCATTTCTGGCCTTTTGACATGAAGCGGTAGCCGCCGAAGGCGGCCATTAAGCGAGTATATATTATAATGCATATATCTTCTTGCATGTTCTTCCACCTCTCCTGTACTCCGAACCTGTGTCTCACAGCCTTTTCTCCTGCGTTACAGTCGCTGGTGTACGAGGACGGTGTGTTGGTGTCGGGGTCGCTGCAGGCACTGGTTCAACACGCGGTGCCCACCTCCGTCTACTACCCAGACACCGCATACCTCTTCGCCTTCCTCCTCTCCTCCCGCCTCTTCATCAAGCCGCATGACCTCCTCCAGCGGGTGTGTGACGTAGGCTTCACGCAGCAGGGGCTTCAGGGCAACGACCTCACCTCCATTAACAAGGTGGGTGCATGGTTGGGTAGTTTTGGACGGTATAATTCATTGGGTGCTTAGGCAGTTCAGGAAGAATGAAGACATGTTCAGTTAAGGTGGGTGTTAAGAGTGAGTTTGGACAGAATTATATATCATGCACAAAAAAGAAAAAAAGGAGGGGGGATTGATAAATATCCATGAGGGTAAAATGAAAGACGCGTATTAATGAAAATTGCATTGTTAGATAAGGACACTTTACCTCTAGTGAGGCGAGGAGGTTCTCTCAGCGGGATCAAAATCATTTGCCAGTAAGTCAGAATAAAATACTTTAGTGAGACCTTGGCTTGTAGTGGGTTAAGGGAGAGTAGATGTGATGAATTAGGTAGTTTGGGACAATTTGTGATGATGGCGGTCCAAGGAATCCACCACACAGCCATTAACTGACACCCCAAGGCCTGCCACACCTTCCGTAAGTAACATCTGCTCAAAGTTAAGCCGCAGTACCACCAAGCACTCTTGTCCTTAGCTGGGTCACACCGTACCATTGATACCATTATACAGTTAGGGAGATTTTTTTTTTTTTTTTTTTTTTTTTTTTTAAAGTAGATTTTTGCCTGATGACTACACGAGACATTAAGATTGACAGCGACTATAACTATGATTTGAGGAGGGTAGGTTCTGTGCTTTCCACCTCTCTTCCAGGATAGTTGATTGGGTTTTGAGTAGACAAGGAGGGATGCTGAATTCTGATATGTAGTTAACCCCTGCAGTCCCATGACGTTTTATTCTTTCAGTCTTTACACGGTTTTTATTCACCATTTAATTGACTTTTCGAACTAATTTAGATGTACTTTCATTAATCCCCCATTTCTGCTGGGTGGTTCTCCTAAGTTGCGTAAATTCGTCTGGTAGTTTCAAGAAAATAATCACAAATACGTCATGGGACTGAAGGAGTTAAGGAGAGATAGTGGATTAGGTGGGCAATTAATTAGCCACTAATTGGGGCACGAGTAATTTAGTTCCCTCATCCGATAGCAGAAACTTGATTACGTCCCCCATGTTAACTTTTTTATTCATTGTTTCCCTTCCCCTCACCTCCGGATTCTAGGTCATTTCATTCCCTCTTTCCTCTTCTTGTTATATTTATACGTGGCCATTATCAGTTTGTATGCCGGTATTAAAAATGGGTTATCAACATGAATGCTCGCTCTTTCATTCTCGTTTTATCTTTACCATTTTTATTTTCATTCCGTAACAGAAAGTGAGTCGGTTTACCCTTTCGCTGCCTTATGTATCTCTTCAGGCATTTATATGTGTATGTACATTATTATAATAGATATATTACCTGAATTCATATATATATATACATACAATCGTACTTACATATATTCATTTACTGTGCATTATATACATGCATAAATATACATGCAGAATTTATGTACTGTTTTATTTATTGTTACCACTTCAGGAGCTGGGTCCGTTCGTTTTACTCGTATTCCCCACACTCCCGTAGAAGCTGCGTTGGGTTATTTTTCGTTCGCTTTCCCAACTCCCTCCCCTTTCATGCTTCTTCATGCTTATTTATTCTTTCACCCTAGCAGAAGTGGGCACGTCTTTATTCCATTATTCTGTTTCAGCTATCTTTTTTATTTTTATTTTATTTTTATTTTTATTTTTTTATCATCCTAGCATCTGAGTGCGTTATGCCCATTTAATTAGTTTCCTTTTTTGTTCGTCGTTTCATCTTCATCTTCTTGTGTGTGTACAGTATATCTGTCTATCTGTTTGTGTATGTCTGTATGAATGTACTGTGTGTGTGTGTGTGTATATATATATATATATATATATATATATATGTGTGTGTGTGTGTGTGTGTGTGTGTGTGTGTGTGTGTGTGAACAGTACTGAGCCCTCAAGAACAATTTCTTGAGAGTTACTGATGTAATATGCGGTTGGACAAGAGGACTACCAAGACATAAAGTAACTTGGTGGTGGGATGAGGGTGTAGAAGCTGCAGTTAAGGAGAAAAAAAGGCTTTTCCGGGAATGGAAGAAGGGTGGTAGCAAAGAGGAATATTTGGCTGCCAAGCGCAGGGCTAGAAGAGAGGTATACAGGACAAGGTCTGAGTCACAGAGACAATTACTTGATAACCTAAATCATGGGGAAAGGAAAAATATGATATTTAGGGTGGCAGGTCAAGTGAGGAGGGATAATCGGGATATTATAGGTGAGCAGTGTGTGAAGAATGATGAAGGAAGGGTAGTGGTGAACAGTGAGGATATTAAAGATGCATGGAGAGAGCATTATAACCGGTTGTTGAATGAGGAGTTTGACTTGGACAGGGAAGGTTTGGAGCCAGCAAATCCAGTGTCTGGCCCTTGGCCTTTGATTGATACTGCTACTGTGAGTGAGGCAATAGGCAGGATGAGGATGGGGAAGGCAGCAGGTGTGTCTGGGTTGACTGCTGAAATGCTGAAGGCCTCAGGCGATATAGGGTTGAGTATAGTCACTGACCTGATAAATAGGATTATTTATGAGTGTGTTGTCCTAGATGATTGGCTGAAGAGTGTAATTGTAAATGTGTATAAAGGGAAGGGTGATGCCCTGGAAAGAGGAAATTATAGAGGTATAAAGCTTTTAGATCAGATAATGAAGGTAATGGAGAGAGTTTTAGAAGGTATGATTAGAGAAAGAGTGAATATTGATGAGATGCAGTTTGGGTTTATGCCAGGTAGGGGAACCACTGATGCCATATTCATTGTTCGACAGCTTCAGGAAAAATATATTGGTAGGAGAAAGGATCTTTATTTTGTTTTTGTTGATTTGGAAAAGGCCTTTGACAGAGTCCCTAGAGAGGCGGTGAAGTGGGCAATGAGAAAGCTTGGCTTGAAGGAGTGGCTGGTTAGGGTGGTTATGGCCATGTATGTGGGTGCTCACACCCAGGTAAGAGTGAATGGAGATTTGAGTGACGAGTTTTCCGTGAATGTTGGTGTGCATCAGGGGTCAGTCTTGAGTCCAATGTTGTTTATCACGGTACTTGAAGCCGTTTCACGTGATTTTAGAAACGGACTTCCGTGGGAGTTGTTGTATGCTGATGATTTGGTGTTGATTGCAGACAACGAAAGGGAGGCGGAGGAAACGTTTAGGAAGTGGAGAGATGGTATGGGGCAAAAGGGTTTAAGGGTAAATGCAGATAAAACAAAAGTGATGATATCTAGGGTTGGTGGCGGTACTGTCAAAGACGAGGGAGAGTGGCCATGTGCAGTTTGCCGCAAGGGCGTGGGAAGTAATTCCATCTTGTGCGGTGTGTGTGATAAATGGGTGCATAAGAGATGTAGTGGCATCAGAGGTAGACTGAGAGATAATGCTGATTTTATGTGTACGGCGTGTCGGGGTGAGCAGGTGGAGATTGTCAGACGTGAAAGGATTGAACTTGCTGGTGAATCTCTTGAGTGTGTGGAAGAGTTTTGTTATTTGGGAGACATGTTGTGTGCTGGAGGTGGGGCTGGAGCTATAGCTCTGTGGCTAGGGTGAGAAGTGGTTGGAAGAAGTTCAGGGAGCTCTTGCCTCTCCTGACATTGAGTGGACTCTCCCTACGTGCTAAGGGGTCTTTGTATGCATCATGTGTTAGGAGTGTAATGCTGTATGGTAGTGAGACCTGGGCAGTGAAGGAGGAAGATATTCGCCGGCTCAGACGTACAGAAATGACAATGATTAGGTGGATGTGCAGTGCGTCCCTGCGTTCAAGGCCTGGAGGGGCTGGGTTTACGATGGAAGAGTTGAGAGGTAGGATGGGACTGGAGTGTATTGGTGTTGTGATGAGGAGAGGTAGTTGAGGTGGTTTGGACATGTGGAGAGGATAGGGAATGATAATTGGGTGAGGAAGGTGAGAAAAGTGTTAATATTGGGGGTGGGGTTTTGAGGAGCAGACCGAGAAAGACATGGGACGAGGATATTAAGTGTGACCTTAGGGTTAAGGGACTGAACAGGGAGGCTGCAGTGGATCGTGCAGCGTGGAGAGCCGCCATTAGGTGACCAGGGCCGACACATGCAAGCATGTTGGAGCCTTTAAAAACGAAAACGGAACGATATATATATATATATATATATATATATATATATATATATATATATATATATATATATATATATATATATATATATATATATATATATATATATATATATATACATACTGTATGTAGTATATGTACACAAATAATTATACTCGTATATCGTCTAATTATATATATAAATATTATTTCTTCCCTAAAAGGAGAAACTAGTTCATTCGCCCCCCTCTCATGTCATTTGTATTTTTTCATACATATTATTGTATGTGATAGGTGGGGGCGCTCACCATCCACTCACTCGATGTAGTGCTGCCCTCGGGTGTCTGCCGTTTACTCTCCTCCATCCTTCTTTCCTTCCATCCTCTCCTGTCTTTCCTTCCTTCTTTCTTTCCTCGTCCTGCCTACGGGTGACTTTACACTTCCTCTTCTGTCTCTCTCTCTTTCATTCTTTACTCTTCCTTCTGCCTGTGGGTGACTTTACAGTGAGTGACAAGCCAAATGGTTTCCTGTACACCAGGAAACCATTTACTACGCTGGGTGGTAAGCATATAAGCAAATATTGGTGCCTGGTGGTTCCGTGGGTAATTATTGCGCTCTAATCGGATTGAGCCGGTGAAGGTTTATATCCAAGGGTTGGTTCGGGTTTATTGCTCAGGTAATGCCACTCAGGGATGAGTGAGGCTGGTCACTCATCTTAAATGTCAGGATCAACTTGCCTAGCCCCGGGCTCCTACGCTCCTCATGGTGCAACGTTGGATTGGATGATGGATGGATGGATATTGCTTATTAATTAATTAATTAATTGTTTGTATTTACTGTACAGATGTGCTTACTTCCCGCGTTCATAAGGTTAATTGTTTTTTCCTCCTTAAAATTTTATTTTTATTTTTAGAAACTTACTAGTGTATTTTTTTCTGTGGGTGACAGGAGAAGCTGGGTCGGTTCATCCCCCACATGGTGCAGCTGCTGGGGGAGTGGAGCGAGACGTTCCCTTACGACTTCCGTGACGAGCGTATGATGGGTGGCGTGAGGACCATGACGCACAGGTGCATCGCGCTGGAACCACACCTGCGCAGGGACGTCACGCAGGTATGTTCCAGACACACTGTGTTTAGAGGGGAGAGAAAGTTTTTTAAAAATATAAAATACGGGAATGAAATCTGGAAGCTTGCAAAATTATCCACTGCAGAGAGAGAGGGAAAGTATATATATATATATATATATATATATATATATATATATATATATATATATATATATATATATATAATCATCAGCCGTTTGAGTGTCGACTGCAGGACCGGCCTATCCCTGCCGAAGTGGGGACGATACAGCCAATGCATCTCTACCAAGTGGCTTAGGCTGTGTAGTAGAGATTGTATGTAGGGTGAGAAGTGCTTGTAAGTGTAATTGTTGTGTTGGAATGGCTTTGGATGTGTGTGTAGTCTGTGAACCAAGTGTAATAGACCCGCGCAAGCCGACTGGATGCAAGCATACTTTATAGTATGCGACACTGGTTCAGCCACAACACCCCTTGTGTCCGTCAATGCAGTACGTGGCCAGAAGAACGTTCCCAAAGTTTTTTTTTACCCTGACGGGACGCGAGCCCTCGTTCTTCAGTGTACGAAAACGCACACTTTACCATTGTACCACAGAGGCTCCGTATATATATATATATATATATATATATATCATAATGGTTCCCAGCGAGGGCCTTGGATCGTAAGGGGGTTCACGGCATGATTTAGGGAGAATCACAGTGTACCATAAAAACTCTGGAATTTTTTTGAAGAAAAGAATGGAAATCAAAGATTACAGTGTTCTCAAAAGTTTTGTGGAGCCATGACAGCACAGGGGCAGTGCAGGCACCTTGCGATCTGTGCGTGGCCTGAGCTTGGATTGGAACCCAAGGTTTGGCAGGAATTTAAAGTTAGTGCAAGTTGTGCAGATGTAGAGTGACGCGTATGGATCGAGTGAGAAATGAAGTGCGAAGGAGAACTGGGGTTGTGCGGGAAGTGGCTGATCGAATTGAGCAGAGGGTTTTGCAATGGTTTGGGCATATGGAGAGAATGGATAATGAGCAATTGGTGAAAAAGGTAACTAGGTCTGATGTGTGAGGTGTAAGGCTGAGAGGAAGACCACGAATAGGATGGATGGACAGCGTGAAGAGAGCGTTGGATGCGAGAGGGATGTCTGTTGAGCAAGGAAGAGTGGCTGTGTGTGATAGAAATGAATGGAGAGAATTTGTGAATGAATAAATGATGACGCAGCCCTGAGGGGATATTCTCCCGCATTTGTCTGATCAGCTGATCAGGTCAGGTGCGGGTACGGGGATGGGTCTGTTATGATGTGGCAGGGGTAAACCAGCTCAGCTGTCGGGCCCTGCTGCGGATGTCACTGATTGCACTGCACAGTTAACCCTCGTGTAGTGTGGTGCGGTGAGGATCTGTCCCTTCTCCCCTGTGGGGCTAAGATGCGAATGAATGTGTTTGTGTGGATGAATAAATTGGGAGTGTGTCGTCCTGTCTCGGCTACCTCCCTTTCCTTGGAGGAAGCAGCGTAGGTATATAGATAGATAGATAGATAGCAAGTTGTGTGTCCTATTATATCCCAGCATAAGTTTGCATGTTGTCACTTCATGCAGGTGAAATATGTAGATTCTGTTTTCAAAGCATATGTCAACACAACACCTCTTTATATATATTTTTTGACTTCGGACACCTCACTGTGATTTGAACTTGGCCATTATGGATAAGGATTGATTCTGACCATCACGCTTCATCTGAACGGAAATTCTGATCCTTGTGTTCCTAGTACACAAGGATCAGAAACAACTGAAGGGTAAAATGTTCACAGCAATAAAGAAGATGTAAAAATAGCTTTGACAACGCTTATATTTGTCATTGCTAGGAATTTTGCTTTCATGCTGGAGAAGATTTTTATCATATAATATTTCAGCAATGAATTTTTTTTTTATCTGATATAAGTGGAAACGCATGAAGTTAATACGTATGTCATTTTAACAGTTGATTTACACTCGTCATTGCTTTTATCGGATCATTGGTGAAGAGTGCAGCAGTTTTATTAATAACGCTGAACTGAATGAGCATATCCCACGCATTTGTATACAAGTGGTGATTACACAGATTGCCTTGCTCTCCTGATGGCACGAGTATCATGTAGTAGTTTTTTCGTCATTTTCTCAGTTACGTCTCTCTCTCTCTCTCTCTCTCTCTCTCTCTCTCTCTCTCTCTCTCTCTCTCTCGTGTGTGTATGTGTGTACTAAATTAGAGAGAGAGTGAGAGAGAGAGGTGAGCAAGTATGAGAGAAAGAGGTGTGGAGAGGAGAGAGAGCAAATAGTCTTCGCTTTGATCCTGCCCTCAGTCTGGCTATTTCAGTCTGGTGGTGGCAGCAGGTCACGAAGTTTAGAGATGGTACTTGAGAGAGAGAGGAGGGAGGGTGAAGATATTTGCAAAGAGAAAGTTTGTGTTAAAATTGGATGGAGAGTGACAGCGAGGCGGAGAGAAGAGTGTGGGTGTTTTATGAGAGAGAGAGAGAGAGAGAGAGAGAGAGAGAGAGAGAGAGAGAGAGAGAGATCGTAAAGAGACATCAAAAGTGAGTGTTTCAGTGGGATGGAAAAGATTAACAGTGGAGAAAAAAGCAAGAGAGAGGACGTTGAAGATTAACTTGGGGTGCTGTATACATAAATTGAGAAGGTGGAGAAGAAAAAGGGTGTTTACGTGGTGTAGGATGAAGATAAAATGGGTTAAGGTGAAAGAGGTGTGGAAGTGAGAGGATATGATGCAAGAAAGCCTTTGAAATAATATGCTTCATTCGATTTTCAGAATTTATGATTACAGGGAGACGTATGCTTGTGTAGCCCACCATAGTCATTTTTTTTTTCGCTCTCTCCTTTCCTTCCCCCAGGTCCTACGGAGAGAGAGAGAGAGAGAGAGAGAGAGAGAGAGAGAGAGAGAGAGAGAGAGAGAGAGAGATGATACAAAGAAAAGGAAATGTAGGAAGCATGTAAAGCACGTACGTGAGACACACACACACACACACACACACACACACACACACACACACACACACACACACACACACACACACACACACACACACACACACACACACACACACACACACACACACACACACACACACACACACACACACACACACACACACACACACACACACACACACACACACACACACACACACACACACACACACACACACACACACACACACACACACACACACACACACACACACACACACACACACACACACACACACACACACACACACACACACACACACACACACACACACACACACACACACACACACACACACACACACACACACACACACACACACACACACACACACACACACACACACACACACACACACACACACACACACACACACACCTCCACGTAGATTTTTCCCTCCTTCCTCCTCTCGTCCACCAGACTATAGAGAGCAAGAGGGAAGGGGGGAAGGAGTGAAAATTATTGTGAAAGAAAAATCATGTAAGGGAACAGTATCTCTCTTGCAACATTGATCAAAAATAACCTGCTAGTATGAGGGAAAGAGTGAAAGAGGAGTCATGTAAAGAAACAGTATATAATCTTTAAAGGCTGATCAGGAATAGCCCACTTCTACGGGTGAAAGTTGTAGTGAAAGAAAAATATATGAGGGAACTATGTATCGTCCAACACTGATCACAAATAACTCACGACTACGTATATTTTTCCCTTACCACTATGTATCCTCCAACCCTGATCGGAAACAGCCCAATAATAGATATTTCCCCTCCTAACAGTATACAGTATATCCCCCAGCACTACTTACAAACTGACCATTGAATTTTTTCCCTTTAATTTATAACCTCCAATACTGATAAGAAATAACCCACTACTATTAATTGGTCCCCCTTGCCCTCCGCCCTGCCAGGTGCTGCACAACCTGCTGAACAAACTGACTCAGCTGGAACGGTACGAGGAGGCTCAGGCCAAGCTCTCAGCACCACCACCTTCTGACTTCATACCACAGGTCAGTATGTGCAGGTTTACGTAGAGATTTATTATTATTATTATTATTATTATTATTATTATTGGTGCTGGTGGTGGTATTAATATTATTGTTAGTAGTACAGTAGTAGTAGTAGTGGTTGTAGTTTTTGTTGTTGTTATTGTTGTCATTGGAGTAGTAGTAGTAGTCGTGCTGTGTCCGTGTTCTCGTTAGTAACCGTAGCAACCTTATATACGGTATCCCCTTCTCAACGACCGGGCTAACTTAAGCTGCAAAAAATCCACTGGTGATAGCAATGACAGGATATGGGTCGTCGTGGTCCTGAAGGGGTTAATGGAGTGTGTCTCAACCCCTTCTCCACATGGGGCCTCGTGTAAGCTGAAGGAAATCGTCTGGTAATAGCTAGAAAGAAGTAGAGAGAGAGTCATCGAAGTGAGAGTGTGCGTGTGGAATAGGGTAGGGTTGATGGTGGTGGTGGTGGTGGTGGTAATGATGATGATGATGATAATGATGATGATAATGATGATGATTTTCTTTTCCCTTTTGCAATGTATCTGGAGCCTACCTGCCTACCCCCATTTAATGCTGGAAATTAGCGGTAGGATATTGCTGATGGTGATTCAGTAGTTTTCGGTTGCCGTTTGGGGTTCGTAAGCAATCCATACAGTAGTGGAAATTGGTGTGTGTGTGTTTGTGTGTGTGTGTGTGTGTGTGTGTGTGTGTGTGTGTGTGTGTGTGTGTGTGTGTGTGTGTGTGTGTGTGTGGATCTTGCACACACACCATTTGTTTGTGGGAAATGCATTAGTTTATTGTTTGATCTTTATTCACTCTGCCATTTGGATTTATTTATAGCATCTTTATTTTGAATCTCTAGTTTGAAAATTGTTATGGATTTAAAAACTGAAAAATATATGGTGAGAATATAAAAGTGTTTTAGCCAGTACCATATATGTCATTGTCAGGGCGTAACAGATGGGAGAATGGACTTGGATAGACAGATAGACAGATGGATAGATAGACACGTAGTTGGATGGATGGATTGATTACAGCATAAAGTAGGTACAAATATATTATACTCGTACTAATCGAACGTAACCCACTTTGACCCCTCTGTAATGTCACCCCACTCAACACACACACACACACACACACACACACACACATACACACACACACACACACACACACACACACACACTAAACCTGAGGGTGAGTGAGGTGATATAGTCTGTTGTGTTCGCGGCAGTATGTGATCTACTAGGGACCACCACAACAACAGTGGTCAGGGAATAAACTGATTAGGATAGTAACAGCAATTTGTCTGTGTATCTGTTTATATATCTATATCTGTCTGTCTGTCTACCTACATACTTATTTGTGTAATTATCAGTCTGTATATGTATTCATATGTCTGTCTGCCTAATTACTTACCAACCTGTGTATCGATCTGTCTGTCTGTCTATCTATCTGTCTATCTATCTATCTGTCTATCTATCTATCTCTCTGTGTATTTATCTAGACAGACGTGATAATTCTGGATGGGATGGCTATAAAAATATTGCCGCGTTCATCCTGACATCCGCCATCACGTTGCAGTGTCTCCTGTCTTCATTGTTTGGGTTAGGATGATGTTGGGCAAGGAGGCTTTTCCCGTCTATAGCTGTGGTCACAGTCAAGTTTTTTATTCAGACCTATAACAGACAATTCAACACATTAGGCGATTTTAAATCGCCTGTGAGTCGGTGTGTTAAAATCTAATATCAGACGAATTTGTTCAGTTGTAAGAAAATGCAGCAGTTCTGGATTTTTCGGGATACTTATTTCAGACTTTTGTTCAGTTGTGAGAATTCTTAGTCGTAAAGAGCTGAAGTCATTTTAGGGGATGAAAGCTCTTGTAAATTGTCTTTGGAGTTTCAGTAGTACATCTGCATTTCCTAAGAGGTGTTGATTACAGTGGAATATTGTTTGTGACGTTGTTGTGAGAGGGTGTTGATTGGGAGTGTGTTTGTTTAGGAGGGATGGGTGAAGGGATTGTTAGTTATCAATCTCATATGTTCTGTTCTACTTTCCCTACTTTTGTTAATTTTTAGTAGATCGTCATACTAACGCTAGATGATTTTGTTGAGTTGTAAGACATCATAACAGTCTTAAGTCTTCCTACGTCAGTGAGCGATTTGATTGTTAACAGTGTATAGTGTCAGTATTAATATACACCTTAGTTCTACAAACACTGTTGGTCGATAGTGGAATATGTGCATAGCTTCGCAGTTGGTGGAATGCAGTATGTGCGTAGTAATGCTTTTCCCCCGATCCCTTGGTAATAGTTTGTTTTTCTGCTGAAAAAAAATGTATCTTCGTCTTAGCCCTGAATTTGAGTAAATATGCCAGCCTTTGTGCGTGGGAACTATTGTAGATGCATTTTATAAACGGAGGAAGATTAGACAGGTGTTGGTGAGGGAGTGTGATTGTGTAGGAGGGATTTTTCTCAGAACCGGATGACTGAAGGACTCGGTTGTTTTCACTTCATGATGTTATGTTAGCTTTTCGCTGCTGTGGATTTTGAGGATATACAATTCAGAGAAACACCAGACGATTTTGTGCTGCTTGAATGTAAATGTTTAAAGTGTTGTAGAGTGTGAGGGCTCTTGTAATTTGTCTTTTGCCATCGTTTGTACTACTTCTGCATTATTATAACTGGAGTTGGATTACATTGATATTTTTGTAGTGCTGTTGCAGATTGAAGGTGCTGATGAGCTAGTGTGTTTGTATAGAAGAGATCGTTGTCAGGTCTAGAGGCCTGAAGATATTGCTTGTTACTCCATTCTGTTATGATGTACGTTCCCTACTTTTGTTTTTAATCTGCATTCTGTGATCAAATATACTGTAAATCTGCATTGGTGTTGCTGATTGAAGGTGTTGGTGAGGCTGTGTGTTTGTTTAGGCTGGAACATATGGTGGGTGGGTGGGTGATGGTAAATGTTGTTAGTATTCCATTATGTAGTGTTGCACGTTTCCTACTATTGCTTCATCTGCATTGTATAAGCAGATGTATTTACTGATCTGCAGTGGTGTTGTTGATAGAGGGTGTTGGTGAGGGGGTGTGTTTGTTTAGGCAGGATCTTTATCGTGGGTGGATGGGTGAAGGGATTGGTTGTTATCATTCCATTATCTTGTGTTATCTTTGACACCACCAGCAGCACAGCCATTACCACAACTATACCCACTTAGCCTGTGCTTCCTCTTTGTTCTCACCCACGTCTTATTTTTTCCTTCTGCTTTCTTACTGTTCGTGTGTCTCTTTGATCACACACACACACACACACACACACACACACACACACACACACACACACACACACACACACACACACACACACACACACACACACACACACACACACAAGTGACAGCTGTTTATCTGTGTCTCCTCCTCATCCTCATCCTCCAACTCTCTCTCTCTCTCTCTCTCCATACACACATTACCATCATCTTTTCCCCGACCTCTTTTCTTCCTGCTCTCTAGCGCAGGTCATTTTCCAATCACGTTTTACTAAAGCTTATCACCTCGTCTATCTCGTCTTTATTCATCTCTTTTTCTTTTCCCTCTACTCTTAAAACTGTTTCCTTTTATCTACTTTTATATTTTCTTTCTCTGTCTCCCTTATCTTTGAATGGGAAAAGGGAGTCAGGATGATGATGATGATGATGATGGCGCCTTTCTTGCTTTGTTACTCATTACTGCCTGATAGTATTTTACCATTTTTTCCACCATGTTATTCTTTATTTTTTTTTTTATTTCCTGACCTCTGTTTCTATTATTTTTTATATGTAACTTTTGTAATGCTTCCAGTGTGTGTTCCCTTTTTTTTTTCTTCGTACCAGACTCACCCCATTCTTTTTTATCTTACTCTGTCTTTCGCTGTGCCTTCTTCTAGGGTCTTTCTGACCCTCGTCTGTTCTATTTTTATCCCATCGACTTTTCTTTCTCGTTGCACTCATTTGTATTATTTTTCTACCCATCCACCTGCTTCTTTTAAATTCTATATTCACCTTTCATTTTCATATTTCATATGCACATTCGCTATTTATTTACGTTCTCCCACTCTTCATGCATTTTTTTTCTTTCCATCTTTCTGTGATTGTTATTTTCATCGTCCTTTTATTTCTTTCATGTTTCTGCTTTTCATGGGCTTTTTTTTTTTTTTTCTGTTCTTTCTGTATCTTGTCAGGCATGTTATCATTTTCCCTCCTTAACCCTTTCACTACGAAGACCATATTTTAGTGTATTCTTGCCACCTCTAGATGATTTTACCCAACATAGGAAAAACCTCCCGTAATGAAGGGGTAAGAAGCAATCGCCATTACCCTGCCAAAATATTGATGACTTTATTTCCTTTGTTCTCGCTACTCTCAGAAGGTGTAATTCAGCATAGGAAACACTCTCGTACTAAAGTCTTAACGAGTAACTTGATAGATTATAATTAGTAAATGAAACAGAAATTTATAAAAAAAATTGTAGTTAAAGAAATAGACTGGAGTACAGAATTACAGTAATCTTCGCCTCGGGGGCCGCTTTCTCGTTGATTGAATTTATATGGAGGACTTCGTAGTACTTCTCCCTCAGCGATTTATTATGCCTATTACACCTGAATGTTCTCCCGTGTGCTGTTTATATATCTCTTCATCTCTGCAATAGCGTACAAGGGGATACTTAGATGTAATAGAGGAGCTAAATCGCCAAGGAAGAGATGTTGAGAAAATATACTAAGGTAGCGAGTATTCTGCCCTGTATTTTGCGATGGACAGCGAGGAATAAGGATACTTTATTTATAGACAATATTAGAGGTTATATCACGTCCTCTCCCCCATCCTCATTACCTCTTATCATTCCCATACAAACCCTTATTAATTATTCCCGTCCTTCATGCCCTATCTTCCTTCAATGCCCATTTCGTTTTTTGTCCTGTTTTAGTCTTTCTCCCTACCTTTTATCATATTCTCTCTCTCTCTCTCTCTCTCTCTCTCTCTCTCTCTCTCTCTCTCTCTCTCTCTCTCAGTTCCCCATTCCCCTTATCCCCTACGTTTTCTTCTTATTTCTTTGTACTCCTCACCCCTTGTTCATTTCCATTCCCCTCCCTACTTCCAACTCTCCAGTTCATTTCCCCTCTCTTCCTCACGTCCCCTTACATTTCCCCACACACCCTCACCTCCCTCACCCCCTCTCTCACCCTTCTCTCCTCACCCTCCCTCCGTTTTCCATCCTTCATTTCTAGTGACACCCTTTCTCCCTATCTCACGCACACACACCTCCCCTTATCTCACCTCTCCACCCCATCCATCATCCCATACTCACCCCAGTCGATTTATTTTTCCTTTTCATCATCCATCTCCTAATTTTTCCCCATCTCTTTCTCCTCACTTTTTAAAAACATGTTCACATTGTTATTTCTCATTCCTTAACCTTCCCAGCTTATCCCATCACCCTCCAACACACACACACACACACACACACACACACACACACACACACACACACACACACACACACACACACACACACACACACACACACACACACACACACACACACACACACACACACACACACTTTTTTTTTTCACTTTTCCTCATTCTCCTCTCCCCACTCACTCTGTCGCATTACTTTCATACATCGTCTCACCCCTATTTCCCTCATGTGCTACTTCACTTTCATTCCATCCCATCCACCAGTCACTCTCCCACAGTATCCCCCATCCACAACCCACGGACATAACCATAGTGTGTCACAGGCCCCTATAGTGACGGCCCAGTAGTTGACACTTAAAAAACTGGAGAAGCTTCATTCCTTCTCTCGCACCCCATCGACCAGACCATCTTCCCATCATCCCTCTCACTCACCCACCTCCACTTCAATCACCTTCCTACCCTTTCTCACCCCCATCACTCTCAGTCAGCTCTCCGGGTTCGCTTTCTCACTTCCCATTTCTTCTTCTGTCTGCATCATCCCGTCTGTCACTCCCCACCTTCCCTCTCACACACCCGTCACCTCCCCTCACACCTCCCTTCTTTTACTCCACTCACCTCCCCATTTCTCCCTGTCTCACTGTGCATCTTCCCGTCTGTTGTCGCTCCCCACCTTCCATCTCACACCTGTCACCTCCCCTCACACCTCCCATTGTTTCTGTCACTCCTTATCGTTTCGTTCACTCCCACTCACCAAGCTCACCCATCATCTCTCCCCTACAGCCCACGGACATAACCGAGGTGTGCCAGAGTCCACTAGTGATGGCCCAGCAGCTGACACATATCGAACTGGAGAAGCTTTCGTACATCGGGCCGGAGGAGTTCGTGCAAGCCTTCGCCAAAGACAACCTGGACGCCTGTTACAAGGACCTGAAGAAGACGAGCAACTTGGAGTGTTATATTCAGTGGTTCAACAGGCTCTCCTACCTCGTGGCGACGCACGCATGCACGGTGGGTGAGGGAAGGGGATAGGGAAGGTTAGGATGGGGGAGAGAGAGAGAGAGAGAGAGAGAGACTTTGGGTTAGAATACTGGGTGCAGGATTGAGCTGCGAAGATGAAGGAGGAAAATTAGAAAGGGAAGGAAACGGATAAGAAAAGCCAGAAATGAAAAGGCTGGGCATAGACGAAGAAGAGTTAAGATTTGTAGCAAGCAAGGTAGTGGAAAAGTAAAGGATAAAAAGGTGAAAGAGTGAAAAAGAGGGAGGCAGTAGTAGAAACAGGTAAGGTAGAGGAGAGAGAAGGAAGCAGGAGAATAAAGCAGGACAGAGAATACGAAAGGAGATGAGGACAATTAAACAGGTAGTAGTCAGAGTAGAAGTAAAGCAGATTTTTTAAAAAGTTGGAGGGAGATAACCGAAGAGGTGGACTGGGGGCAAGTCTGATAGAAGACGGGAGAACAGACGGAAGAAACAGGAAAGGAAAGTAATGGAGAAAGCTAGAAGGGTAGTGTAGCAAGGAGCAGCTAAGGCAGAAACGAAGTAGAGGTAAAAGAATGGAGTTAGAAGGGAAGGAGGTAATGATAGAAACAGAAAGGAGAGAGAGGATTAAAAAGGTTGCCGAAGAACAGACAAAAGAACATGAAAATAACTGAGAAGCGGGTGTGAGGATAAGATGGTTGGAACGTAGGAGGGGAGGAAAGGCAGGCAGGGAGGGATACGGTTGTGGGGTAGGCAGGGAAGCAGGCTGTGAGGCAGAGGTATTTGATACGCATGGGAACAAGAGGTGCTGTGTTGACGGAGGGATTATTGATAAGAGGTGCGAGGAACGGGAGGGGTTTAGGTAGGTAGCAGGTAGGTATGTAAGTAGGACTCAAGGCAGTGAAGTGGAAGAGGTAGGCAGTAAAAGAGAAGGTAGTAATTAATGAAGTGAAATGTTATGAAGATAAGACGTATGTTGTAAAATTAGTGAATAGGGTGTTAGTAGAGCGCGGGCAGTAAAGTGAAACAGATAGACACGGAGGTAGAAGGGAGGAGTAGGCAGTGAACTAAACTGACAGCGAGGTAGGAGGTAGGATTTTAGCACTGAAGTGGAATACGTAGGCAGTGAAGTAGAAAACAGTAGGTAGCCTTGAAATAAGTAATAGATAAAAACTAAGGAAGGTGTGAGCCAGGCAGTATAATAGAAAATGGGAAAGTGTGTTAAAATACCAGTAAAAAGACAGGGTAGGATGTAATCAGATTAAGTGCAGGGGAAGGGGTGGAAGAAGAGGAGGCATTGTAGGTACGGAAAATATATATTGGTGGGGATGAAGGCTGGGTGATAGATTGGTAGTCGGGCATGTGACGGCGGCGTAGGAGGGAGATAGACAAGGAAAGAAAGAAAGGAAAAAAAAAAGTGGCTGGAGAATATGATTATACTTATATTGCGAATGAAGACGTAAGTAAAGGTAAGGCTTTAGTAGTGAATATATAAATATCTAAAACAGGGAAGATAAAAGACAAGGTCAGAAGACACAGTTATAAACAGATGTGAAAGTAATAACGAAATACATGAGAATATCGTTTTAAAAGTCAGTATGTCATCATTTGTTTTCCTCTGATAAAAGCCAATGCCATTTTTACAGATGAACACCACATACAAGAGTAATTCAATAACCAATCAAGATAGTATCGTTAACCCCTGAACGCGTACCCGCCATATGGCATCACCGACCGCGACCAAAACAAGCCGTGACGTCATCCAACATGGCCGCCGCAGTTTCCCGCCCTCTGAGCCACTTGTCAGGCTTTAAAAGAAAAGAAAAAAAAAAATCTTCACACATAATCCGGAAATTTGTAAAGTGACACGAGTGGCATATAACAAGTGCAGAGTCAATAGAAAGAGGAGAAATCAGAGCGTTTGAAGCTAATGGAAAATGCGGGGAGCTTTGAACGGTCCATAATTGACTGGGAAGCGTTTTTATTGAGTGATGAGAATGTCGGGCGTGTTTGCAGAGATGATGGGTGAATAAATTATAATTGGAGGAATTGAAAGAGAGAGAGAGAGAGAGAGGAATTAGTTGGAGAGGGAGAGAAATATGAATAGGCTAGAAGAATGGTCAATAATTAATAAGAAGGGGAGAGAGAGAGAGAGAGAGAGAGAGAGAGAGAGAGAGAGAGAATTATAATGGGAGAGGGAGGGAAGGAGAGAAGGATGGGAAGGTCGGAAAAACTAGCGATTAAGTAATATTAGTTGAGCAAATGGAGGAGGAGGGATGAAAGGGGAAAGATATAAAAATGGCTACAGAGAGAGAGCGAGAGAGAGAGAGAGAGCGAGAGAGAGGTAAAAAATGATGCTGTGCCGAACGAGACAATGGGCATTTAAAAGACAATGGAAGAAAAATAACGGGAAGAGAAGATGGCAAAGCAAATGTAATTGTTTTGATGTTATGACAGGTTAAATGATCAAATTTAGGAAATATGAGATTCTGGTTGTGTGTGAGAGAGAGTGGGGGGTTGGTTGTAAACATCATTAGATCAGATTGCAATTAGCTGTGTGTGTGTGTGTGTGTGAGAGAGAGAGAGAGAAATATATATATATATATATATATATATATATATATATATATATATATATATATATATATATATATATATATATATATTCTAAGCGATCAGGTAGGTCTTGTAATCATGAGCGAAAGAGAAAAGTTAGACAATAAAAATGGTGTCAGTGAGAAAGAGAGTTATTTTCAAACGATGAGAGGCGAGAGAGAGAGAGAGAGAGAGAGAGAGAGAGAGAGAGGGAGTTGTTTTTTTACCGTGTTTTTTTTTTTTTTTTTTTTTCTCAATATATTCCAAACAGTTTCACACGCACCACAATTTGATGTTTATTTTTTTTGACAAAGTTATGGAAGTTGCAGTTATGTAGAACCATTTTTGTTGATTTTGTTGATGCATAAATAATTGTTTTTGTGTGTTGGCATGGTTACTGATGTGGATCTCTCTCTCTCTCTCTCTCTCACACACACACACACACACACACACACACACACACACACACACACACACACACACACACACACACACACACACAGTGAAACACCTCCTTCTCTGTGACGCTATAGTCTAACTTTTCTCTTTCGCACACGATTCCCAAACCTACCTGCCCTCTTAGAGCCTCTCTCTCTCTTTTTCTCTCTCTATGCCATCCAACTTGAGTGGTGACCTGTACAAATCAACCTTAATGCATTTCTTTCCTTTACATCCACTCCGTGTTCCCTTCCTAACTCCACAACTATAGTGCTTGACATGAGATCCCAATCCTCTTTCATCTCAGATGTTGGTCAGATGTAGTCAGCTTAGTGGGTAGATATTGTCTGGTAACCAAGGAGACTAATTCCAGCCTCGTAACAAAAACTCATCAAGTTTTATACCCCCAGGACTTAATACTGAAGCTAAGATTGTAGGGTTGATTTTGACTGATAACCAAGGAGACTCGTTCTTACCTCATCGACATTTCATACAATCACGACTTTGTGTTGGAGTAGTGGGAGTTACACAGAGCTACATAGACACAAGACCTCACATACCTTGCTGTCCTTATGAGATGATCCGGCCGTAATGCTAAAAGTTACAGCTAGTCACAGAAGTAGCAGAAAAGATCAGTACAAAAGAAGAATAGTACAGCAGGGATTTGTCAGGTGAAAATGAACGGACTGTAATCTCATCTCTCCACCTATCGACAGCACGTGAAGCGGAAGCAGCGGGTGCGAGTGATCGAGTGGTGGATAGAAGTGGCCAGGGAGTGCTTCAACATCGGCAACTTCAACTCCCTCATGGGCATCATAGCCGGGCTCAACATGTCAATCGTGTCCAGGCTTAAGAAGACGGTGAGTAGATAGACAGACAGATAGAAGGGTAGATAAATGGGTAGATAGATAGACGGGTAGGTGAATGCATAGACAGATAGACAGGCAGATGAATGGATAGGTGGATGAGATAGGATCCCTCATGTGCATCATAACAGGACTCAACATATCAATTGTTTCCAGGCTGAAGAAGACGGTAAGTTGATAGATGGATTGATGAAAGCATTGACAGATACCAGTATGTCTATCGTCTCCAAGCTCAAGTAGACAGATAAATAGATGGAGGGAGGAATGGATTGACATTTTTTGTCTCCATGCTGAGGAAGGCGGTGAGTGTGCTGGACAGATGGGCAGACAAATGGTTGTATGAATTGACATGCAGTATAAATTCAGATACTAACAGTGAACAATGGTTATCCTTCTATTGTTTCTTATTTCACTGATCTGTCAGGGGCGTAGAAGCCTGGGGCGAGGCTACACAGTCCAGAAATTTAAGACGAGTAACCAGTCACTCTCTCTGAGTGGCATTATGAATGCAGTAAACCAAAGCCAGCCCTCAGATTTAAGCTCTGTGAGCCATATACAGTTAAAGCGCCATTACCTACGAGACCATCAGACGTCTATTTATTGACTATATTGTTACCTCCCAAAGTAGGAAATTGTTTACTGGGCTGCAGGAAACCATTGGACTAGTCACTCATATAGTCACATAAGTGCGCGTCCACACGTGCTCTCGAACATATGTTGGCAACATGGCAGGCAACATGTTCGGGAACATGTTTGCAGTAGTATTTGGACAGATGTATGCGGACATGTTTCAGTGCAGCTTCGAACACTGGCAGCAGAGGTGATGGGATAAGTGTGTCCACACGAGGCAGCTGAGACTTCATCATGATGTTGCCAACATGATATGGACGCTGCTGTTCCCAACATGTTTGCAGCGTGTTCGTTACTGTGTTGTCTAGATGTTGCCAGCACTTGTTTGAGCACATGTGTGGACGCGACCTAAAGCTAACACTACATCGAATGAGGGGATGGTAAACGTTCGCATCTTTCGAATTTTCGCAAAGCAGTATTTACACATGAAATAGCGATATATACACCATACATAATGTCAGCCCCTAGACAGTGGTGGGGACTTCTGTATTCTGCTCGAGGTAACATCAAACCATTTCACTCTCCACAGTATTCACTAGGGTTGAGGGAGGTGAAAAGAATGTGGCTTAACCTTTGAAAAAAATAAATCCCCAGGTAGATGGATAGGTAGGTAGACGGATCAGTAGGTGAGTAGATTGACTGGGGGATAGATTGATAGACGGATAAGTGGGGGAATAGATACAGATGGATTAATACATGTAGACGAATGAGAGTGAATTCATTGATAGATTGGTACAAATAGACGGCTGACTGGGTGAATTGATTGATTGATGGATAGATCGATAGACAAACAGATAGATCGAGATAAATGTTTAGGTACGTAGGTAATTGAACATATAAAGAACAAGAAGATGGATAAAAAAACAGATCGACAACAAATATTTCTCTCTCTCTCTCTCTCTGGAGGGGTTAGGTATAGCCCTCTTTAACCTCTCTTATAGGAGGAAATTATCTGATTAAAGTAAATCGTATGTGACAAGGATAAAATAATATATAGGTCACCGGATTTAGGGGGATTAATTTATCTTATCAAAACCGTAAAAAGTAAATAGATAGATAGACAAACAGTTAGAGGTACATGGATAGACGGATGGATAGAGGGACAGATAGAAATGTAGATAGATAGATTGATTGAAGACGGTGGATCACTTAATCAGTTAGGTGGAGTGTAATCTAGTACCCGACAACCAATTATCTGGCTTGATATCACATTGAAATTATTATTATTATTATCATTATTTTTATTATCATTATTTTTATTATTTATTATTATTATTATTTATTATTATTATTATTATTATTATTATTATTACTTTAACCCTCCCTGTACCCTGTAATATTCTCCCTTCTCCTACCAGGATACGCTCCCTTCAATTTTTAAAACCAATTTCATTCTCTCCTCCTCCCTTTCCCCCTCCGTTATTCTCTCTCTCTCTCTCTCTCTCTCTCTCTCTCTCTTTCAGTAGGGAGCTAGACAAGGGAGAGAGAGAGAGAGAGAGAGAGAGAGACTGTAAAGGGCACGAAGAGGGGAGGAATGGATAAAACAAAGTGTTGAAAAATATAGCAGGGAGGAAGGACAGGCGAAGGGGAGAGAGAGAGAGAGAGAGAGAGGAAGCAGAGGTACCGTAGAGGTGAGAAAAACCGAGCAACGGAGAAATGAGAAAGGAGGATGAGAGAGAGGGAGAGAGAGAGAGAGACCAACTAAGAGGAGGGAGAAACCGAGTGACAGGAGTGAGGAGGGAGGATGAAAAGAGAGGGAAGAGTGACCAGAGTAAATGAGAGAGAGAGAGAGAGAGAGAACAAAGAGTAGATAAGAGGGTGAAGAGGAGGGAGAAGCCGAAATATAAAGAGAGGGAGAGAACTGGACAGGTGAGTAGAAGAGAGAGGAGGGAGGGAAGAGGAGGAGGAAGGAAGAAAAGCTGAGAGACGGGAGAGAAGAGAAAATGAGAGATGGTATAACAGAATTCTCTCTCTCTCTCTCTCTCTCTCTCTCTCTCTCTCTCTCAATAAAAGAGCTAGGCAGTACCAATACCTGTGGATGGTTCTCTTTAATACCTCCCTCACACCAGCGTCCTCTCTCTCTCTCTCTCTCTCTCTCTCTCTCTCTCAATTTATCTGTCTCTGTATCTTTTTTATGTACGAATATTTGACTGTCTATCTGAGCCACACCACAAACTCAACCACTACAGCAGATACTACCATCATATCCACCACCACCACATCACCACTACCAGTCTCACCGCAGCCACGAAATACTACCATCATCTACCCCATCGCTACAACCAGCACTACCACAACCAACAAACTACCACTACAGACACAGACTCGATTGTTAACATCACACCTACCACAGCTACATCATCTTCACCACAACCTACCACACCCACATCCAGAACTACCATTAATACACTGCTACCTTTACTACTACCATAAATACAACCATCTGTACTACCATCGCTACCACACTATCACTTGGACTACCATCTTCACCACACCACTACCCCCACCACCGTCATCAATATTTCATAAAACCAATACCTGTTATTATCCGACCCGCCTACCTCATCCCCTTGCCTTTAGATTCTCCATTATTTTCTGCTAACTGAAATCCACTTATTATTATTATTATTATTATTATTATTATTATTATTATTACTGTTAGTGTCTGGCCTATTTCATTGTACACGCGAGATTCTTTTTTTTTTTTTTTTACACTTTCCTTCTCTGTTTTACACGGCCAAGTTATAATAGTGGGATTAGGATTAGGATGATGGTGATAATGGTGAGTGCTCTTATTTTTCGTGTCACTGTATCCCCCAGTGAATAAAGGGAATAGTGTGGTTGTAGTAGTATTGTGCCGACACCATTGCTGCGTTTCATAGCTTGTGGGCACAGTACTTCAGTTACAGGGCCACCTTTGCTTGTGCAACTTTACACACACACACACACACACACACACACACACACACACACACACACACACACACACACACACACACACACACACACACACACACACACACACACACACACACACACACACACACACACACACACACACACACACACACACACACACACACACACACACACACGGTGACTATCGATGACTCATATAGGGCACGATCTGCAATAAAATGAACACAGCCAGCAAACGGGATCAAGTCTTGTGATAAACTGTCTTTTCGTTGGCGTGGAAGTTATCGCAACTTTTTTATTTAACAATGCATTTCTTCGTATTCCCCGCACATGGTACTGTTGCAAAGTATATCGATGTAATAAAAATGTAAATAACAGACATGAGGCTAATAACTTATGTACTCAAAAGATAACACTAAGGAAGAAGGGCTACGATGTGTCCTGTGGTAACGAAAGAGAAAGCTTACGTAACACTATTATTACTACCACGGATTATGGTTAACGTTATTGACCTGTTGCTGTCATCTTACCACCACCACCACTATGGCTGACTACCATCTACCACAGCTACTATTATCACTACCATAATTACCATCATCACCATTATCATCAACATTCCCTCAACCACTACAATCACTCACTCACCACTTACCACCATCCTAAGCAATTGACCCTTTCAGTACGATGGCGTCTCGTGTTTTATTCTTGGTATCAGCTGACGAAATGATCCTGGGTGGAGATGCGTGTGACGCTGAGGGAGGAAGGAGCAGACGCCATTAACCCCTTTCGTACGAGACGTCTTCCACATTCTGAACAGGAGCGTATTGTGACAGCAAGAATAAATGATAGATGCGTTATTGTGTTAAAGGTGTCTCTTGCCTTTACCACCATCACTATCACCATCATCACCACATCCACCAGCGTCATTCCTCTAACTACTACCTCAGTCACCACTACCAGTAACCACCTACTACCATTCAAAGCAACCACAGTCAGCACCACACTCGCTACCACAATCACCATTTACCACCATCAACGCCATACTTACTTCTGCCACCACCACTTTCACGATCATCACCACCGCAACCGTTAGTCCTTCACCTACCATTACCACTGCCATTCTCACCACTACACTTACCACCTATCACCATTCCAAGCAACTACTGCCCTTCACTGTAACCACCATCAGTACCACACTTACCCCTGCTGTGCTACATCATCATCATCATCACTACCACAGCTTCCGTTCTCTCAGAATCATCATCTTCATTATCATCATCATTATCATCATGATCATCATCATCACCATTAATTTCCATATCTTAAACTGCCAGCATCACCATCATCATCTATCACCGCCACAACTACCATCATGAGAACCACCACTATCACCATCAACGGAACAGTCACCACCATTACCATCACCATTACAACCATCATCATGACAACTACCACCATCACGGCTGCCAGTATTACCATCATCACAGCCACTACATAACCATCACAACTACTGTCACCACCACCACAACAACACAGCCACCGCCACAGCTACCACAACAACGACAAAACCACCACCAGACCATCACCATCACCACAGCCACCATCACCACTACGATCACGTGTGATAACTTCACCACCACAGCAGCTACATTACTACAGTTACAGCACCAGTACCACAACCATTACAGCTACCATAACCACACCACCACAGCTACCAGTACCACACCACCACCATTACCACGGCAGGTGTGTAATCCATTTGTTATCCGGCGATATCAGTGAACGAACTTTATCCGGAATGCATCAGTCGTTTTCACCGTTGTTCCGCCTGTTTTTTTTTTTTTTTTTTTTTTTTTTTCGGGAATGAAGAGTGGGAACGATTTTTTTGTTGTGTACCTTTTTTCTCACTTTCTCTGCTCTTTCCCACATTCGTTTTTTCTTCATTTGCAGAACTGTCATTTATTTAATGAAACGGATTTAATCGTTTGCCTACATTGATTTTTAAAATTGAAATAAGAGTATTTGTATTTATTTTATATTACGCTAGTAAAAATAAAATGCAGATTTAGCCGTATAAGTCTAAGCTGGTATTACCGAGATGAAATTATTGTGATTGGGCAGCTGGTTTAAGGTATGACTGCATATTTGCTTCGTCACAAAATAAATGAACACATTGCAAACTGGTAAGATTGATTAATGCATGAGTACCGCAAAGTTTATGTGAAGCTACAATACGTGGTGAATGTTTTTTGGTGTATCAGATAGAGCCAGGATTCCGGGGGCTTGAATGGTGAGTGAATGTAAGCGTGGCCTATTGGACTGGGCAAATTTGGGCTGTCTGGACATTGCTACTCCTGACCCTGCCCTAGGGTGGGAAAGGAGGTTCGGATGATGATGATGATGACGATGATAATTTTCACTTCAAATGATGTACTTTCAACTGACAATTGTGCTTGTGACCCTGTGTAGAATATAACTAATACATCAGCCGAAGACCAGTGTAATGAATGAGCAAAAACATCCAGTTGTGTTCAGTAACAGACTCTGACTACTGGTAAAATGAACTGTTCTGCTTTGAAGCACCTTAATTGTTCGGTGATTTTTTTTCGTAATACTGTTGTGTATACATCTACTGTATTTATAAATATATATATCTTATTCTATTATCAGAAAATTTGACAAATTTTTGGAGTAACAGTATCATTGAAAATTCTTATATATTGTAATCCGTCATGGTGGCATGTTTCATTGCTGTACCGTGTCAGCAATAGTTATTTCACGCTGTATTTGCCTTTTTTTTTTTTTTTTTTTTTCAATATTGTACTCATTCCTGCTTACCCGTCAGCGCCATCGTTCCCCAGAGTTTTGAGGGCTTTACTGGATGCTAAATTTTAACTCTAGATAAAATAACTATACAGTACATTAGTGATAGGTCGGGAAAGCAGCTTCCTGGGACATGTGTGCAGCATTAGTACCAGATAACGAGGGGCTACTATACAGTAGCTGTGTTTATGTTTGCACTGTTTAGAGTGGCTATTTATGCAAATAAATTACTTTAATCAAGGCGTTGTAAACAGTATTGATGTTCATTTATGGTGGTGGCACGTGTGTGAATTATAGTGTTAAATGTTAAAGACGACAGTGAACCATTGCAGGCTGTAACTTGATGGCGATAACCAAGCTTATGTAAATGCTAATCTGATAGTGGATGCGTGGATTTCAGTCGACTCATCTGATCAGTTTAGATTATTAATGTTAAAAGTGAGCACAGCACCGGAAATTAAAGCTCTGTGCAGAGTGCTTGTTTTGCCGTCAGAGTGTGACTATCTGATTTTATCCCTCCCAATTTTGCTAAATACCAGTCTTTTCTGAAGAATACACAGAAATGGCTAGATAAGTAAAAATAACTAAAATGAAAATTTGTATTTAGTGAAATACATCTAAACCAATCATGTTGGTATCTACGCTTTGTAATCTTCTGTTTATCTGCTGTTCCCCCCTATTCCTGTTTTTCTGTTCTCGGTTTCTGTGTAGTTTGTAATGACGTTGGTCTGTTAACCTCTCCACTGTAATGGCGTTTTTCATTATTTTTTTTTTCATCTCCAGACGAAGTTATACAGCGCAGGAAATTTTTCAAACTGTGGGGTTAGATCTAGCCTTCATTAACACTTTTACTGGTAGGGGTTATGGTAAGGTGAATGAAGTATCATGGCAGAAAAAGAGAAGAAGAAAAATGACATCTATGGGTTGAAGGGATTACTCTTCTGCAGATGTAGTTTGTATTACACATGAATGATGTTCCGTTTCTCAAGGTGCGGACAGTGTTCGAATGATAGTGAATTCATTTGAAGGAACCGGTGCTTTGGAGAAACAAAAGACTAGATTATTATTATTACTACTTCTACTACTACTACTACTACTATTATTATTATTATTATTATTATTATTTTATTATTATTACTACTAGTACTACTGCTGCTACTACTACCAAATCTTATATGTAATGCAAGTTATTCTCTGACCATAATCTGTCTATCAGTCTGCCTCTTCATTCATTTATCTGCCTATTTATATGCCAGTCTCCTTAGTTCCATATATATATACATCATCATCATCAGCCGTTGAGGTCCACTGCAAGACCGGCCTATCCCTACCAAAGTAGGGACGATACAGCCAATGTATCTCTACCCAGCGGCTTAGGCTGTCTGGTAGAGACTGTATGTAGGGTGAGAAGTGCTTGTGAGTGTGATTGAAGTGTTGTAGTGGCTTTGGATGTGTGTGTAGTCTGTGAACCAAGTGTAATCGGCCCGCCTTAAGCCGATTGGGTGCAGGCATACTAGTATGCGACACTGGTTCAACCACAGCACCCATTGTGACCGCCAAAGTAGCAACTGGCTTGGTGAACGCTTCCCAAAGTTTTTACAACTCTGGCGAGAGGCGAACCCGCGCTCACCAGCGTGCGAAACGCACACTCTACCACTGTACCACAGAGGCTCTCTCTCTCTCTCTCTCTCTCTCTCTCTCTCTATATATATATATATATATATATATATATATATATATATATATATATATATATATATATATATATATATATATACGGTATAGTTTATCTGAAAGAATTTAGATAGTTTTCTATATTTTTATTTTGAATATTCTTCTTATCATCACATATTTCATCTTTACCGTCCCATTCCTCCCCTCTCTCTCTTCTCTCCCGTCCAGTTGTTTCGGTCCCTCTTCCTTCCTTCCTTTTTATTTATTCCTCTCTTTAGTTCTTTCATTCCCTCCTAATACCTCTTTTTTCCTCCTTTCCTTCTCTTCACTTCCCTCTATTCCTCCTCATCTTTCATTCTCTCTCATTTCTTTCGTCTGTATTGTGTGCCTCTTTTATTCTCTCCCTGTCCCTCCTTTTTCTTCAAGTTTCTTTTCTCCTCTCGATTCCTTTCCTTCCCTCTCCCCTTCTTCCTTCTCTGTTGTCATGTTTTCATTGCATCGCTTCTGTCAGTTTTCCTTTCTTCTGTTCCTCTCATCCTTTCAGTGTTCTAATCTCTTCCCTCATTTCTACATTTGTCCTACTCTTCGCAGATCTTTCCGTTCTTCTTTCCTTTCTCTCGTTCCCCTTTGACTTTCCTCTTTTTATTCTATGTTCCTTCTTCTCTACTTCTCTACTTCTCGTTCCCTTCTTCCTCGGTTTTTTTCTTCATGTCTCCCTGCATCTCTTTATCTCCTCTCGCTTCCATTCCCTGTCTTCTCTCCCTCTCGTGTTCCGCCTCCTCCTCCTTCACTCACATTAAACATAAGAGGAGTACGTGATCTTGACCTAGTTTCTCTCTCTCTCTCTCTCTCTCTCTCTCTCTCTCTCTCTCTCTTTCCCTGTTTATCAATTTTTTTCTGTCTGTGTATCTACCTCTTTATCTATCTGTCTATCTGTATGTGTATCTGTCTATTAAAGTGTATCTAAGATCTGGATTAGAATAAGTAACTATGCTCCATCTCTGTCTATTTATGTGTAACTATGTCCATATGTGTCTGTCTGTCTACCTGCCTGTATGTAAGTGTGTATGTATGTATGTAATTTCAGTCTTACATAGTACAAGGCTCTTTATATAGTACATAATTATTTAAATGTATATCCACACACATTATTTTTTCTTTTCCTGACATCTCCAACAAATATCTACACCCGTATTCACCGAGTCACCCTCTAACATCTGTATTTCTTTCTCACTGCCACAGGACTTACTCTCTCACATCTCTGTTTCTCACCGCCACAGGAGTCACTATCTCACATCTCTCTGTCTTCTTTCTCACCGCCACAGTGGAGCAAGGTTCAGAGCGCCAAATTCTCGGTGTTGGAGCACCAGATGGACCCTTCCAGCAACTTCAGCAGCTACAGGTCCACGCTGAAGGCCGCCATGTGGAGGTCTGCAGGCGCCGTGGACGACAGGCAGAAGATTGTTATTCCTTTCTTCAGTCTGCTCGTCAAGGATCTCTACTTCCTGAATGAGGGATGTGCAAGCAGGTGAGTAGATAGGGCATAAAGAATAACTCGTGTTCCATTGTTTATTCACGAACGAGGTATGTGCTAGTAGTTTAAAAGAAGGACACAGATTTTTGCGGATGTGTCAGTAATCACTAACGAGGGATGTGCTTGCAGGTGAGTAGACAGAGCACAGATATTACCTCGTTTTCCTTTGTTTATTCACGAATGAGGGATGTGCTGGTAGGTGATTAGAATGAACACGGATACTTGCATACCTTTGTATAATTACAAAGGAGAGAGGACCCGTTCGTGATTTCTCTAACCCATGTTTTCTGGATTTTATCTCACCAGAACATCAGGAGGAAAGAGGTGATGATGATGATGATGATGATGATATTTTTCTTCTGTTTACCCTCGAAACCTCGATGGATATTTCAAGTGGATGTTGGTAGTATGTCCTTCCATATGTTGGCACAAGGGTGTTTGCAGCCTGTCAATTCAAACCCATAGCATATACAAACACAGGCACACTAACACAACCAGTACAACAGTTCGACCTTGACGTACACTGCCCCCACTACGAACTTAGCCAACATGGAAGGGAGTTGATTCTGGCTGTCACTCTTCCTCCGAGAAGGAAGTCTAGTCTTGCAATGAACATGATATAAATACAGATTACTTAACATTTATCCATGTTTCCTTTGTTTATTTTTACTCGCACAAAATGGATACTCAGATTGTGTTACTCCGTGAATAAAAAGTTATGTATTGTTGTCTCAGGGTTTGTGTATGTTAATTTCTTCATTTATTCACATTTCAAATACTCACCAATGACCTCTAATTTCTGAATGAGGGATGTGATGTTAGATAAATCAAGAGGAAGCCACATATATTTACTCGATTTTTACCCTTCATTTTCTCACATTTACTTGACATACTCGCAATAGACCAGTGATTTTTGCGAGAGGGATGTGCTGGTTGGTGAAGGAAGAGCGAGCCACACACTTATATACCACTCCCAGGTTCCTGTAACTCTCAGCTGGTCAGGGTGTCTAGTGTTAGGCGGAATAAGATAATAGAGTTCTTCTCACCATTAGAGGGATAGTAGTGATTGTTAACATTATCAGGCGTCTAAGATTTACCCCCAGATGAATAAAATCGTTTGGTTTTAGCTGGAATAGAAGACTAGAGTAGTCCCCAGTATGAGAAGGGTACAATAATTATTTCATGCAGGTAATATTCTTCTGAACCTCATTATTTTTCCCTTTAATCCATTAATTTTCCCTACCGTGGTTTATTTTTTTACTCCACTTTTCCGTTCAGTTATGTAGTTTTCATTAATTATTCCATTTTGCCGGCCAGATAGCTACATTATTCATCATATATGCTACGTTGCCCCATTCATTTCGTTTCAGTCATTTGTTATTCTACTTCACCGCCAGAATATGCAAACGGAGGTGCAGACCGTTCCCAGACAGTACCCTGCTTCTTCACATTTACTGCCCTCTCAGTTGTTGTCGCTCTCAGTTTAACTTCAACCCAGTCCATTTAGCTATACATACTGAATAGCCACGTTGACGTGACAGTTCCCTCTTTTAAACCAGTGAGTCGAAGTTCATAGTAAATGCACCAAACAAGTATTCAGCCTCTCAGTATACGCATCTTAGGAGTGTCACTGCCAGCTCAGCACAGCAAGATATTCTCGCTTCCACCTTTGTTTGTACTCTACCCATATACATGTTCAACAGCTTCGGTAGCAAGACACTGCCCTGTTTCCAGCCAATAGGTCCAGCCTCACACTCAACCCGCCATTCATTCTCACAGCTCCGTTTGCTCTGTCGTTCGTACACTGAATTGTCTTGGGTCCTGCATGAGACAGCCCTAGCTTGTATCCAGTATGGACGGTGGGTGTTAGCGCTGAAGTGGAGGCACACCAATAACTGTCTTTCCTATCAGTGTCTCGCCATAATACCTTTGATCTCATGACGTCTTTTATGTTTTATTCTTGCTACCATCAGACACTTCGATTTTCAAGGAGGATTTTCTTAACTGAAGGGGTTAAATACAGGATTCATTAACCTCTTCTTTACTGGAGGTCTCTCCCAGGTTAAACCAAATCATCTAGAGAAATAAAAAATAAACTAGTACAATACGTCATTGGGTTCAGGGGTTAAATCTTTCCTGCTTCACTTAAATAACACATACCCTTTTTATTCCGCACCATCCTCTCACCCTCACCCTTATACAGTGGTGGTATTAAATCATTCTACCAGGCCTCGCGCACAGCCTATCACACCCTGTCTATTACTGCCTCCCAGCATTCCCTTTGATCCGTAACCATTCTCTCGTGTTCTCTCTTTCCCGCCTCTGATTTTTCTCTCACCTCCCCACACTAACAGGGGCGTCCTTTTTTATTCTTGTTATTTCCAGACGATTTTATTCAGCATAGGAGCTACTTTTAGAAATGGAAGGATTAAATATAGCCATCAGTAACCCATTCAGTGTGAGAAGCCTTACGAAGGGTCAGTAAAATCGTCTACAGATAACTAGGACAACACACACACACACACACACACACACACACACACACACACACACACACACACACACACACACACACACACACACAAAGATTCGTGGAGTTAACTTTGCCCACGCTGCTCACACACCACACACGTCCTTGCATAACCCGCATTACCACTCTCTCAAAAATCCTCCCCGCTTCATTAACCTCATTTGCATTATGCCCACCGAGCTTCTCTGCAACCCTGTCTCTAAACCTTTTATTTCTCTCCCTCTCCCTGCAGCCTCTCTTCTCGCAGCATACCTTTCTACCTGATGTCACTTTCTGCTTCACTCATTTTCTTCTCTGCACCTCTGTATCTTCCTTGTCACTTTCTACTCATTTTTTCCCCTCTCTGCATCCCTGTCTCTCTATATCTTCCCTTTCATCCCTTCCCAGCAGCGTCTACACTCTTACCACTTCGACTTGGTTATTCTTTCTGCTCTGCTATCTTTACTCATATCACAGAAAAGAGTGCGTTTTGATCTTCACACTGTCTTTAAATCTCTTACTTTTTATATTCTTGCAGCTTCTCCACTCTCACCACTTCCCCTGCTACGTGATGCCTCTTCTACTTTCCTACCAATCGCATACTTTGATGATGATGATGATGATAAACAGTACATTTTGACAACCTAGCTCCATGTTCTCTGACTTCTCTCATGGCGAAATTACTTTGTTCATTTGCTTGTCCATACATACAAAGTCAGTCATTGCTTTCTCCACCACTCTTCCCACCAGTCTCCTTTCCACATTCCTTCTTGTATATCCGTTTGTGGTTGAAGGACTTACTTTTGAAGTACGATCTCTTCCCACTGCAAATGTCCACCCAAGCAACCCAGTCCTTCTCATTCCTGGCACCCCCCTCCTCCTCCTCCCATTCTGACATCGCCAGTTTTTGCATTCAGGTCAAAATTACCCTTTCACTCGGGGTAAATTGTCCAAATATATTTCGACACGTGTCTGGAATTTCTCATGTTTTTTCTCTGACCTCCCTGTCATCATTTAAGGTATTTGAGTGTGTGTGTGTGCGCACACACACACACACACACACACACACACACACTTGCATACCTGCTTGCATATTACGGTATCACTTTTAACTCTGTGATGTCTTTTGTATGTTGTTCTTAATGTCAACAAATAATTTCATTCTCCCTAGGAATGATCTCGGGCGATAGAGGGGTTAATTCCTGGTACATCTGACTCCTCTTGTTCAAAAGCCTTCCTAAAGCTGAACAAAATCGACTAGACATACAAAAATAAAATAAAAAGTCTTTCTCAGATCCCACGCGTACATCCCCTCATATAATTTTCATCCACTTCCCCCTTCGTAGCAAATGAGTGTGCCGCGTGCTTATTTTGGTGTCCTCTCTGCTGTAAGAGGCTTTGAATTATTTTGCTGCTGACGTCATTGGCCCCGTTGTCAACAAGCTCTTTTTCTTTACCTAGTCTTGCTTCATTTATTTTTGTATCATGTATCTATTTCTGTATAACGACAATGATTTTTCGCTGCAGTATAAAAGTCTTGTTTTAGCGAAAACAAAATTCCCGGGTCCACCAGCAGTACTTTAGCGAAAGGGCTACTTGAAGTATGTTTCCTCCTTGACGGCTGGGTTGGGTGATGGAGAGGGACGCCTTCATGTGATTGTATTGGTATAACCGGATGGTTTAAATGTCTGATTGTACACACATCCTATGACTAATTCTCTGTCCTCTGCAAGGAGGATGGTGGCCAACTTAGGAGGGCAAATATTAAGTCTGCAGTCCACCTGGTTCACGTTTTAGATAAATCTGGGGCCACAACAACAGCAGTAACTAGAAAGCGCACAGAGAACGCATACCTTCGTCAGCGCCAATAAAATTTATGATTAATTTCACATTCCTACCAGACGAAATTTTTCACGGTCTCACATAGTTAATTCTGCTAAGTCTACCTTGTTACTCCGTGTGAGAGAGCGCATACCTCCGCCAACGCCAATGAAATTTATTATTTATTCCTGCATCCGCCACATCAAAATCTAATTAACTCTACCTTGACATACTGCCTGCCTATCCACCACATTTCATTGAAATCCGATAACAACTTTTGGGGATGTATTGTACACAGTCAGACAGACATGAGTGAATACATAACCTGCGTCAAACATAGTTGGTGGAGGTAGTAACAGTGGCTAAGCCTCTTATCCTATGAATAAAATCACCTGGTGTTTGCCAGAATATTCTACGCCTGTGTACCAACAGCAGCGTAAGAGTCAGGGTTATCCACTGCCTACAGTTAGTCCAGTTACCCACCCGCTTACTAATCACCCACCCGCACCATTCTCCCCGTCAGACTACCAAACGGCCACATCAACTTCGACAAGTTCTGGCAGCTGGCGAAGCAAGTGACGGAGTTCATGGCTTGGAAGCAGGTGTCCTGCCCCTTTGAGAAGGTGCCCGAAGTAATCACACACCTGCAGACCACACATGTACTTACTGAGACAGGTATGTAAGGGGGTATATTTGTATGTATGTATGTATGTATAGTTCATTCACTTTAACTATATTCTTTTCACCTTAAATTGGCCTAGATTTTTTTATTTTGCAGCTTATTTCACATAGTGGCAGGAACAGAGTGCCACGGATATACTTCCTCTCCATAACACTTCTTAGTGATTGGTATATTTTAGTGTTAATCTATTTTTACAGCTCAGCAATCAAGATGGATAGGCAGTAGTTTTAGTTTGTAAGAGTAAAAAGAGTATAGATGTAAATCACTATGATATCTTCTCTTTAATTAGTTGTAAATTACTCTCCACTTTAGCAAGGTGTAAATTACTTCTGTTCACATTGATTAGGTGTAAATTACTACACTCTCTCCTTTTTAATTAGATGTAAATCATTTTCAGTTTAGCTAGATGTAAATTATTACACTCTGTTCTCTTCAAGTAGGCATAACTTACTATATCTTTCTCTTTAATTAGGTGTAAATTGCTGTACTCTTGTCACTTTAACTAGGTGTAAATTGCCGTCTCTCCCATCTTACATGTTGGGTAGAGATTGACACTAGAATATGGTACTAGTCACGAAAAGTGCTATGGAAAGGATGTAGAGCCTGAGTAGTGCCTTATTCTGCCATTGAGTTACGGGAAATAAGCAGAAAAAGGACGAAATATGCGCCTGGTTATAATGAACGAACTATAGGCGATGATTTAGGTCTTTTTGCAGCTTATTTCACGGAAGTTAGTAATCGAAAACGCGACACTACTACGGTTGCTCATCCTTCCCATGGCACTTCTTCGTGACTGGCATCATATTCTAATGTTAATCTAGTGTTATAGTAAAAAATTCGAGTTGGAGAGATGGCATTTTTTTACGCCAAGTTAAAAGTGAACAGAGTATAGGTGTGTACAGCTCTTTTCATAAATATTGATGCACCTCGTAACGATAAACAAAGAGGAAGTGAACAATGGTTTTTAAAATTCAGAGGTGTGGTATTCGAAGCCAAACAGTTTTTTTTTTTTTTTTTGTTCAGAATGTTAAATGTTTCATAATTGTTGGATTAAAAAGAGGAGCGATATTATTGTGTGTGTGTGTGTGTGTGTGTGTGTGTGTGTGTGTGTGTGTGTGTGTGTGTGTGTGTGGTGTTTTACTCTCTTGTCTTCTACCTCACACACATTCACTTTAACCTATCTGTCTGTTTAGATCTGTCTGTCTACTTGTTTATCTGTCTGTCTATCTGTCAATCAGTTTTCTATCCATCTGTCCGTGTTATTTTGCCTCTTACTTTCGTCTTGCTCTATCAGTATGAATCAGATACATACAGTCTCTCTCTCTCTCTCTCTCTCTCTCTCTCTCACACACACACACACACACACACACACACACACACACACACACACACACACACACACACACACACACACACACACACACACACACACACACACACACTCCCTGACTACCATTGTGTTTTCAAAGACCAGGAAGTTCACGGCAGTCCTCAAACCTCGCAGTATTGAGTCGTCTTTATTAATATTATTTTTATGATCATTATTGCTGTTAACTTTTCTCGGGGTTTAAATAAAAAGAGTATCCTGGCGCTGTAAAATTTGGTGTATAATTAAATATGAGATAATACTTGTTCATTGATTTTGTGTTTTCATTTTCTCCATGTACCACTTATGCTAATTTTTGTCTTTATGTGTGCTTGTCAGCCGTACAGTGTTGCTTTTAATTTCCTCTTGACTCATTTCTCCTGTTCCTTCTTTCTCCGCCTTCCCAGTCCTTTCCACTCTGTCCCTCTCCGTTCCCCAGTTTATGTGGTCACTCATGCACGTTCGTGGGTCGTGTGTGTGTGTGTGTGTCGCTATATATAGAACCACCATGATCTTTTAAGAGTGACTGCCAGTCTCCGCCGTCACTCCACCCCTTTCAGCCTCCCCTCCCTCTCTCTTCGCACCACCCATGGCACCACCCCTCAGCCCACAGTGTAGAGCCTCAGCCCTCCCACTCTACCCCCACTCCTCCCGTCTCCACTCCTTCTTCCCCCCACCCCCCTCTCAACCCGTGTCCTTTCTCTTACAGGTCTGGCGTTGGCTTCGTTTGAGTGTGAAGGGCCAGATAATAGCTATGAGAAGGACCGCTACAAGAACCTCAAGTAAGTGCATACATATACATCGATGCTTACATAGATTTTTAGTTACAGGAACTCTACAGGAGAGAGAGAGAGAGAGAGAGAGAGAGAGAGAGAGAGAGAGGTTGATGGATGGGAAAAAAATAATTTTGTTAGGTAGCTTGATTGCTCGACAGAGATGATATAGACAAAATAGTATATATATATATATATATATATATATATATATATATATATAGATAGATAGATAGATAGATATAGATAGATATAGCCTTGACTTGAGCGAAGTTTATAATAATAGATACATAGCTGTGCTTATCTCTCTCACTGGTTGTGATGTTTACGATATTGATGGTAGTAGTTGTTGTAATGGTGCTGGTAATTATTGTAATCAAAGTAATGGTAATTGTAATGATAGATAAACGGTGGTTGTAGTTTTGGTTGTGTTGACAGTAATTGGTGTAGCTGTAGCATTGTTCTCAAATTGATATGTTATGTTAAAAGAAAATCTCTGTCGCACTGAAAAGGTTAGCAGCCTTTGTGAATTAAAACAAGATTTCATTGAGTTGTGTTGACCTTTTTTGTTTTTAGGAGTTGCTGCGTACAAATATCGGTGTACTCTTGATCTGTCCGTGCTTGAATCCTCTCTCGCTCACGAGTCGGAGTGTTTTATGTGATTTTGATCCCACTGACATTGTTATGTTCAAAGGGCCAAAATTTCTCTCGTATCTCCAAGCAAGATTGGTATGCTGCTTGGTCTTAAAGTTTCCTCATGCAAGATTGGTGTGCTGACGGACCTTCTGTTCCTTCCTACTCAGTTAATATTGATGAACTATTAGGTTCTTGAACCCTTCCTACCTCCTTGCAAGATTGGTGTATTGAAGGATCTTTGAACCTTTCTTATCTCCTCGCAAGATTGATGATAGACTTTCAGCCTTCTTACTTCCTTGCAGTATTGGTGGACTACAGGGCCTTTGAACCCTCCCTTCCTCATTGAAAGATTGGTGGACTAGGGGTCCATTGAACCCTTCCTTCATTCTTGAAAGATTGGTGGACTAGCGGTCCATTGAACTCTTCCTTCCTCTTTGCAAGAATGGTGGACTCGTGGACCTTTGAACTCCTCCTACCTCCTTGCAAGATTGGTGAACTGTTGGACGTTTGAACCCTTCCAACCACCTTGCAAGACCTGTGATTGTTTGTGAATGATTAGTGAACTCAAGAACCTGTAGACCTTTCTTGCTTCCTTGCCAGCGTGGTGTACTCAGGGGTCTTTAGTTCCTTGCTTTCCTACCTCTGTAGAAATAAGGGAGAATTTTTAACCTCTTAACAACGAGGTTTTTTTTAGCTGAATACAATCTTATCTGTAACAGAGATGAAAGACACGAAAGGCGTTGATACCATCTTCCAATATTATATATATATATATATATATATATATATATATATATATATATATATATATATATATATATATATTAGGTCTGCACTTTCTCCCACTTTTCTCTCTCCTGTGTGTTTCGCTACCCCTCCCTCTTAAGCATTATTAAGCTGGGTGAGGCCTATTAAATTTTTGTTATATGAAGGCCAAACTCAGCTTGAAGAGAGATTGTTTCTAACCTCTGTAGCCGAATAACATCACCTCGTAGTAGCATGGATGAAAGATAAAGTAGATATTTTTGTTCCGAAGGGGATGGTGAACAGAATTTCCTCATGAATCTTGCACTCTTCCATTAAAAATACCAGGATAATTATAGGCCCACACTTCCCCCTGCTATGTATGTACTGTGTATTTCGCCTCCCTCTCCTAACCATTACTAAGCTGAGTTTAGGCTTCACAAATTCCAGCGTTAAATATGCAGGCCCTAACTTCGGGGCGGGGGGAGAGCCGGGGCCAAGACAAATCGTGCTGGATATAAGACATTCACACCCCCTCACGCAACATTACACTCTCTCGCCCCCACCCAAATCGTGTGTGTGTGTGTGTGTGTGTGTGTGTGTGTGTGTGTGTGTGTGTGAGGGGATGGGAGGAGGAGTTGCTTCGGTTTTCCTAGTTTGTTTATTTTTTTGTTTGTCGCACTGCAGCTTTTTCACGCATACAGGAGAGCTGGGGAGACTTGGTTTAATTACTTTATTTCTCTTATTTTCTTTATTCTCTCTCTCTCTCTCTCTCTCTCTCTGACTCAGCCGGTGGGAAATGCTAGGAGGGTTATTATTGTTAATATTATTATTATTATTATTATTATTATTATTATTACTACTACTACTACTACTACTTTTCACTTGTTTTTATTCAAGGTTTGCCTGCTGCAACTTTTTACTTGTTAGGATGGGAGGGGAGAATTGCTTTATATTTGACTGTTTGTGTGTGTGAGCGAGGTGTGGAGGGTGATGAGACGTGGGGACTGACAATGGAACAGGTGGGTTAGGTGAAAAATGTACGGAGCATATATAGGACTGGCCTTTGTCGCCTCTTTTTTAAATCATTAGTCTGTAGATTGGCAATTAATGTGAAACGCATCAATAAAAAATACCCTCAGAATATGCGCAGTTGGTTGGGCTTTTGAGATGCAGCTAGGATTCCGAGGGCTTGAATGATGAGTGAATGAGCCTGGCCGATTTCACTGGGAATGCTGCTAATAGTTCTCTCGTTCATTTTTTTTTTTCTTTCACTCCATCCGTGGGAGAGAAAAAAAAAATATCCGATGATAATGAGTAATGCTGTAATTACTTGCCAACCATACTGCAGCACTGACACCCATTTCAGTGCTCGGTAGTTATGCACAGAACCCGTCATTTTAGTGGCAGGGGTACCGGTAACTATGAGGGGAGGGCGCGCTTGTTAAATGCAGGTATAATGCCTAATCTGAAAGGAAATGGAAAATGCTAATAATGATGGAGATTTACCCTCAAACACCACCGTTGGATCATTTTTATTTATGGGGACCGATATGCGATTTTGTTGAAATTAGGAGACTTAGCATTGAAAGAGAAACAGTCTTCATTAACACAACTGGCTAGAACTTTTTTTTTCTTTTTAGTGTTAGTGTGGTAATATTCTTGAGGCATCGTAAAAGGTGACAGCCGCTGCAGTGGGTCGTGGGTGTTGTGTGATGGCCATGATGCAGTTGCCGTGGCTCTGTATATTATGTCAAAGGTGGTATGTCCACACACAGGCGCCTAATGTGGATGAGCTGGGTGTGCTGACAGTGTGATGTGGGTGTGATTTGGGTGTGTTGCGGGTGTGATGTGGGCTTCTTACTGTGGTCATAAAGTGCGTTGGGGTGAATGTGACTCTTTATTTCTGTAGGAGGAGACACAGAATGGTCCGTCCTGTGTCTGTCTCTGTTACCGAATATCTTTAATGTCCTTAGGGCCTCGTCACATTGAGGCTGGAATCGGACATACTGTGATGCATTCGGTGGTGTAAGCTAGAGTAAACGATGGTAGAACGCCCTGTTTCACTGAGTCATGTTCAGTACATTCTGTTTTCAGTGCCACACATAATGTGAGCGGCATAGAGAAACGAAATGCTTAGAACGTGGACTTATAAAATGGGGTGTTCTCCCAACCTCTGCCCCGACGAGCACGGTCAGGCAATTTGTTTCAGAATATGACCAAATTTATCATCAGTATGACGATGCCCTTGGACATGTTCGTATCGTCATTTGTTGCCTTTGATCATCCCTGGCTTTCCTGCCGGTAGGAGGAGTGTTGCAGTAAAGACATGACGATTTTGATGATACAGCAACTAATGTTCCTCCAACTTGACTTGGCGGAGATTTTCATTCTTTTGCAGTAGAATTCCTGTTAGTCAGTGGTGGAATAAGATAGTATTACGGCTTTACATCCTTTCCGTAACATGTCTTCGTGTTGAGCACCACATTCTATTGTTAGTTTCTTGCTAGTGTTCAGCTGTAGACCAGGTTAAAGTGGACAGAGTATAACAGTTATGTGGCGTTGTAACCATTCTTCATCCTCAGGAATCAGTGCTGGGGTTGTTCTGAGCAGCTTTGTAGCGGTGTGGGGGGAACCCCTTCAGTCCTTATGATGTCCATTTAGTTTATTCTTACTGATACCAAATGATTTTATTCAGTTTAAGAAAGGCCTCTCGTCTTAGTGTACTGAAAGGCTATATATAACCACTCCAGTTGTAAGAATACATCCTTAGCCGAATACAGTCGCCTGGAGATGGCAAGAATATGAAAAGGACGTCCCCGTTGTCAGTGGGTCAAGAGGCAGGTGGAGGTACTGGCTCCTCCCCACCTGGCCTGGTTGGGTGGTTCGCTGCGTATATCCTCTCACAGGCCTTGCTCAACTACATCATGGTGGCAGGTTAACCCAGACCTTCAGACCCTGTGACTGGCAGCCTTCCTGTGTGCTTGATGATGCGTTTGGCTCCTTACCTGGTTGGGACGGTTGGCTCCTGGCTCACCTGTACATGCGTCAGTAATGGCTCCATACCTGGTTGGCTCTTGGCTCACCTGTACTTGTTTCCGATTCTCCCATGTCAGCTCACGCCCTTATTCCATCATCAATCTGTGCCACCGCATTGACCCAGGTCTTCGTCACCTGGGTTCATATTTTCGTGGGCTTAAAAAACTTACATGAATCTCTTCCTTTGCGATTTATTTTGCATACTACATTACTTGTATGTTGGTCGTATCTTCTCAGAATGGATACAGTTTGCAAGAATAACATAAAAAAACAGCTATTAACGTGATATATGCAGAAATTTAATGGCAAAGAAAAAGTGCTAAAAGTGTCGTTGGCCCGACATTTTTTTCTTACTCATTATTATATTCTCGTGTGTGTGTGTGTGTGTGTGTGTGTGTGTGTGTGTGTGTGTGTGTGTGTGCGTGTGTGTGAGAGAGAGAGAGGAGAGTGGATAATTTCTTTTTTTTCTCTCTCTCTCCCCAGGTCTGACACGCAGCCCCCGCCAGAGAGGGAGTGATGGCGGCGGTCCTCATCTGCTGCACCTTCACCCCACCGCACCCCTCCCTCACCCCACCGCACCCCGCCCTCACCCCGCCACTCCTCCAAGCACTCTCCTTCACCCAAGCGACGCACCCCGGTACCCCCCAACACACCCCAGCCCTCCACATCACGACGCACCTCGGTAAATGTCAACCCGCGTCCCTCCGCCTCCCAGCACTCCTCACCCCAACGCACTCCAGTCTCTTCCTCCTCACCCCGACGCACCTCCACGCACTCCACCTCCCGCCCCACGACCCCCATTCCCCCCTCCACCTGTCGTCCCTCCACCCCCATTCCCCCCTCCACCCCCATTCCCCCGTCCACCTCTCGTCCCTCCACGCCCATACCCGCAGACACCTCCCAGTACACCTTCCCTGGACACCCACAAGCGCTTTCCTCACACCGACGCACTTCCTCGGTCTCCCTCCTCGTCCCTCAACACACCCCACCACGTCGCTCCTCATTTTCTCTCACCCCACACCCCGACGCACTTCAACACTGCTCACATCACAGGATTTCACACCTAGACACACCTCAACACACTTCACACAGACGGACTTCGGTGTCTCACATTCCACACATCGAGACTGTTCCACACCACATCTCTCATCGACGCACTTCTCTCTCCCTCACGCCACACCCAGACACACCCCAACACACTCCACGCCGACGCATTTCAGTATCCCACACCCCACCACAGTCAGACACGTCACAGCAGACTCCATTATCCCCCACACTTCGTCGGACCTCCATCTCCCTTCACCCACACCTCGATACAGCCTACTATCTCTCTCCCCGCACCTCACCGCACCCTCGACACATCCCAGCGCACCGTAGTCCCTCTCCTCTCGCCCCTGTACACCGCGCTACACCCCATATGCTCTCAGTTGACCGTAACACACCCTTTCCTCTCTCCACATACTCCAGTCTCTCGTCCCTCACTTCGCTTCATCCCAGTGCCTACCAGCTAACTTCCTACTCTCTCACCACACTACAACAGAGCCTCTCCCCGCACCCTAACCCACCCTACAGCCTCTCCTCTCACTCTGACACACCCCAGTCTCAAAGTTCTCACACCGATACACCCTGAATGAATTCCCCACACCTCTTCCTCAACACACCCTAACCCCTGACCCACCCGCCTCTCCCTCCATTGCACCTGACTCGCGTTTCATGTCAACGTAACCAGCACCCCTTCTCCATCCTCAACACACCCTCTCTCATCGCTGAACGCACCCTGTTCCCACCCTCAACACACCCTATCCTGACACAAAGACACACACACATACACACACAGCCCGCACACACCTCTTGCTCCAACGCACCCAGCACCCTCTCCAGTTTCCTTAATGCACCCTAACCCCCCCCCCCCACGCCTAGCCCACCCTCTTCCCTTCCCATCCCAACACACCCCACCACACTCATCACCCCCCGGGTCCGGGAGGGTGTGAGGTGCGTTGTATGAGGACAGTGCCGACCAAGAAGAGAGTGTGATGAGTGCGTGAAGGATCCATAAACCTAAATTGAACGACATCGCATAAAGCGATTCGGGGAGCAATTCTGGAAGATATCTGACTACAAAAGGCGATTAAAAAAAAAAAAGACACGCAAATTCTAACGAAATTTGAGGATAAACTTGATTAAAAACTACATTATTTAGCCACATTGGTTAAGAATATTGGGTGATTAGACGATAATTAGATATGACTGATAATTAGGAGAATAAAAACCCATTATTCTGAATTACGTAGTGGATAAAATAGAAGACTTGAAGGATACTGATGAAGGTGGTTAGAAAGGCCATAATGAAGAAAAATATATTTAGAAATGCAGCCATGAAAAAGCAGCTGTTTGGTGTTACAGAAGGAGACTGGTTAGAAGTGACTGATGTGTGGAGAGTGTACTGAGGCTGATGTAATTACTACTGTACCTGCATATTACAAAAGGTAGTACAGTACTTACGTGTGAAGGGGAAAGAAAACACTTGTACTTAAGCTTTGACTTAAAAAAGACTAAATCCACGTAATTTGATTTAATGATTGCAGTGATTTATAAGACACTGACCAAAATCTGTGACATTTAATTATGAAATATTAATCAGTGATAAAAAAAATAATTGCCTTGAAAATAACGAAATTGACACAACTGGGATGAAAAAACTTCCCATCGACCGAATTGGAAAGTATGAAAAACGTGAATATATAACAAAGAAAAATAAAATTAAACCCCAGAGCACAGACAGAGACTCCAGCAAAGGGGTGAGTGAAAGTATCTGGAAAAAATAGTGAAAACAAGTGCTAAATCCGTAAAATAAAGCGCTGAATTCGCAACAGCTGAGTGATATTATATGGAATTTGACCGAATCATTTTGTAAATTTTACCAAAGCAGTACCTTTTTATTTTCACTGCTACGTCGGTGTATTGTGAAAAATGTAGTTTTTTGTGAAGAGATGTGACGATAACTGTGTGTGTGTGTGTGAGAGAGAGAGAGAGAGAGAGAGACTGTAAAATAGTGACAGACAAACACACATTCAAGTCCTGCCTAGGGTTTAGTAGACAATATAAGTATGTACGTCTTTGTGTATTGGGTGCACATGTGTGTATGGGTGTACTCTTGGGGATTGTGTATGTGTAGATATATCTTGTGTGCTTTTGTGCTATGTACTTAAGTATGTACTGTAGAGTTATAAGCTCCATACACACTCACTATGTGCATGTGTGTATGATTTTACATTTGTGTATAATGTGTAAAATGGTGTGTATGTGTAGTGTAATGTATGTATGTAGATTTATGTATGCAGCAATTTGTGTACATGAATGTGCTCTGAATTCAAGATTTGTGTATAATTATAATATGGTGTGTGTGTGTGTGTGTGTGTGTGTGTGTGTGTGTGTGTGTGTGTGTGTGCGTGCGTACGTGCGTGCGTGTGTGCGCGTACGTTGAGGTAGTGAGTCACTCTGATTAACACTTTGTCTCTCCTGCCTCGTTACTTGGAGTGTGTGTGTGTGGCAGAGATTATGTCAGATTTGTATGTGTGTGTGTGTGTGTGTGTGTGTGTGTGTGTGTGTGTGTGTGTATTTACTCAGTATCTGCAGTCCATGTGTTTTGTGTGTGTTCAGTAATGTATGTATGCCGGTGTGTGCACGTACTTACTGTGAACATGTGTGTACGTATGCTCTATGTACAACTCTAAGACAATACCATACCCGTTCGCAAATTACTAAGTTATCCTCAGCTCATTCGCTACCATCACGTCGGTTATATTCATGATAGTACCGGACGATTTTACTCAGCTTAGGAGACTACAGAACGGAAGGGGGTTAGATAGAGCCTTCATTAACCCCTGCACTGCAATAAGCCTGCTGAAGGATGAAGAAAATCGTCTGGAGAGAATGTAGGAGATAGGAGAATGTGAGGTCGTTGAGTTCATGGCGTCAACCTTTTCGTTCTGGTGACGTATTTTTTTTCACCATTGGACGATTTCTGCCCAGCCTAGGACAGACTTTTATGAGTGAAAAGGCTAATGGAAGGCTGTATCCAACTCCACCGTTGAGAAAAAGACTCCAAAGCTGACCTGAATCGCTCGGTGAAAAATGATAAAAATGGTAACTGGGCTGAGGGAGAGAAAAGTAAGAAAACATTATAAAAAAGATGATGCCAGCTTGAGAGTATGCCTATGAATAATGAAGCAGGCCATTAAAAGCGAGAGTGTGTGTTTATGGGTGCTTGGGGCGGGCTGAGTAGTGCCAGCGCTTGTCACCAGGGGAAGGGATGGCGCTGCGTCACAACACTTCTCATTTAAACCTAATTACAACGTTTCTGCGGGAATTTTAATGCGCGGGTTGGGCCACAGTTGCGTCTTTTTTGCCATTTTTAATCATCCTGTTATCAGACTTTTTTCAGCATTAGAAGGATTTTTAGTAGTAAAGGGGTTAATGGAGAATGGAGACTTTTAACCCTCCCCCCCTCACCAGTTTGAAATTCTCTCTCAAGCTGAATAAAATTGCTTGGAGATGTTACTCCTAATAAATAGACGCTGTAGTGAAAGGGTGAATTGCGCCAGTCTGATGCTCTCGTAAAGTTAATTGCACCGGAAATAAGCCAGGTTAGGCAATAGCAGTATTCCTCGATAGTAATTACTCTGCAAATAATGGTTGAGTGATAGCCAAGAGACCTGTCGCCGTTAATTAAATCTATTACCCCTTAAGGCTAATTATTCTAGGTATATCTCATTTGATTATACTGGAAAAATGACAATCTGAACTAAAATTACAATAATACTTCAAGGTGGCTACACCAGGTTATTATCCCAGTTAAGGATATTGGCGCAAATAATACAGCAAGATATGGTTCATTATAATTTTCCTTTAATTTTAAATAAGCCTGATTTACTGCTTTTAAATGACAGAAAAAGTATACATTTATTTTAGTTATAACGACACAGTTGGCAGATAACCATTTTTAATTCCGATAAAGAAAATACCCCATGTAAGGTTATTTTCACCAACAAATTTCTCTACACCAATTTCTTCGACGAGTCATGCTTGCTAATGACAGTTATTACCGTGAGTATAAATATCACTAATTAACCTTGCAAAAAGAAAAATTAGTATTGCTTATTTTCACCAGCGAATTCAGTTTCCTCTCACATTATTTTCACCGTGAGACAAAATTTCCATCGCTGTTTACCTTCTAAGCTAGTCGATATTTTGAATTTTGGTTTATAATATTCCTTTTCCCCAGCTGCTGAATGGGTAGAAAATAACTTTAAAAAGACATGTAAATATACCTTATTGAAACATGTATTTTTATGTATATACTTATTATTAACAAAAGAACTGATTTTGAGTTATGGAGTTGTTGTGGTAAGATGGTAGTCACAATCTCATAGGGCTTAGTGGATGTCGTAGATTATTAGGTCAAATTAGGCTAAATGAGGTCAGGTCAGGTTAGGGAACATTAGCTGGTCAGGTTACAGATTAGGTAGCCAGGTGAAACACAAGGTGGTCAAAGGTTAAGAAAGATAAGGTGACGTGAGGTTAAAATTTAGGGATAAGTGTAGTCAGGATCAAGCTAAGAATTGATAAAGGTCAGGTCAGGTATGTTGAAGATTATTAAGTATTTGACCATTGGGGAAGATTAGGTCAGTTCAGGTGAAAGGTTAATGGGAGATTCAATTAAATCAGGGTAATGATTAGGACAGGTGAGGTCAGGTGAAGTATAGAGATGATTAGATTAAGCTACATGAATGATTAGGGAAGATAAGATGGTTAGGTCAGAGGTTAAGGGGAAGATTGAAACAGGTCAACTTAGATAAGGAAATAGGTGTGGAGGTCAGAGATAAGAGTTCAGGTCAAGAGATTAGGTAAATAAGGTCAGGTTATCGTAGTGAAAGGGGATTATTTTTTCCCCTCATTACAAAAAGTTGCCCCTAAACTGGATAAAAATTGTTGATGAGGAGCAAGAATTTTAGGCCATGAGAGTGAAGAGGCTTAAAGTCAAGGTGAAGCTAGACTAGGTTAGAGATTAAGAAGATTAGATTAGCTTAAGTTAGAGAATGTTAGAGTATACAGAGAGAGATGTTAGTGTAAGTTAGATAAGTAAGTAGAGATTACGAGATTAATTAAACCCAGTCAGACTAATTTAAGATGATATTCAGTTCTGTTAAGGTCATCCGAGGTCCCAACATTCCATAATAATCCGCAGCTCGCGCAATAATTCAGGATAATATGTGGAGTCTAATTATACACGCGGAGATAGTGACTCTTGATGTAAAAGCCAATTAGATATTTAATTAACCTAGGCTTGATAAGATGGGAAGTATTATTAAGATGTGTCCTTTTAATCAGATTATTATTATTATTAAAACTTGATTGTACTTGCGAATAATGACAGAAGAGATTACTGCTAGCTGGTACTATTACTACTATTATTGCTGTTGTTAGAATTATCTATATTATTATTTTTATTATTATTATTATTATTTTTATTTTTAGCATGCATTCCCTGTTAAATACTTCCTCTGTTCTCTGTATATCAGATAGCACTCCATTTCTCCTATAGATTCCGTCTCATTTACAATCGATTATATTTCTTATTGATTTAAATAGATTTTTTAAAGATTGTAATAATATAAAGAAGTCTATCTATATATATTAATTTAGATCTGTACATACTTTATATATATTTAGTTTTTATCCTTTATTGAGAGATTTGGATGGGGAAATTTCTCTTATAAGGCAATTTAGAATATGTAATGAATTTGTGTAAGTTTGTATGTAGGTCTGTGTACGCCATTCCCATGTAAGTGTAGTTTATATGTGCGTGTGGGTGGTCGTGGGCGATGATCGTAAAATGCACCGTGTGTATATCGCAAACCTCATGTGTATATATTTGGATGTGCGTGGTCTGGCTCGTGTGTGCGGGTGTGTGTGTCGTATGTTTACATGTGTAAGTATGTTGGCTCCATGTGTGTGTACAAACTGAAGAAACCAAAGATTTTGCCCATGTGCGTTTGAGTCACATGTACGAACACACGGGGAAGAAAACAAAGAAGAAAAAAACAAGGAAAGGAGAAAGAAAGAAATTGAGAGGAAGAAGGAATAAAAAAGGAAGAACAGAGAAGGAAAGAAAAAGTAAAAAGAATGGCTTAATGAAGGAAAGAGGGATGAAGAAAGTCAAAGAAAGTATAAGAATGAAAGAAGAGAAGAGCATAGCAAGAGGAATTAATAAGAAAGAGGAGGAGAAAAGATAACTGTAGATTATTTAGTGAGTGATAGAGCAAAATAAGTTAAAAGTGAATTATTGGAAGAAGGAAAAAGGTCAGGAAAAGAAGGAAAAAAAATAGGAAAATAAAAGTATATACGAAACCCGTGACAATATTTTCTTTTACTGAAGGGGTCCTCCTGGGCAGCCACTGTGTGCGTTTAGTGTGCGTGTGCGTGTGTGTACATAAACAGTAGCAGCCGTTCTTGTGGTCCTTGTGTAGACATTTACTTCTCCTCCACACACACACAAGTTTTCATACAATAACCTTATCTCGGAATCATATATCTTTTTCTCAATTTTATCTTTAACCCTTTCAGTACGATGGCATTTTTATTTTTGTGTACCATTAGACTTTTCCAGTTTGTAGGGAGACATCTGGTGGTGAAGGGGTTAATGAAGAGTGTTTGCTGTTTCCTTCACTACGAAAAGTCTCCTCCAAGCTGAAGTAGTCAAACGGTAGCAAGTATTAAAAGAAAAAAACATCGTACTAAAGAGGTTAATATTTTGGGTTATTCTTTCTTTTTTCACTTGTCGTTCGTGTCTTTTAATCAACCTTCAATATCTTTTTTTTTTTTTTTTTAAATCATGTAGTTATATTCATTTACTATCCCGTTTTGCCATGTTGTGCCGATTTTATAATGTTTTTGTCCCAGTTTCGTTCACACAATATTTTGATAAATGTTTGTGATCTGATAATGGCGTATTTAGACTACTGGTATTTATTCTGTTACTAAATTATTAATATTTTGACGTTCAGTTATAAGAGGATCTGATCATATATGTAACTATTGTTGTTATTCTGGATTATTTTGTTTATTTAGTGTTTATTTGTTATTATCTCTCCTAATATTTTCCATGACTTTTTGTCTGATTTCTCTTTTTTCGTGACATACAAATATCTCGCCACACATCCACCTAAATCTCCCCACATCTACACACACACACGTACCCACATCCACTCATCTTCCAGCCTGCATCCACACTTGCGTCTACACCCTTACTCACATTTACACTCATGCTTACACACAAACTCACACACAAATCTCACACTCATACTCACACCTCATTCCATCCCACCTCACACCCACCTACCCACACAGTATGCCATCATTCATGTACTCATACTTGTCATTCACGCCTACACCCACACACCTTCTCACCTACAACCACCCACACTCCCTGAGTCCACAGCCATACATATCTCTCTCACACCCTCACCCACACCTCCTGTAGATCTACACCCACACCCTCCTACCTCCCTCCTACACCCAAACCTATACCATTTCGTATACCAAGATCCACACGTACACCCAGACTGTTACACGTCCATCCTATACCCACACCCTCATCTACACCCACACACCTTTCTCCTACACCCTCAACACGTCTACACCCACACCCTAACACCACCCTCTTCCACCCACACAACACTCCGTAGCACCTTCTCATACACCTAGTTCCACACCTACACCCTCACACCCTCTCCTTCACTCACACCTACACATCCTCTCATACACCCAAAACACACTCACATACCTTACATCCCCTGCTTCACCGGGATAACACCTATACCAGCATCACACTCTTTCGTCCACACCTGTATCATCACACCACACCAGCACACTCTCTTATATACCCACACCCACACCTTTACACCTCATTCTTCCACCAACACCACCATACCTTCACATCCTCTCTTACACCCAATAACACACTCACACACCTCACATCATCCCCTACACCCACATGACACCCTCTGCTACACCCACACCCTCTGATCTACACCCACATGACACCCTCTGCTACACCCACACCCTCTGATCTACACCCACATGACACCCTCTGCTACACCCACACCCTCAGATCTACACCCTCACACCAACATCGGCACCATAAATAGAGAAGGGCCTGACACATCCTCTCACTTCCTTTCACGCAGCCAGAGAAAAGTAAAGGAAGGAGGAAAGCGAAAAATGATACCAGTCTTAATATCAAAATTCCCTTCTGTGCGGTGACGTCTGTGTTAATTTTATTCTCGCTACTCCTAGGCAATTTTATGCATGGTAGAGGGAGGCCTTTACTAGTGAAGGGGGCAATGATCGCTACATCTAACCCTTCTAGCTTAAAAATTCCCCCATACCGAATAAAATTGCTTAGTAGTAGCAAGAGAGAGACGTCATCGTGTTGAAGGGGTTAATCCGAAACCCAGAATGTCGCTTAATTAATCCAGACCACCATTTTTTTTCTTAAACCCCGGAAATGAACAATGGACAAAGCCAGATTACTCATTAGTGTTAAATTAATCCCGGGTAAGTTAATATCCCCGCGTAATCCACCATCACTACCCTCATTACAGGTAAGAGGCGAGCAGAGATTTTTTTGTGTGATAGTGGACTTTTTTTTTTTTGTGTGTGTGTGGTCCAAATGATGGTGTGAATAGCGAGTCATTAGCACGCCTTATAATTGCCTGTCATTAGGAAGACACCTGGGTTTAGAGACTTTTTTTTCTAAGTGGCTAAACAATCGCGCCTCCTCGGAAAAGAAAAATAATAGAAAAAAACGGTTCAGATTATTATGGCGATTACCAAAGCACGTTCATTCTTCGGGATATAATTGTATAGTTCGCGTCAGTATCAATTTTGAGCGAGAATTAGATAGTTATTATCTGTATTTAATTAGTAGTTTTAATAGCAGAATTACTTTATATGGTTATTTATTTTGTATTGGAGAACACAACATTTATCATTTCCTGGAAGTAACTGCTGTGGGTTCTTTTTGTGTATTTATTTATTGGGCGACCTGGTAATTCCCTTTAATGGTAGTCGACTATTATTTTCTCCATTAAATCAGTTATCACCACCCTTTAGCAATGAAGGTATGAGCTAAAAAAAAAAAATAATAAATAATCGAGATAGTTCTGCCCTTCCTTTTGCAGACCAACGATTTATTAGGCGAATTAATATCCAGGGTGTTATTATTATTATTATTATTATTATTATTATTAAAAAAGGTCAGGGTGATGAATGATGATATCGTGTGAGGATGTGTAGGTGTGTGGTGAGGGAGTTTGGTGGTGTGAGGGTGTGGTGTTGGTGTAAGGATGTGGCGTTGGTGTTGTGATGTATCGTGGTGTAAAAGCTATGATGATGGTGTAAGTCTGGTATTGTGAGGGTGTTAGTAAAGATAGCTAAAGGTGTTAAGTGAGGGTGTGGTGTGATGTGGTGTAATGGTGGTGGTGGTGTTAGCGAGGATGTGACGGTGTTATAAAGGGTATGAATACATGGTGTGAATATGGTGTTAGAGAAGGAATGATGGTGTTAGAGAGGGTGTGAAGATCATGTGGTATGGTGGTGGTGTCAGTGATAGTGTGTTGGTGTTTGTGATGGTGTGACGATGCTGCGGTGTGAAGGTGGTGTTGGTGTAACTTTGCTGTGAATGTAGTTATAATCCCCCTTCTCATGCCTGCCTAGCGATAGCATAATGTAACTACCTGCCTAACTTTACACATAACTTATTCTCAAGCTGTTATAACTGCCCATCAGGCTCGTTCCATTATGTCTAGCTTAACCTTGCCTAACTTTGGCGTGGCTAGACATTTTAAGATTCAAGGAGTAAGGGGAAAAAGATGACCCCCTCAAGTTATTAGCACTCTCAGCTGAATAAAATCGTCTGGCGTTTGCTGGAATATACTTAATGTTGTACAGACCGTGCGAGGGTTAACGTGAGGGGTAACTGTTATAACTGTCTCGTAACTTGGTCCATATTCTCCGCTTAGTCTAACTTCAATTTTGGCTTCGCTACAAATCGCGGGATCCAACGTTACGGTAAGTTATAATGGCGAAAAAGGGAAAAGTTATTGGTAAAGTTATAACCGCAGGACTTCAGCAGTTATTCTCGTGTGAGTGTGATCGTGTACACAAAACTTCTTTCCAGGCAGTTAAACTATTGTAACCGAGAATAACAGTCTAGCCTAATTCCAAGCACTATCATAGCCTAGTTAATCCTGTGTACCTATTTGTCCGCGTGATTAGCTAAAAAGTAAATAAAAGAGTTATGATGGTGATTTTTTTGATAAGTTAGAGGTTGGTGTAAGTTACGTGGGGTTGGTATCACTGGTCAGAGTGTTGATAGTAGTGCTAGAACCACCAGACGTAACAACTTTAACATGTAACTGCAGCTGTTTCTAGTAACTTTATCTGCACCATGTACATATAAAAATAAAGACAATTTTTCAGCTTTGTTGTATTATTAACCTTAGTAAAATCGCAACTGGTGGTAGGTGGTGGCGACCATCATCCACTCATTGGAGTGCTGCCTACTTCATCCATCACCGTTATCCTTTTTCTGTGCCTGCCCTCCTCTATTTCTCCCATCTTTCCTGTCACTTTAATACCCTCCATTCTATTTCTCCCATCTTTCCTGTCACTTTAATACTTTTCTTTCCTTGTCAGGTGGCTTTACACTGAGTGATAAGCCTAATGGTTTCCTGAAAGCCAGGAAACCATTTACAACACTGGGTGGTAATCATGTATCCAACCCATACTTGTTCCCTACGTGTCAACAAGTGGGTTGGCGGAGGGTTAGTGCGCCCCCCTCCCCGTGAAACAAAGACAAACGGCCACCTTACATGATCATGGCGTCTGACTTTAGATAGATGCTGTTGATGGAAAATCGCAACATGTTATATATTTCACTGTTATCATCATTATAAGCATCGTAGCTTGTATCAGTCCGTTGCCGGACAGTGCTTCTTTCACAGTTCATCATCCCAATATAAGCCCACACCATCTCCGTCTAACGCAAGGAAAACCGAAAATCACCACTAATAATATCACCAATTGCCCCAAACAGTATTGTTACGACTCTAAATGCATATGATTTTTAGCATTGAGACTATACTAAGGTTTTTAATGTCACTATTTAACATGTTTTCACCGAGGACTGAAATGGAGTGGTGGTGATGTTATTTACGTAATCTTTTCTCGCTCCTTGTTTGTTACTGTTTTCCTGACTGTCGAGGTTATTTCTTCTGCGAATAAACGGGCTCCTTCCATGTTCATTTTTACTTTTAAACTGTGGTGATAATCTGCCATTCACTTACCCAAGAAGTTTCTTATTTTTCCCACCTCAGTGATACCTAACTTCAGTCTTTCCTTTTTTTCCAGGGCTCTGCTGAGTTTATGCTGGATTACAGGTTTCAGATGCACAAGTCAGGAGGGATGTGCTACATTGTTCTTTTGTTTTCAGGGATATAGGCACTTTATTTTTCGTGAGGTTCATTGCTAGAAATTTTTTGCCGCGGACTAAACTTCCTGAAATGCTTGTCTTTAATCTAGCTTATTGTTCGGTATATTTAGTGTGTCTTCTCTCACTTCTCAACCCTTACTTCCTGTGGTTCCCTCACTTTGTTATCAGGGATTCGAAGCTGTTCACTCGCCATTCGCGTTAATTACTTTGCCATCCCATTTTAAGCTCAGGAAAACAAAATCTAGGCTCCCCGTGCATAACTTCTATTGCATGTGTCTCCTTGTGTCAACCTCTCTCTATTGGTATTTTCTCTGACGTTTTATGTCTACGAGTCATACCTCAGGTGAGAGTGTTTCAGAGGACGGTGCCTGTTAAGACATTGACAAGGTGATAATCGCGGTTCGGGGAAAGGTAGAGGATAAGAGTGCGAGTGGAAACAATGGTGGATGAGAGAGAGAGAGAGAGAGAGAGAGAGAGACTCTGCGTCGTTTGTAACTATGTGATCAGGGTTGGATTGGGCGGGTGTGATTAAGAGTGTGAATGTGAGCGCTTCAAAGAGATAGATGCGGGAGAGGTACAGGGTGGTCATTATCTCTGGTGGTCATTGTACTGCCCATTAATGATGGACATTAGGTCTGTACCAGCCACCTAATTTTCTGGAATTTCCTAAGACTGTAGAATAGGAAGAAGGCTGTGGTGATTAACGGTGCTGCACTCAGAAGTCCCAATGCAGGATAAAATCGTGATAAATAACAAGGAGTGTAAAAGAACTATTAATCACGACTGTACTTGGGCTAAATGACTGTTTCGGCGTTTGGGGGGAGCGATTCCGGGAAGGATTGGGCGCAACAGCACCCACTGACCTGGCGACACTGATTCCCCCTCGTATGTTAAATACGGGGTCTCCGTCTCCGTTTGTGTCAAAAATGCCTCCTAAGCGAAACTGGGGCCTCCTGTGAGAGACTGGGGTTCCACTTTTCACAATGCTTGCCAGGTGAAATAAGGAGTCTCCATTTGTCAAGCTTCCTCCTAAGTGAAATGGGAATTGAAGTATGCTGCGTCCTGTCCCCCCTCCCCCCCATTTCTTACAAAGTATAAAAAGGGGCCTCGACGGAAGCCAGATGGATCTTGGTCTTCCTCTCATGACTGCATCCTTGTAATGCTGCCAAATACGCCAAAAAATATTGTGTAATATCTAAATAAAATTAAACCTTGCATAAAAATTAATCCGTTCTCTTTGATGACGCTGACAGAAAACGGAGTGCAACGCTTGTTATAGCATCAAGATAAAAGGCTTTTAAAACATTCATTACACTCTTTTATGCTCATGATAGAATATGAAAACTATTTTTAACGAAAGCTAATGATGAGAAATTATTATTCGAATGATGGACAAACGCTTTAAATGTAGAGTTTTATATATCGTGTTATAGATATGAAAACGTGTCAGACCATTGTTCCAATAATTTCTGGACGAAGTTTGTTGACTTCCCGGTGTGGATGTGTGTGTGTGTGTGTGTGTGGGGTGGCCAGAAAAATACCTCGAAAATACTGATAATGCTGTGATTCAAACTTTGCATCAACGATGTTCATTCATTAATCATACTTAAAACTGCGAAGATGACGGAGGACACGAGAAGAAAGAAGGAGGCTGAGAAGGGTACTGACGGCAGTGGTTCACCCTGTGTGTATTTTCAGTCATCTCGAGTTCCTGAGAAGTTGAGGTGTTAAATGTTTGTCGGGAAGGTACTAATGGAAGCAAGAAGTCACCAAACGCCTGGAAGGTAGAGATCTAATGCACCAGTGAGAGGTAGGCATAATTTAGAATTAATATTACCTTAACTTTAAACATCGTCGAAGGGCGATTACGTCCATGAGTTGTAACCAGAGTTTATTTTTCGTGTTTCCTTTTCTGCAAAATGTATTACTAATTGAGATATATCGTCCGATATTTTTTTTCTTTTAAGTGATTAATTAACAGGTATTCCAGGGTCCAGTTCGTTTCATAAAAAGAAGCAACTGCTCGGTTTTGTTGGGTTTCTTTGCTTTCATAAGAAGACAGGATAACTGCAGTAGGCCAGTTAGCCGGTATTATTTTACAAGTGGACAATACCAGTTTTGGAATTTTAGCACCATTATCGTATAGTGTAGTCCCTAAGGATCACAAATAACCCCCATTACCCCATTCGGAAATTGATTACCACTTGTAAAAATTTACCAGTTAGCCCATGCTTGGCAGCTCCTAGAAGAATAATTGAACTACTAGAATGAGATAAGGGTAGTAAAGAAGTTTTCTGTGATTCAGCTTTAGTATTTGTAATTTCCAAAACCATTTGATTTTTTTTTTTTAAATCTCAGAACAAGTTCACCTGTGTAATTTTCTTGGGTGATATAAATTTATGGTTAGCCTACTGGCAAGGTTGATTTGCCTATTATTCAAAGGTAAGTTGCACAACTGAATAATAAAAAGATGATTATTTACTTTAGGCATTGCTATGGATGTTGCAGAAACATACAAACAAGGTAATCTAACCATGAAAACCACATAACTTTTTTTCCTTAGGTATAAGCAATTTTGGGAAGGAAGTGTACAGCAGATGGATATGGTGGTGTGGGTGTGCTGGCTAAGGAGAAGTGGGTGGAATGTGTCAATAATGTAATGAGAGTAAATGAAAGGATTACAGTGCAATTATTGTTTGATAAACTCATGATTTCAGTTATATCGGCTTATGCTTTGCAGGTTGGCTTGGATGATGATAGATTCAGGGATGACTTGATATGTTTGGTTGGTGGGATGGGGGAAATACTGAGATTGAAGTTTTGTGTGAGGATTTAAATGGTTATGTGGATAAAGCAGTTCAAGGATATGAAGGTGTGCACAGGGGATCTGCATTTGGTATAAGGAATGCGGAAGGGGGAAGGATACTCAGATTTGGGTAGGCAGTGAATGTGACTCTGTGCACCATGCATTTCGGAAAAGAGAGGGTAGGCAGATTCCATTTGAGTCTGGGGGTAATAATTGCCAAATTGACTGTTTCCTGGTCAGGAGGGCTGATAGGGAGTTGGTAAAGGATGTTAAAGTTGTTGGGAGCAAAGAGTGTGTGCAGCAAGATAAATTTTTTGATATGTGATCTGGTGCTGAAGGAGCAGGTGGTGAAGAAGAGGATCTTTGCACCAGGGAAGAAAGTATGGAAGTTGGAAAACCAAGTAGTAGGGGATGCCATATATAGTGAGTTGAGTTGACTGGTGGCTGAACAGGGACTTGTTGACAAATATTAATGAGCAGTACAGAATGCCGAGTTCTCAAGAACAATCTCGGAATTCTGTGCGTGGATGGACAAAGGCCCTTCCAAGACAGAAGGTAACATGGTGGTGGGATTGTGTAGAAGTAACAGTTAAGGAGGAATGAAGACTTTTGGGGGAATTAAAAAAAAAAGGGGGGGATGGTAACAGAGGGGAATACAGTACTTGGGTGCTAAACATAGGCCTAAGAAGGAGGTACGGTATATAGGGAAAACGGCTGTATGCTTAAAGCTATTGTGCTGGTAGGGCCTTTCCTAAGGGCCCATGTCAAAACTGTACCGTTATGCTAAAAGGTTAAGTAGGGAAAGATTCCCTTCAGTTGGTAGTTCTTCCTCCAAAATTTAACCCCTCTCTGCACTCCGGGGGTTTTCCGATGACCCACACTCCTCCCTGTGGGGGATTTCCGTGATTTTGGAAAAAATTCCCTCACTTCAAACCCTAATATCTGCCAAGCTATAACAGCTAGAGAAAAAATTGAAGATATATAAGACTCAACAACTCTTCATCTTTCAAATGAAAGTATCCCCATGTCTCCAGGTGGTCCCGTTGGTGAGTATGGATAAGTTAAAGTTCGAAGGGTGGCGGGAAGACACTTGTGGCTATACACATCAACCAGCATTGCCTGCGCCCAAAGTCGTGACGGCTGTACACGTCAACTGGCGCATAGGGGTTTAATGGAAGCATATTATGGTTTTTGCAAACCCTGTACAGTATTTAACCCCTAAAGGTCGGTCCATGTTCTGCAACATGTGTCATGGGGACGTCGGTCCCCTTTCACATTTAGACACTCTTACGTTGTCAGCCACTGCTGTACAATAAATAACTAGCCTGATTGTTAGACAGTGGAATACCACTCATTTTGAGCTGAAGAGTTGTATTTTGCTTGGTATAAAGATTTTTGTGATAGGTGTAATAGTTTTCCTAGGAGCGATTTTTGAAAAATCAAATATTTTATGCGAAAAATGCCCTCTCCTGACAGTCAATTTTATTAACAGTGCCCGACCCCAAGGGGTTAATTATTCATAACATAGTAGCCCAGTACCTGCAGCAGACATAGAATAATGTAAGTAATTTATGTAAAAACTATTTCAACATCCTAAAAATTCAATTATTTGTTACCTAAACCCACAGGCTGTACCTTATAGAATAATATGTCAAGGGCAAGCTCAGGCCCAGCTCTGTACTAGTGGTGATATATGGTGACATGCAGCCTTTTTTTTTTTTTAATATGGTAATATTAGGGTGAGATCCTCAAAGTGGCATGTTTAAACCACTTTTATGCATTATCCATGTGATTTAACTGAATATTGGACATTCAGTCAGTGTTATCGATACAGTAATATAGCTAGCGTACATGTTAACCCGAGTATATATCTCATCTAGCAATAGCAAAAAACTTTCTTAGCACACAGGCCAAACTGCGGAGTGTTGTGACAACATCAGATCACTTTAGCATTTTAATATGAGGCGCTGCAAACTATATGGACCTACATAAATTTACAGGTGTAAACTGTATAGGGATGCATTTTTGAGCCTTGGGTTTCCTCCCCAACCAAGTCCTAAACCCACCCAAATGAGTCCAAAAACAAGTTTCTAGCTACCCTAAACCCCAAATAGCTTTAAAACAAGCCAAACTAAAAGCAGTTATAACTCACCTAAACCCAAATACTGTAATAAAATCAGAAAATCATCAAAAATAAGTCTGGAAACAATCATATTTAGTAAATTGTAGCCCCAAATGGCAGTATTGGTTCACCCCACCTTTGACTAAAACACATTAATCTAAGTCTAAAAACGGTTTATAAATCAACCTAAATGCAAAATTTAAATCTAAAATATCACCCAAATTGGTTAAAAAAAAAAAAAAAACATCGTTATACTGGGGTTTGGCCATCTTTTGGTGGGGTAGGGTAGTACAGTAATTCCTCCAAGATCCGATGTATTAGAGCCTAAGCAATGTCCAGGACTTGATTTTGTCTGGGACTTGGGAAGAATGCCCCTGGACAGCTGCTTATAGACCCCAACCCAACCTAACTTTGAAAGCCACCAAAATAACTCCTTACTGGACATGCACATCACCTAAGACCCTATGCACACAAATAAGGGACAGAAACCATAAAATAAATGGAAAGGAATCAAATTAGAAGTGAGTAAGGAAAATATTTAGCAGTGTACAGGGTACTTACAACACGTCCGTGACTGTTGTGAAGATTAACCTGCCTCCTCTAAGGCTCTGACAGTGGTGAAGGTGCACTTGAAGCATGTACCGTAATCCAGTGTTGCGCTGCGCTTAATCCATTGCACCGTGAATTATAATTTTTTTAACACTGCACATTCTGTTCTTGCGCTGCACTTGAACCACGCCAGTGTTGCACTCTGCACTTAATCCTTTGCACGCTGAATTCTAATTTCTTGACCCTTAACTGCGGGCATTGTTTTGACCCGACTGACCCCCCCGCGGGGGTTCCAGCCAAAATGTAAACAAACTTTAAACCTTTATAACTCTGTACAGAATAAATCTAGAGCAAAAAATAAGGTACCATTAGAAAGTACTAACCTTCGGCTTTGCAATGATGTAGATTTCATGATTTCGTTGACTATCACTGGACGGGCAGTGCCATTAGAAGTGAGGAATCGAAAATCACTATTTTTCGCCTCACACACCATTACCAAATGCCAGCCTCACTCTGATAATAATACTATAAACATATATGAACACTGCACATACGATAAACACCCACTCTGTGTTCACTGAGGCAGGTAAAAGGCACTGTCATTGCCCGCACTTCACTGCCACATCAGCGCCATTGTCACTCACAAAGCTGGACAGATACTGATGCGTGTTTGGACAGGGGTGGGGTGGGGGGCCCGGGGGGTGGGAGGTGGGGGTCGGCTGGAGTGAAAGAACTTAATAGCTACTCTTCCTTGAAACAATTGGCGGTATTCAGAATAATCACAAACATTCCAGAATGACACCCGCGGTTTGGTCCAGTTTTTGCAATGTCATTCTGGAATGACACCCGCGGTTAAGGGGTTAACGCTGCACATTCTGTTCTTACTTGCACTGCGCTTGAAACACGCCAGTGTTGCACTCTGCACTTAATCCTTTGCACTCTAAATTCTAATTTCTTAACACTGCACAACACTGTAAATTCCCATGTGGTCTAGCGGCGAGGTATTGCAGTTTATTCACTGTCAGAGCTAGAGAGTAGATGTTGTAGGTGGCCCAGGGGTGTGTCGCTGGGATATGGTGATGGGCCATCCACTGCAGATAACTCTGAAGATAGCCGCAAACTCACCTCCGGTGGAGACTCCACCATGACCGATGTGCTAGGCTGTGGCTCGGAGATAGAGGGCAGGTCTTGGTGAGGCAGTGATGTGGAGTCAGGGCTGGGCATAGTGGGGGGCACATGCCTGAAAAAATTGTCAGTGGTTGATTGACGAAAGGTACGGCAATTCTGGCGATTGATGATGTGCTACGTAAAAGCGTGCACTTCCTCCAAAAATCCCAGGGACCCCATCTCCCTGTTGCAGTCCGGGTGTTCCAGGTAGTTAAGAATGAACTCGACGTGGTCCTGGAGTGCACTCAGCTTGGGGATGGCTGGAGTAGTGGCGCACTGAGAGGAGTCCGCATCATCGTCACTGTCCTTGTTGGAATATTCCAACTGGGTACTTGTACCTGCAACAAAAGATGCGATGTTGATATCAGACATGATCTGATACCCAGGATCGCGCTTGTCATCATCCAACCACTCATGCACTTCGTCCTCATCCACCTCATTGCCAGCTGCACGAAGACACGTGTGGAAGTCATCCATGTCAAAACCTAGAAAGTCGTGCACCACATTGGCACCGAGAAGCAGACGAGACCAACCACTTTTCAGAGTCCTGACAGGGACTTCCCCCCATGCACTGGCCCAGTTGTAGATGGCTGACTTGAGGTTGTAGTGACGAAGGTTTTCCAAAGTCCGCTGGCCCTGCATGTCCTGTCCCTCCCTGCCTCATCCTTGTCCTCGAGAACAACTATCACCTTGTCCAGGAACTTCCAACGGTACAGCCTTTTCAATGCCACGATCACTCCCTGGTCCATTTGTTGGATGAGAGCAGTTGCATTAGGTGGTAAGAACAAGCACCTAATGCGGCCATTCTCAGCCACAAACTCCTTGTCAGACAGATGCACAGGTGCATTGTGCAGGAGAAGGAGAGCCTTTAGCTGGTTGTGTGGGATTCCCAGTATGTTCGTCTGATAATGGATGACCTCCTTGATGAAGTGCTGGTGAAACCAGTCTTTGAAGATCTTGGCTGTGAATGAAGCCTTCACAGAATGGTACCAAATGTTGGGAAGGACGTCCATTAACCCACGAAGGCACCGAGGCTGCTTTGCACGGCTATTATTAACAGGCTTGAGCCAGTGCATGCCGTTAGCATTGACACAACACAAAGTAGATATCTGCTGCTTGGAGAGCTTGTGTCCAGGTACACGGTTTTTCATCACCTCTGCTAGGGTGTTCATGGGCAGTGAGCGATAGAATAGATCAGTTTCATCAGCATTGTGGACTTGACTGAGAGTGTGCCCCCCCCCCCACTGTTGATCAAACACTTCTGCCGAACTCTTCTACTCCCTCCTTGTTGGTGTCCAAAACTTCATCATGGACTTTATTGTTGGTAAGGCCATGTTGTAGTTTGAAGGTGAAGTGCCAATCTTTGGTTGCCTTGAAATCTGGGGAGTCGTGTAACCTTGCGAACTTCTCAGTGGCAGTCTGCAGCTCTGTGCCATGCACCAGCACACCAGCAGCACATTGGTGATGATACCAAATCAATGTAGAGAGGTCAGCTTCTGCAAACCTGGGAGTGTATTTATTTTCCTCTGCACATTGCGTTTGGTCTTCGTTGTGAAGTCTGCCATGTACTGGGTGAGTTTGTCCCGGGATTTCTTGATGTCGAACAAGGTATAGGAGGCCAGGCTGAATTCACGGAGGATGCTGGAGGTTGACCATCCCGCGACCAATATCTCCCTCTTCTTTGGAGTCAGAACCACCCGTTTCCTCTTCTCGGGTGGCGGGGCCATCGTCACACACCTGAGTAAGAGGCAGCAGAGGAACAGCAGGACCTGCAGCAGGTAGGGCATCACCACAAATGCGAGCACGTAGGCAGCCATGTCAACGAGCGTGCAGTCATGACGGTAGGTAGGCCGGAAATGGGGAGGATGCAGGGGCACTCTAGTGGATGTTGCTGGAACTACGCGCCAAAACACAGCTGTTCTTCACTGCGCGGCAAATTTAGATTAGGGATGAACATATATTGGCATTTTTTGGCCATTTTTGATGTCCCAGATGTTCGGATATCTTAGGGAATAATCCGAGACTTGAACTAATGGACCCAGTGCCAAAATGTCCGCGACTTGGGATGTCCGGGTCTTGGGCGTCTGGGTCTTAAAAGGATTACTGTATTTCTACCCCCATGGCTGTGCCTGGGTATCACATCCAGGGGTATTGTATATTGGAGTCTGCCTGTACTTACAGTATATACCAGTATACTGTATATATACAGAGATAGCCCGATTATCCGGGCTATATGGTGTTAAGGGGTGCCCAATTAGTCCGAAAGCACGATTAATCCGGCAGAAACACAAGTACTGTACTGTTAGACTGATTTATTTACTGGTAAATGAACTCTTTAAGTACCAGAAAGACCTTTCCAGTTCAGTGTATATTCCTCCAGCTTGTTTCAGTATTTTTCAGACTATATTCAGTTCGGTAAATCACGTTTTCTTACTGAAAGATTTCCTCCCTGTTAGTATCGTCTCGTTCTAAAGCTGTACCTACGATTGTTTCCAGCACAATGGGCAAAACTCATCGTACTCAAATGTGGACTTCGTTTCCCAACTTCCCAACTGAAGATTAGGTTAGGTTACATTATTAGGTGCAGTTAAGCTAGGTTAGGCCAGGTTTAAACGCTTAGATTAGAACAGTGTCTTCTGCCTTTACCTTAACGAATTACAGTCATTACGTGTTTTACGATGGGGTTACGTCAGGTCATACCTTATCGTATACCGATTTTATAAATTGGTACATTGAAACCCATTATAAATGGGGGGTTACGTCAACTCAAATTCCCAAAGTCTATCTATCTATCTATTGCCAGACGCCTCAATCCTGTTTGGGGTGGCCACAAACAAATCGCCTCCAAGTCGCCCTGTCCCCCGCCATTTCACTGCCCTGCTCCCAACTCACACACCCCTCTCTCATATACCTCTCCACCCCATCCCTCCATCTCATCCTCGGCCTCCCCTTCCCTCTTCCCCCCTCCACCTCACTCACATACACTCTTCGTCAGTCTTTCACCCTCCATCCTCTCCACATGGCCAAACCACCTCAGTGTGTTCCTCATAACGCTTCCTATCACATCCACATCAGCACCACAACGCTCCTTTATATCCTCATTCGTCAGCCTGTCTCTCCACGTGACTCCACAGGCTCCTCTTAAATAACTCATTTCCACTGCTCTCGCTCTTGACTTGTGTCCTTCCAACAACGTCCAAGCTTCACTTCCGTACGTTAGAGTTGGTATCACAATACTGTCATGTAGTAACTTTTTCACTTCCATGCTCACTTCCCAAAGTCACCTAACCATTACTGAACCATAAATGACGACCGACCTTCATTCCTTCCTGTGTTGGTCCAAGTCATCCCCCCCAAGGCTGGGGTACAGCCTGTGCTTACAGGCACTAGTGGTCAGCCTCTGAGTCAGACAGGAACAGGTTAGGGGGAGGGGAATCCGGCCCATACCCGCACCAACCTTAGAACTAGGACCCATACCTGCACCAAACATAGCACTGGGGCCTACACTGGCACTGACCTTACCACTGGGTACACAAATCCACAGTACTGTAGTACGATGTTTGGCTGAGAAGTGACAAGAACAGGGGAGCACACATGAACAAGTTGAAAAGACCGGGCTTTGAAGGGGTGGCGGGATCTGAACCATAACAATGCCTGCACGCCAGGGCCGCCATCTTGCCTGAGACAAGCGACGGTCACCTTGCGTGTGCCTGGCGCTTTCCGATGGCAAAATCGTTATAGCGGGAAATTTATTGTAAATTGAATTTTGGGGTGGAACTTTTCTATTATCGTTGTAGCAAAATATCGTAAACTGAAACATCGTAAAACGTGTAATGACTGTATTATGTTGCACATAAATTCTGCAGCGTGCTCATACACATCAGGCAGTTGTGACTTTTTTTTTTTTTTTTAAGCAAGGAAGGAACCAAAGGCCATGAGCCTACAATAAGAGTTCCCTCCAAGAGAAAAAATACAAGAGAGAGCCAAATTCAAAATCCATTCATTTCGAGATGCCTTGACACACCGCGTTTGAAAGACTGGAGATCATAGGCAGCAGGAAGTACAGACAGAGGGAGACAGTTCCAGAGTTGACCTGTTGCATAAATGAAGGACTGGGGATAACGGTTAACTCTTGCATTAGAGAGATGGACAGAAAAGGGATGAGAGTTCGCTGCTAGACGGGTGCTACGCTCCCGTCATAGAGGTGGAGGAATGCATGCAGACAGTTCAGAGGAGCAGTGACCATTAAAGTAGCGATAGAAAAGAGATAAAGATGCAACAGTGCGGCAAAGAGACAGAGGTTGAAGGGAATCAGTAAGAGGAGGAGAGTTAATGAGATGAAAAGCCTTTGACTCCACCCTATTGAGAAGAGCTGTATGTGGGGAGCCTCCCCACACATGAGAGTTGTCCTCCACACAGAGGCGAATAAAACCCCTGTATAGAGTCAACAATTGTGCAGGGGTAAAGAAAGAAAGGAGTCAACTTAGCACACCCAATCTCTTGGAAGCAGATTTTACAAGAGATGTAATATGATCTTTCCAAGTTAAGTCCCGAGTAAATGAAACCCCAAGCATGTTCCAGGATGATGCAGGATTAAGCTGAATATTATTTAACATTAGTGGGTATACCGGTACCTGTGGAAGATTTTGACGGGTTGATAGGTGTAAGAACTGAGTCTTAGATGCATTAAAAACAACAAGATTATTTTTACTCCAGTCAGAGATACAAGCCAAGTCAGACATTAGATGTGCCATAGCCTCATCCCTTGCCTGTTGAAGTAACTGCTGAGATGGGCGTTGCGGGAACCAAATGGAAAGGTGAAGGGTGGAGTAATCAGCGTATGGGTGGATAGGGTTAGATGTACAGCTTAGAAGGTCATTGATGAATAAAAGGAAGAGAGTTGGTGATAGGACAGAGCCCTGAGGAACACCACTGTTGATAGATCTAGGAGAAGAATGATGGCCGTCTACAACAGCGGCTATAGAACAACCCCCCTTTTATAATGGGTTTCAATGTACCAATTTATGATAAAATCGGTATACGATAAGGTATGACCTGACGTAACCCCATCATCCATCCGTCCATCCATTGCCAGACGCCATGTATCCCAAACGGGGTGGCCAACGGCTTAGAGTTAATTGTTTTACAGGGAGGGGCACTAATCCTCCACCAACCCCACTTTGACACGTAGGGATGCCAACAGCATCTGGTGTTCCCAGGCGGTCATCCATCCAAGTACTAACCAGACCCCATCATAAAACGAGTAATGACTGTAAGTAGACGCTTCCTAGAAAGTAATTTTGTGCAGTCTGAGAAACGTGTTTTGTTTACGGACCCTAATCTGAAAAACACCTATACAACTCCTTGATGTCATAGCAGCATGACCCAAATTCATCGTCCTCTCTCTAAAAGACCTGTCTTTTTATCCAAGATAAAATGAGGTTTTAGAGGTGAGTTTATACAATATTACCACTATTCTGGGAACACAACAGAGTTGGTCTTCCTGGTTGAACCGCCAGTTTGCAGTCCACAGTTAAGAAAACCATTCAATTTCTTAACACTGCACTAACAAGGATTCCTGTGTGTTCTAGTGGCAAACACTTGTAGTTTGGGATGTCACTGTTTAGTTCACAAAAAACAAGCACCTGTTGGATCTTGTCTACTGTTTTGAGTACAGTACATCATAAACTGTGACTGTTGGATGATTTGTATTTTAATGGGGTTCGTGATAATGCCACATTACCAATCTGCTCAACTTTCATTGTCAAATATAACTTGTGGGACAGATCTCAGAGAGTGGTTGTTGATTACGCTAGCTCTGATTCTGTTCCTGGAGGCCGTCAAGGATACATGTAATCACTCTCCTTATAACTAACACCAGTAGTTTATCGTTTCGTTTTCGTTTCGTTTTTAAAGAGCTCCACCATCTCCATCCTGTGTATCCTCATACATGTGTCGGCCATTTGGTAATGCATTATTCTAATGCTTACCAAACGCTGTTCATTACCAAATTGCAGCCTCCCTGTTCAGTCCCTTAACCCTGACAGGGTCAGGGGAGGGAGGAAGGAAGGGGTGAAGGGACCTGGTGTCCCATGTCTGTTCTGGTCGCCACCTCATAACCCCAAATTATGGGAGGGAATAACACTTCTCACCTTCCTCACCCAATTATCATTTGCAGTTTTTGGCCCATTTTGGGAATACCACCTCAATCTATGTCCTTAGTGGGGATGTTCGGATACATTGGGCGTTCCCATCCTATCTCAGACTCTTCCATTGTAAACCCAGACCCCAGCCCTTGGACGCAGGGACATGACTGCACATCCACCTAGATCATTGTCATTTCTGTACGTCTGAGCCGGTGAATGTCTTCCTCCTTCACTGCCCAGGTCTCACTGCCATACAGCATCACACTGGCCTTAACACACGCTGCATGACAAGACCCCTTATTGTCCTAGGGAGAGCCCCTCTAACCTGTCTTTTTATCGAAGATTATTGAAGAGCTCCCTGAACTTCGATCCAACCACTTCTCACCCTACTGGAACACAACAGAGTTGTTCCTGTTGTTCAGTCAGCATACAGAAAAAACCATTCAACTGAAACTGCACTAACAAGGATTCATAGTGACTTGGTGGCAAACACTTGTAGTGGGATGTCCTCTCTCCTAGTTCTGTTGGATCTGTCTACAGCTTTTGATACAGTACATCATAAACTGTTGTTGGATGATTTGTATTTTAATGGGGTTCGTGATAATGCTGTTCTGCTCCTTAAGTCGTATTTGTGGGACAGATCTCTGATTACGCTAGCTACTGATCTCTGTTCCTATGCACCCATTTATTTACTATCTACACTAGTAGTTTATCGTCTTTACTTAATGCTCATGATGTGTCTTATCATTTTTATGCTGATGACACCCAGCTCTATGTTAAGATGTCAGATATCAACGATGCTGAGACAAAGCTTGAATCTCTAATGTCTGATATTCAGATTTGGATGGCTAAGAGGAAACTTAAGCTGAATGATGGTAAAACTGAGATCATCATCAGAGGAAACAGAAGGGGTGATGACACTGATAATGCCCTGGCTTTGAACATTGGTGTGTCACAGCTTCATCCAGTTAGTTCTGTTCGAAAACTGGGTGTTTATTTTAATTCAGAGTTAAATTGCAAAGAACATATTAACCAGGTTGTCGGAGCATATCAGAAATCTGTACTCTGTGAGAAAATTCCTGAGTAGACGGTGCCTCTGAACATTGGTCCATGCGGTGGTCTTGTCATGTATTGATTATTGTAATTCACTGTGGGTTGGTCTTCCAAATAATATACTAACAAAAGTTCAGTCTGTGTTGAACAGGGCGGCACGGCTTAGCTATGGTTTACCCCCGAGAACCTCGACTACCATGTTCCTGATTGAGCTGCATTGGTTACCAGTAAAGGCTAGAATTGAATTTAAATTGTGTCTAATTACATTCAATGTTCTTAAGTTTGGTGAACCGAAGTATCTTGCTGAATTGTTAAAACTCCCATCGTCACTCCTGGGTGTGATGTTACGCAGTGAAGATGATTTCTTGCGTCTTTCTCTGATCGTTCGTTTGTGTATAGAGCCCCTAGATTATACAGTAATCACTCTAATATCCGGACGCCCAATAACCGAACATCCCCACTAACCGAACCTTATCGTCCTGGGATCAAACATTCCCAAAATGGTCCGAAAATCCAAAAAAATTGGAAAAAAACCCGATTTTTTGCCGTCCGTAATTTGAACTTGCCGCGCGCGCCGCGTGAGAGCATTGTTTTGGTTCGTCATTCCTCCGACGTCCGATAGAGCGCCGCTGCATCCTCCCCACTTCCCGCCTGTCTCTCACCGCGACTGGACCTGCGCTCTTCGTAATGGCTGCCCACGTGCTCGCTTTTGTGGTGGTGCCGTACTTGCTGCAAGGCCTCCTGCTGCTCTCTGCCCTACTCTTAGTGTGTGTGATGATGGCCCCGCCTCCTGAGAAAAGGAAGAGAGTGGTGTTGACTCTGGAGAAGAAACGGGAGATATTGGAGAAGGTTGATGCGGGTTGGTCTTCCTCTCGCTTTCTCCGCGAGTTCAACCTGGCCCGGTCGACTTTGTTTGATATCAAGCGTTCCCGAGACAAGCTCATGCAGTACACGGCTGACTTCTCGTCGAGAAGCAAACGCAACGTGGAGAGGAAGGTTATGTTTACTCCCAAGTATGCAGAGATCGACCGCTCCACGTTGATTTGGTATCGACAGCAACGTGCAGCTGGTGTGATGGTACGTGGAACGGAGCTGAAGGCTGCTGCTGAGAAGTTTGCAAGGCTTCACGACGCCTAGACTTCAAGGCATCCGAGGGTTGGCTCTTCGCGTTCAAGTTGCGACATGGCCTTACTAACCGTAAAGCACATGGCGAAGCATTGGACGCTAACGAGGATGGAGTGGACGAGTTTCGGCACAAGGTGAAAGGCTTGATCGACAGGGAGGGCCTCACTCTCGGTCAAGTCTATAACGCTGACGAAACTGGCCTATTCTATCGCTCGGTGCCAACGAACACTCGCCGATGAGACGGAGAAGCGTGTACCTGGCCGCAAGCTTTCTAAGGAACGGATATCTGCTTTGTGTTGTGCCAATGCTAACGGCATGCACCGGCTTAAGCCCGTTATTGTTGGCCGTGCAAAGCAGCCTCGGTGCCTTCGTGGGGTGATGGATGTCCTTCCTGTCGTATGGTACCATTCTTTGAAAGCATGGTTCACAGCTGTGATTTTCAAAGACTGGTTTCACCATCACTTCGTCAAGGAGGTCATACATTACCAGACGAAGACACTGGGAATTCCTCGCGACCAGGTAAAGGCTCTCCTTCTCCTCGACAATGCACCTGCCCACCCGTGCGACAAGGACTTGGTTGCTGAGAATGGCCGTATTAGGTGCATGTTTCTGCCACCTAATACGACTGCTCTCATTCAACCAATGGACCAAGGAGTGATCGTGGCAACAAAGCGCCTGTACCGTCGGAAGTTCCTGGACGAGGTGATGGTGGTTCTCGAGGACGAGGACGAGCGCAGGGAAGGACGTGACACTCGAGGCAAGCGGACTTTGGAAAACCTTCGCCGCTACAACATCAAGTCTGCGCTGTACAACTGGGCTAGTGCATGGAAGGAAGTCCCTGTGAAAACTCTTGAAAATGGTTGGTCTCGTCTGCTTCTCGGAACAGATGTGGAGTACGATTTCCTAGGGTTTGACGTGGATGACTTCCATGCACGGCTACGTACGCACGGCGACGATGTTGATGTGGACGATGTTCGTGAGTGGTTGGACGACGACGAGGCGATCCTGGGTATCAGACGTTGTCTGATATCGAGATCGCGTCTTCGGTTGCTGGTGTCAGTCCCGAACTTGAAGATTCCGACGACGAAGGCGATGATGATGCAGACTCCGCCCAGCAGGACACTACTCCAGCCATCCCCAAGCTGAGCGCACTCCGGGAACATCTAGAGTTCGTCCTAGACTACCTGGAACACCCGGACTGCGACAGGGAGATGGGGCCCTTGGGACTCGTGGAGGAAGTGCGTGCTTTCCGGCAGCGCATCATCAATCGCCAGAATCGTCGGTCCTTGCGTCAGTCAACGATTGACAGTTTTTCAGGCCCGTGACCCCCGCTGTGCCAAGCCCTGGTTCCACTCCGTTGCCTCCCCAAGACAGGCCCTCATGCTCGAGCCACAGCCCAGCACATCAGCTACAGTGGAGTCACCGCTTCGACGTGAGTTTGCGGCTGTCTTCAGAGTCTTCTGTAGTCGGTACGCCATCACCACTACCCACCGATGCACCCCTTGGACGCCTGCCAGTGATACTCTCGGGCTCTGACAGTGAATAAACAGCAAGAACTTCTCCACTAGACCACACGGGAATTTTGAGTGTTGTGCAGTGAAAAAAACGGTGTGTTGTGTTAAGGTTTTCAAGTTGGGAGAAAAGACTAAGTAGAAAAGAAATTTAACGTAACTAACCTTCTTTGTTTTGGCTTTGGAAACTTAAAAAACTTGGGAAAAGTTAATGTGCAACACTTAAATTTAATGGAACATTATTTGGACTAAAGTGAACACTGTGAAAAGAACGGACTTCTGTGTGTTAGTGACTAAGTTCAGTGCAAGACTTCAGGAAGAGTGTAGTGCAAGTGCTTCAGGAAATCGTTCTTACTGTCAGAGTCCGAGAGGAGGCGGTTATTCATCGAGGTGGCCAGGGACTTGCTGTAAGTAGCCAAAATGTTTCATGTTGTACTATTTTCCATACTATATTTACCAGAATGTTTCATATTGTATTTTTTCCCATACTATACTTACCAGAAAGTGTCATACTGTACTTCTTTCCATACTAAACTTACCTCATGCATGTGCAGTAGGAATGTGTTTTTCAGAGTTCGGTTAGGTTCGGTTAGGTTAGGTTCGGTTAGAGTCCATAAGTACCAGAATGTTTATTAATGTATGAACATACTTCTAAACCCACATTTTATGTGTCTATTGCATTTATTTCAGTCATTTATGTGCCTTATTGGTGTGATTTGGGTGTTAAATAGGTGCTATGCATGTCCGGAGGGAGTTGTATAGGTGTTTCTCTGTGTTAGGGTCCGTAAGTACAAGTCCATAAGCTGGGGCCCAATATCCGGACAAAACCAATATCCGAACCTACCGATGGCTCTATTGATCCGGATATTGGAGTGATTACTGTATAATAGATTGCCATTGTCCATTGTTGAACCCTTTAAGAGACAGCCAAAAGCCTTTCTTTTTTCAAAATTCTATGACCTGGAGAGAGGTACTATGACGGATGATTGTAGGGTTTAAATATTGCCACTTTCATATATTTATGATGTAGCTTGTATAATGTATGAGAGAGGTCATAATTCTTGTAATCGTAAAAATAATGTGCGTGTGTCAAGCGCTAGTGAATTCTCAAAGGAAGAACTGGTGCTTTTGAGAAACAAAAGACCAGATTATTATTATTACTATTGGTCATATCAAGATTCAGAAGACATCACGAAAAAGCACATGAAGTTCTGCATCTAGACACATGCTTAGCACTCGCATGGTACAAGCAACATTTTGCTCTAGGATGTATGGAAGTTATTTGAAGGTATTTTTTACTCAAACAACTTTATTCTCACTGCATATCTGTACTGTTACTCATCAGTTTTGTGTGTTTTATTAGCTTCTTTTGTAGTGTAAACGTCAGCAAAGATGGTGATATACAACTTGTACCAATATAAACATTTTCCAGGAGCATATTTGGCCATGGATTTTTGTGTGTGTGCCGCAGAAGCAGCTTGAGAGGAGCATATGGAGTCACATGGAGAGACAGACTGATAAATGAGGAAGTGAAGGAGCATTGTGATGTGGATGTGGATGTGATAGGAAGCGTTAGGAGAAACGCATTGAGGTGGTTTGGCCATGTGGAGAGGATGGAGAGTGAGAGACTGACGAGGAAAATGTGAATGAGGTGGAGGGGGGAGTGGGAGGAGGAGGCCGAGGATGAGATGGAGGGATGGAGTGGAGAGAGGGGGGTGTGAGCTGGGAGCACGGCAGTGAAATCACAGGGAACAGGGCGACATGGAGGCGATTTGTTTGTTGCCACCCCTACGGGATTAAGGCATCGCGCAATAGATAGATAGATAGATGTTTGGAAGTTATATGTTTTTTTTTTTTTTTTTTTTTTTTCCCCCCAACAAATTCATTCTCACTGCTTTTTTTGTACTTTTACTTATCAGTTTTGTGTGTTTTTATTAGCTTATAGTATAAACACCAATGAAGATGTTGGTATACAGTTTATACCAATGTAACCGATTTTGGGGGGCATATTGAAATTAAAAGATATGTTTTTTGTTGTGCAGTGGAGTAAGCCATTACTCTTGCTGTCTCAAACTTTTTGAATCTCCAAGAGGGTAAAAAAAAAAATGCAGCCATTGCCTTCATTGATTATTTTATAAACTTTGTTGTTTATGCATTGCTTTCCTAATGTCTGTCATTAGCTACATTGGATATTCTCATATGTGTTTTGATGTCTAAATACAGCTGAAAGACTGGAGAACACTGCAAAAATTAGGAGGGGTACTGTACATTATAGGTAGGATATTTGTAGATTTTCGTTATTTATGGCTTGTTTTCTGTCTAGCATTACAGTGGATATTCCATATGTGTTTTGATGTCAGTACTGCTGAAAGACCACAGAACACTGCTAACATTGGGAGGGAGTGCTGTGCATATTGGTAGTTTGTTTTGTTTTGTTTTTGTTTATGCATTTTCTAAGTGTTTAACCCACCCCATCCCGATGTTTTTGGACCTTTTTTTTTTTTTTTTTTTTTTTTTTCTTCTCAAACATCCGCTTTTGGTGAGAAACATCGAAAATTCATAGAGAAATCGCTCACCTGAGGTTTAAAATACCGGATTTAGGTGCGAGTACTTCCTTACCTGACTGGGTTTTCTAACAGGCTGGCACCAAAGAAATCGAGTTCTATGGGAGGGTAACTATTTTATCCACTCATAAACAGTATTTATTTATTTACTTGGTACAAATTTATATGTAGTACAAGAGTATATTGGTTTTCAAACAGTAATATAGGCATTATAAGCATTGTTTCACTCACTAACTCATCACCATTCATGACCTTTTTTTTCCCACATTACCTGATCATCATTTTTGACTGTTTCTTCCTCTAAACTTTGTCCTCCACATTGTCATCGATTGGGGAATCACTGGCCCTGAATGTCTTTATTGGCCAGGTCACTGGTAACAGGTGAATTGTTGAGACAATGGCATGCAGGGGGGGGGGAGGTCATGCAGTGTAAGGCATTGTTCCTGCTTGGCATCTTGTAGAGGAGTAGAGGAAGGTGTCCTGTGTATATGTGCCAAAAATCATTCGCGAAATCACTTGCGAAAATTGTGCAAATTAGGGACCTTGCAATGTTGCCGCCTTAATTCACGTCGCTGGGACGGCACGGGTTAAGATTATATTGCAGTTGCAATGTGTGCCTTGAAATCTATAAACAGCCAAAAGTCCTTAGAACATTGTCAAAATTAGGAGGGATACTCTACATATTTGTAGGATTTAGCATTTATTTTTTAACCCTTAACTGCGGGGCGTCACTTTGTGACGCTCGGGAGCAAGGGATCATACCGCAGGGTGTCACTTTTGTGATTCTGTGTTATTTTGAATTCGCCCTGGCTTTCAAGTGGTGGCTTGTATCATCAGTCAGTACTACCAGTGTCCAGCTATACTCAGTTCTGCTAATGTCACCTGTACTCCCATACACTGTTGACAATTTAGCCATTTTTCTCCTGTCCTTGACTCCCCCCTCCTTACCTCCCCTCCATTACCCTAACCTCTTGCCTGACCAGCTGCGCTGCGCTACACAAATGCTGGACGGATTTTTCCACTCATTTTATCCATTGAAATGTGCCCTTTGCCCTATTCTTATACAATATAATATATAATAGAAAGAGAAAAGGTAATTGATACTGCCATACATCTGGAATGGGCTAATTATCACTTGGTAACACCTCACTTGCACTCATTCGCTAATTTTCCCTGTTTATTTCCCCTTGAAATGTGCTGTATGACCTGTTCTCATAATTAAAATATATACAGTATAAGAATGGAAGGGAGAAGCTTAAGCGATATTTATATTCACCTGGAACAACCTAATTTATTATGTATTGTCTAGATTTCCTACCAATCATTTCATAGCGTATATATTAGCAGCTGTCACCACTCTGACATTGGCAACCCTTCACTGCCCCTAGGCCACAGCATTCAGTTTACTGTCGTCTTTCAAGGTGAAACCACGTCGGATTCGCACCTGTCCAATTCTGCTGCTTTTTAGCCCCATGCAAAGGGCCCTGTGACCTCTACCCCTACTAAACCTTGTGTGTAAGGATAAAGGCCTAAGTGACTGCTGTGGATAATGATGGACAGTGACTACGATCTTTCTGGTGACTCTAAAACAGTGCAAGTGGAAGTGTAAATAATGTATAAACAGCAAGTGAAAGCAATGAATGTAAATATAACTGAACAGTGGAAAATAGTTGCGTAAGTTACTGCAAGTGACAGTGCATAACATAGTGTAAATAAAATAGAAATGTAAATAATGTAAATAAAATAGAGAAAGTAGATAGAAATGTAAATAAGTAGTAATACAGTCGACCCTCTGTCTTCGCGGGGGTTAGGGGCCTGAGACCCCTGCGAAGATCGAAAATCCGTGTAAAATTGGTGCCCTCCTAAAAGCACCACTAGCCCCCCATTTCCTTCTTTAATGAAAGAAAACCCCTGTGTACATGTCAATAAACACTTTATTTATAATTAAAGTATGAAAAAAATAGTTTAATTGCGTAGGTGGATGGCCGCTCACACCGCTCGTCACAGCTACACTCACCTTCCACCACTGTTGCCAGGATTTTTCCTCCCATAACTTGTCCAGCAATTCTACCTTCTCCAGCAGGGTAGCCTTCAGATGTCTTGGCTGCTCTCTTAGGGCCCATGGTAGATAAAATGATGTTGTCACGAAGAGATCAGCGAGTACAAGCACACACAAGCATGGTCACAGTGAGAATGTGTTTCGGGACAATTCGCCGTCAAGTCAATTCGCAGTCACAACAATAACAAGACAATTTGCCGTCAGGACTTTTCGCTGTCAGGAAGATTCCCCGTCATTTATTTACATACTATAATAGTCTTTTAAATATACGAGTTGTAAAAGTGGTGGTGGTTTATTGTTTTTATAATAAATTTAGTGACCTCTGTTGAGGCTCAACCATATCTTTCCCCATGGTTTGTGTCCACTATGGCCGATCAGAATAACACGTTGGATATTGTCATTTGAGATGAATATATACTTGTACCTCTTCACAGTTGTTTTAAAATATACCCAGGATGTTGTAGTACCAATGAAAATTAATGAAGACAACAATGGGTTAGGCTAGAATTTAATTTAAAGTAGACTACAGCGAAGTAGAAACACGTTAATTATTGGCTAAAAGTGCAACTTTTAAATGATATCCAAAGCCTACACTATTGAATGAACATAGACGTTGATAGATCCCCCTGAAAATTAGCTATTAAAGTATTAATTACTCAAAAATAAGTATATTTATAGAATGACGGGAATCGTCCAGGGTGCGAATTGACCTGACAGGGAATTGTCCATGTTTTGACAGCAAACTGACTTGACGGCGAATTATCTCGGGACCTGAGAATGAGAGAGCTTGCCGCGAGAGAGTCAAAACAATGCGGGGGTGGCTCTGCGGGCGGTATGCAGCGTGTGGCGCGCGATTTGAATGTGTTTCCACTTTTCTCTGGACTTCAAAAAAGGTGATTTGGTTTCCCTAGTGACAAACCGCGAACAATCGAAACCGCAAACAGAGGAACCGTGAGGACAGAGGGTCGACTGTATAAGAATACGAGTATATATACTAGGAGTAATGAAAGTGAAAGTGAGTTTTGCTCTAGCATGTATGAATACTGGGAAAAATGAAAGTGAAAGTGACAGCTTTGCTCTCTACGCTAGTATACAAAACGAGAAAGTGAATGCCTGGAGTGAAAATAAACTACTAGTACTGAAAGAAACTTATAGATAAATATTGTATATATATAAATAAGTGTAATAAAGTACTAGGAATATAAAGTGTGTTTGTTTGTAAATAATAAATGACATCTTCGCCTCAGAATACCATCGGGGAACCAGCACGTTCGTAATTTACATTGCTTTCACTGTTTTTTTTTTTTTTTTGAATATGGATTCCAAACTACTTGAAATTCATAGAATAGTGTTTGTAGTTATAATATCAGGCAGTGGTAACCATATTACGGGGTATCGGGAAGTGTAAAGTGAAGACTTCGTTACCCAACTTCAGAAGTCTCCACAAGTCCTACGGTAGACGACGAAGGCTCAACAAACATCCTAGGAGAAAGCTGAAGGTATGTACCATATGCTTATATAATTATAATATTCTAGGACTAATAACTGAATTTTGGCAAATATTTTTAAAAAGTCAGTCGGAGAGCAAATATCTTTGCGGGACGCGCAAGGAGCGCAAAAACATCCCCGCGGTGTAGGGGTTAATGCATTGTTTTCTCAGTGTTTAGGATTATATTGCATATTCCAGTGTATGTTTTGATGTCTAAGAAGAGTGAAAAGACTGCTGAACACTGCCAAAATTAGGAGGGGTATTGTTCATGTTGGTAGTTTTCTTATTTTTTTTGTTTATGCCTTGTTTTCTTAGTAGTTAGGATTATATTGCATATTGCAATGTGTGTTTTGATGTCTGAAAATAGTTGAAAGACTGCAGAACACTGCCAAAATTAGGAGGGGTACTGTACATAAAGGTTGTGTATGGGTATAAGTAGGGCATGGGTACAGTAGAGGACATTGCCCGTATCTGGTCATGCCTTTGGCTCTGTTATGCTGGATAATCAAGGGATTAATATATAGATGTATATACAGTACAGTATGTATATACAGTCATCTCGCTTAAAGTGCTTGAATATGGGCAACACAGCCCATTGCACTTTATAAATTTGCAGTTTGCGAAGCATAGGATCCCATGTTAAAATGGCTATATGGGCGACACATCCTGAATTTTCGTATATTGATTCACCAATACCTATCCCTAACTAAAATGCGAAAGGAAAACTTACAATAGAAACATGCAAGAGTAATGCTGTATATTTATTATGAAAATTCAAGACCTTACTAGCAGTGTTGTTTTTAATGCATCAAAGACTCAGTTTTTGCACCTATCAACCCGACAAAATCTTCCACAGGTATACCCACTTATGTTTAATTATGCTCAACTTAATCCTGCATCATCTTTGAACATGCTTGGGGTTTCATTTGCTCGGGACTTGTCTTGGAAAGATCATATTACATCTCTTGTAAAATCTGCTTCCAAGCAATTGGTTGTGCTAAGCCGACTCCGTTCCTTCTTTGCCCCTGCACAGTTGTTGACTCTATACGAGGGTTTTATCTGCCCCTGTGTGGAGTACAACTCTCATGTGTGGGGAGGCTCCCCATATACAGCTCTTCTCAATAGGGTGGAGTCAAAGGCTTTTCGTCTCATTAACTCTCCCCCTCTTACTGACTCCCTTCAACCTCTGTCTCTTCGCCACAATGTTGCATCTTTATCTCTTTTCTATCCCTACTTCAATGGTCACTGTTCCTCTGAACTCTCTGCATGCATTCCTCCACTTCTACGACGGGCGCGTAGCACCCTCCTGGTAGCAAACTCTCACCCCTTTTCTGTCCATCTCTCTAACGCAAGAGTTAACCGTTACTCCTAGTCCTTCATTTATGCAACAGGTCAACTCTGGAACTGTCTCCCTCTGTCTGTATTTCCTGCTTCCTATGATCTCCAGTCTTTCAAACGCAGTGTGTCAAGGCTTCTCGAAATGAATGGATCTTGAATTTGGCTCTCTCTTGTATTTTGTTTTTCTCTTGGAAGGAACAGTTTTGTGGGCTCATTGCCTTTGGTTCCTTCTTCCTCACATAAAAAAAAAAAAAAGTGTACAGAGGGTAGATAATGCGAATTGTTGTTTTGGTACCCGAGGCCGTACCACAGAAATTTCGGGACAATTCGCCATCAAGTCAATTCGCTGTCACAGCAATAACAAGACAATTCGTTGTCATTAATGAAGACAGCTATGGGTGACGTTAGAATATAATCTAAAGGTGACTGCAACAAGGAAGAAACAAGTTATTGACTAAAAGTGCAACTAATAAGTATCAAAATCCTACGCTATTGATCATAGACTTTGATGGATCCCCTTGAAATATAATTATTAAAGTATTGATTAATTATTAATAAGTATATATATACAGTAAAAGTCCTTTCATCTGACACCTGATGGTCCGGAAATCCCGATGGTTCGGACTTTTCAACCCAGGGTCATTTTTAGCTTTTTTGGGTACGAAATTGAGATAAAAATGCGAAATAGATAGAGAACTATTGAAAAATAGCCGAGAGCAGTGTGCCGAGCTATCCAATTCTGCACCCAAAACTTAGTCAACAACCCGCGCCGACATTCTGGAGGTTCCGAATCCTCCCAACTGTATGTTTACCCAGCTGATTGTGCGTGTTGTACATTCCATGCGTTGTCTACCGAGTTTGCTCGTTCTTTTTTTCAGTATTTCACTAGAATGGCTCCTAGTAAACCACCACCTACAGGTAAGAAGAGGAAGCATGTTACAGTTATTATTGGTAAGAAATTAGAAATAATACAATGGCTGGAGAAGGGTGCACTGGTGAAGGACTTAATTCGGGAGTTTAATGTAGGCCAGTCAACCATTTATGACTAAAAATAAATCCAAGGAACTGAGGGAATATGCTACGAGCAGACAGTCTATGAAGGGATGTGAGAAAAGGAAAACTCTTAAGAAACCAGCACTGGTACAGTTAGACACAGTTCTTTATAAGTGATTTTGTGGAAAACGATGTGAGGGCAAGCCTATCAATGGGTTAATGATTATTGAAAAGGCCAGGCAATTCTGTAAGGAAATGAAGATTGATACTGATGTGAAATTTTCTGATTTATGGGCTTAGAAACTTTAAGACTCGTCATGGGATAAGGGTAGTGGATGTGTTAAGGGAGAAAAGATCTGATGATGAGGCTGCTGCAATGGAGTGCAGTACCATATTTTGTCAGCTTGTTAACATTTTCTGGTATCTGTCTGATAGTCCGGAAAATCTGATAATCCGGACACTCTGTGGGCTGCTGCAGTCCAGATTAAAGGACTTTACTGTAGAATGACGGGAATTGTCCAGGGTGTTAATTGTCCTGACAGGACATTGTCCATGTTTTGACGGCGAATTGTCTCAGAACCCACTCACACACCAGCCGCACCCCACTACACATACTCACCAGCCCCACCCTTACCCATTGCATGCAACAAATTATGCTCGCCAGTTGTGAGAGAATACTGTATTTGCCTCAGTTTTCCATGCCCATTGCACATTGCAACGAAATAATTAATTATTGTCAGACCCGCATTGCATATTAGGCAAGACACATTTTTCGAGGGCGCACTTTAGGCAAGATGACTGTATGATGATATACACACACACACACATACACACACACACACACACACACACACACACACACACACGTTACCGCTCGCTGGTGCAGTGGTAACGTTCTCGCTTGCCAACTGGTGGACGGGAGTTCGCGTTTCGCTCAGGTTGCGAAAAGTTTCACTGACGAAGTGGGTGGTTACTGTCCCCCTTGAGCAAGGGGACGGGTGTGTGCATGTGTGAAGGTCACAGTCTTGCCCTTAGATCGGACTATATGAGCTCTCAGCTCCCTTCCGGGAGGGTAAAAGCTGACGATCACGACCATCAAGTGATCCTGACCGACCCGGTGAATTACACACAGTAAAGACCTCACTCTAACAGAAAGTAATCCCTGTACTATCCGGACACCCACTGTCCAGACTCCCCACTTACCGAACATTGTGGGCCTGGACCTTTGGAATCCAAAAATGGCCAAAAATAAGAAAAAAAAAATCCCTCCAAAAGCTGTAATTTGAAATTGGTGCACGGCGCCGAACAGCTGTTGTTTATGCACAGCCCCTTCACCCCTTCCTTCCCCCTCCCCAGTTACCGCCTAACCACTGTTGAGAATAGATGTTCATCGCAATGGATGCCGCATGTGTTCGTTTTTGTGAATAAACAGCAATACCTCACCACTAGACCACATGGGAATTTACAGTATTGCACAGTGTTAAGAAATTAGAATTTAGAGTGCAAAGGATTAACTGTGGAGTGCAAAGTGGCGGTTGAAACTGGCATGGCGCAATTAAGAACAGAATGTGCGGTGTTAAACAATTATAACTCTCAGTGCAAAGAATTAAGTGTAGCACAACACTGGATTACTGTATGTGCTTCAAGAGCATTTTCACTATTGCCCGTGCCTTAGAGGCGGCAGCCACAGACATGCTGCAAGTACCCTGTACACTACTAAATATTTTCCATATTCACTTCTAAGTCCTCATTCTCATTTCATTTATTTCATGCTTTATGTCCATTATTGGTGTGAATAGGGTCTTAACCCTAGATAGGTAATGTGGGGTCTCAGAAATCCCAGTCCCCGAAATTTAATTTTTAAAAATAGTCTACAGATCTGTCTGTCTCATTACCTTCCTGCCTAGTGATGCTCTTCATGGAAATGATGGGGTCATAGCTGTACCTGGCTCTGATTTTGCTCTATAGAGCCATTGGGGTATGTTAGACCCCAGATTACCTATAATGTAACCTCAGTTGAGCCCTCTTGTGATTTTTTTATTTCAATTTGCTGTCTTTCTCCTTTTGTATACAGAAGGTCCCAACATCGGTCTACTGCAGACCACCCAAGGAATCATGATATTACTTTTCAATTTTGCAAGAGTTAATTTTAATATTTGTATACCTAAAATTTAATCATTTTTGTATAAACTTAAAAAAAATATATATTTTTTCAATTAAACTTTATTTTTTCTGGCCCTATTTAAAGATAAGGAGTTGAATTATTTGTGTATTGAAGCATTTTGAAATATCTCAAATTGAAGTATTTTTTTAAATTTTTTTTCCGTGGGGTCCATCAGACCCCATGTTACCTAATATAGTAACAAAATCAAGATTACCTTTTTAGGGTTAAGTAGGTGCTATGCATGTCCAGTACAGAGTTATTTAGATGGCTTTCAAAGTTAGGCTGGGTTAGGGTCCATAAGTACCAGTCCAGGAGGCAGGGGCCCACTATCCTGACGGACCCACTTTCTGGACATGCCTTTGGCTCTGCTACATCGGATAGTGGAGGGATTACTGTAATTGGGGCCCAAGTCATTCCGAAAAATGCGAAATTTCGATAAAAACGTCATCCAAACTTCCCCCTGCTAACCCGGACTTTTTCCAATATATTAGACATTAGTCTGGGTCGCACAAACTGTTTCTAAACTGTTTGGACTACCATTGTGGTACTGTACTGTGTTATAACTTCACTACATTAATGAAATGGTACCGTATAATACTGTACTGTACATTGAAAAACATGTGGTTTCTATAGCTTATTGTGGTGAACATAGCAGAATTGGTCAGGCAGTTCAGACTGCTTCTGCTTTATTGGACTTTTTCCGATATGTAGGAATTTAGTCCAGTAGCTCCTCGATTCCGATAAAAGTGAATTCTGGTCTATTGAAGTCCGTTATATTGAGGTTTTACTTTATTTATATATATATATATATATATATATATATAT
>NC_137056.1:11526722-11569222 GCF_032717465.1 Coenobita brevimanus | reverse complement strand
GGTGTAGTGTAATCATGATGGTAGCGCGCTTTAGTGGTGACTTTCAGCTTTCGTCTAACACTAGCCACATCACACCGCATCACTTAGTCATTGATGTACACTCGCTTGAGTGACCATATGTATAGTGCACTTGATGATTCGTTGCAAGGTGAACAATGAAGGCTCTTGAAGAGCAATGAATTTATTGATATTCTGTTTCAGATTGGGAAAAACTTTTACGAAGACTTTTCAAATGTAGCAACAGGCCTATATATGGGAATGATTCTGTGAGCCACACACAATGTCATAAGTAGCTCGAGTGATTCAAACTGGAAAGAACATCCACCAAAGATGATCCTAAATTGGACAGCCTTCCACATCAAGAGACGACAGTCACATTGAGAAGATGCATGTTATGCAAGGTTGGAGAAAATCAGATTTTTTTTTTTTAAATAAGAAACTCGATTTTTTTTTAATTTAACAGATTTTTTTTTTCCAACCCTGCTTGTGCCTTTGGGAATTAAGTCAAAAGAGTACCATACTGGGTCTTTTTCCTCCCACTCGCTGCGTTGCATCCATCAGTCATGATTATATATCACTGCTCAGATAAACAGACTTACAAAATTGAAAATCATTATGTGAATGGGAAATGGGAGTAAGGCAGTGCACCACAGGCTAGCACTACTTGGTATGGGGAAGGTTACTGATACTGTCAGATACTGAAGAAAGTTGTCAATATGTCTTTTATATTTTGTCAAATTAGGATCATAATCATTAGATTGAATCATGTGCTGTGTATTCAAAGAAGGGTTTAGTTCATATGTTAGCACTGAGTATAATCACATTTATTATCAAAGAGCCTTCTTTCCACTGTTTTATAATATTTTCCTTGTAACAAAAGGCAGCCACTGGTGCCTGACTTGATCAGTACAGGAAGAGTACAGGCCAAGCAGACTTGATGCATCTGTACAATACACATTCATCACATACTTCATTTTTACTGTATTTATATAAAAAAGTCCATTTTGATTTAAATAATGATTTGTTCACTATGGTTTAAATCTATTTAAATCACATCATTTAAATCACTTGACTTAAATCATAACAACCCCAATGTTATGATCTGTGATAATAATTGCCTGACTGGCCGTGAAGTGTCATAAGAAATAGGCATCAATAAAAGTTCATACTACACAATTTTGACCCCTAGACGCCTGGCTAATTATACTGCGGTCATCCTCTCAGTACTGACATTTTTCAGAAAATGGCCTATTTTCAAACCTTAATATCTCTGAAAGTATAGTAGTTAGGGAAACAAATTAAAGTCCATATTACTCACCAACTCTTCTTAAGTCAGTGGAAGGGTGGGATGAGATTACCCAGGTGTTTAACCCTTTAACCGCGGGCATTGTTTTGCCCCGACTGTCCTCTCCCGCGGGGGTTTCGACCAAAATGTAAACAAACTTTAAACCTTTATAACTCTGCACAGAATAAATCTAGAGCGAAAAATAAGGTACCATTAGAAAGTACTAACCTTCGGCTTTGCAATGATGTAGGTTTCATGATTTTGTTGACTATCACTGGATGGGCAGTGCCATTAGAAGTGAGCGATCTAAAATCACTATTTTTCGCTCACACACCATTACCTTTGCTCATACACCATTACCAAATGCCAACCTCATTCTGATAATAATACTATAAACACATATGAACACTGCACATACGGTAAACACCCACTCTGTGTTCACTGAGGCAGGTAAAAGGCACTGTAATTACCCGCACTTCACTGCCATATCAGCGGTGTTGTAATCACTATTTTTCGCTCACACACCATTACCAAATGCCAACCTCATTCTGGTAATAATACTATAAACATATATGAACACTGCACATACGATAAACACCCACTCTGTGTTCACTGAGGCAGGTAAAAGGCACTGTAATTACCTGCACTTCACTTCCACATCAGCAGTGTTGTCACTCACACAGCTGGACAGATACTGATGCGTGTTTGGTCCGGGGTGGGGTGGGGGGCCTAGGGGGTGGGAGGTGGGGCCCCAGGGGGGGGAGGAGGAAGGTGGGGGTTGGCTGGAGTGAAAGAACTTAATAGCTACTCTCCCTTGAAACAATTGGCTCACGGAAAAAAAGCGGGGTATTCAAAATATTCACAAACATTCGAGAATGACACCCGCGGTTTGGTCCAGTTTTTGCAGTGTCATTCTGGAATGACACCCGCGGTTAAAGGGTTAATTTGTACATGTATGGTGCCCAAGGGAGGTGAAGGTGAGATTGATGGCTAGGGGGCAGACCTGAGATTGGGTAGTGGAATTAGACCAAGTCGTATTCCTTTTTATTGATGGCTGTCATGTTGGAGGATGAAAATCAGTATGCAGATGTAATGCATGCTAGTATGTACTGTACATGTGTGTGTGTGTGGATATATATATATATATATATATATATATATATATATATATATATATATTCGGTATATACATAATATAATATATATATATTATATATATATATATATATATATATATATATATATATATATTATAATTTGAATATTTATATATATATTATATATATATTATAATATATATACGTTATAATTTGTATATTTATATATATTATATTGTATTATATATAATATATATATATATATATATATATATATATATATATATATATATATTTTGCCAGACGCTTTAATCCCGTAAGGGGCGGCCACAAACAAGTCGCCTCCATGTTGCCCTGTCCCCCGCCATTACACTGTCTGTTCCCAGCTCATATCCTCCTCTCTCATATATCTCTCCACTCCATCCTTCCATCTCATCCTTGACCTCCCCCTCCCTTTCCCCCCCTCCACCTCACTCACATACACTCTCTTCGTCAGTCTCTCACTCTCCATCCTCTTCACGTGGCCATACCACCTCATTGTGTTTCTCCTAATGTTTTTTGTCACATCCACATCGACACCACAATGCTCCTTCACTTCCTCGTTTATCAGTCTTTCTCCATGTGACTCCACATGCTTCTATCAAATAGCCTAATTCATTTCCATTCCTCCCATTCTTGACTTCTGTCCCTCCAACAAGGTCCAAGCTTCACTTCCATACGTTAGAGTTGGTAGCACAATACTTTCATGCAGTAACATTTTCACTTCCATGCTCACTTCCCTGTTTCTAAACACTGCTTTCAAGGAACCAGCAACCTTTCTTCCTTGTTGCATCCTTTCAAACACTTCATTCTCTAAACTTCCATCCTACTCATCAAACTACCCAAGTACTTAACGCACCCACATTTTCCATTTCCGTCTCATCCAGCCTCACTGTACATTCACTGACTTCATTTCTCTGGAAGACCAAAACTTTTCTCTTCCCTACATTCACCTTCAGATTCCATTTCTTACACACACACACACACACACACACACACACACACACACACACACACACACACACACACACACACACACACACACACTCCCAGACTCATCCACCGAGCCTTGCAGCTCTCCATCATCTTCAGTTAACAGCACATACATACACTTACCATAGGCCATGTCTTTTTACTTTTTTATATGAATACCATAGCCATAATACAAAATTGCTCAGTACGCGCCCAATCATTTTCAAAATTGCCCCAAAAGGCGCAACGCACCCAAGGGTAAATCGTATTCCAGAGTCGCCCAAACTGGTGCCAAACGCTTGCACTTGTCATCACTGCTCACGAACTGGCTGAGGTTATATGCAGGTGGCGGGGAATCGCCCTCAGTCGGCTGCCTGACAGTGCCGTCGTGTGCCCTGTCCGAAGTGTGCGTCACTCGCTAGACGATCCTATCCCCCAAGGGTATCATTATGGCGGCCGCTTCCTCCACGTGGCAACTGCCTTAACTGCTGTTTTTGGCCATACCATGTCTTCTGTCCTCTGGTAAATGCTTTCATTAAAAAAGTATAAAACACTTTGTTGTATATACTATCCGGGCACCACAGTATTCCGAACCACTACATTTCAAACCCATGCAGTTTGAAATTCGCTTAGTGGAATCTGTACATCACAACCAATAAAAACATCAACCAGAGGACAAGAGACATGGTATGGTCAAAATCAGCAGCTAAGGTGGTTGCCTCGTGGAGGGAGCTGTCACCTTAATGATACCCTTGGAGGATAAGACCGTCTAACGAGCGACGCACACCTGGGACAGGACAGAGGATGGCATTGTCCAGCAGCCGGCAGAGGGCGATTCCTCGCCACCTGCATATAAGCTCAGCCAGTACGTGAGTTTAAAAGTACCCATGAAGAAGCCACAGGCGAAACTAGTCGGGAATAAAGCTCACCTGTATTTCTTTCGTGTTTCCCTCCACCTCCCACGGTATAAGAAACATTAAAGATACCGATTTCCAAAAGGTTTGCATAGTATTCTGGTTTTGAGATATCCATTGTCATAATGTTATCATTAGTGTCGTATTGCCTTGTACAGTGAACACTGTTGGAGAGGAAAATTGGTGATAAGGGAATTGGAGAACATTACTTTGAGATTGTTATGTGTAGTGTTATGTGGATAAAGTTTAGTTTCTATACATTATTGTTATCTTGATTTTGATGTTCTGTACTCGGGGCAAAAAAGGAGCCTCTTGAGATTTTGACATGGGAAAATGTTGGTGATGGGTATATGCATAATTTACATAAAACATGTTTGAAAGTTGGGAGAGACATTAGTAGAGGACAGGACCACCACTGAACGATGGCAAGGTTATGCGAAGGCATTTCTGTCATTTGCCAACCCAGATGACCCCCTGGGATCTGGCCTTACACAGTTTTTGAGTATTGCTAGAAGTGAATAGAGTAGGTGAAAAATACTGTATTGAGTATTTAAACTCTGATTAAAATGGTTTGCTATGTTTAGCCAATATTGAAGTAAAAAGAAGTGTTGCAAAACATGGCAAGTTGAACCAGTATTGAGGTAAAAATAAATCATAGTTTTGAACAGCATGGCCAGTTGAGCCAGTCTTGAAGTAAAAAGAAATGAGAGTTTTGCACAGCATGGCCAGTTTAGCCAATATTGAAGTAAAAAGAAAAGAGAGTTTTGCACACATGACCAGCTGAACCAGTATTGAAGTAAAAAGAATGAGTGTTGCATAGCAAGATAAGTTTATCATTCATGACTGTTTCTTTGAAACAACAGATATTTGGAGCAAATATTTGATGTCAGTATTTTTATATCCATTGTTGTACAACTGCATTCATATCAGACTGGAATGATGAAGTCTGATCCATCACGGGCAGTTAAATGCTTTTTTGTGTCGTTGGATACGGACACCAGAAGCCTGCAGTATTGCAGTTTGCTTGGGTAAAATGTTGGTTTCTAGTGCTGCACTCACTGCTACAAAAATTTCATCTATAAAGTGCATGACAGCACATTCACAAATCCGGTAGTGGGAGAAACTGTGTACACGAGGGAGATGTATTGATGTTTGTGTGTATGTTGTTGATGAGTCACCTGGTACTCCCCTTCCCCCACTCTCTCTCTCTCTCTCTCTCTCTCTCTCTCTCTCTCTCTCTCTCACACACACACACACACACACACACACACACACACACACACACACACACACACACACACACACACACACACACACACACAGTTCCATACCCGACACATACTGTAGCTGTACCATGTGTGTACACACCACCCATGGCATGATATACCTCATGCATACAGACCCATTTCATACTTGACAAATCGTTTAGCACAACTGCAGTGCATATTGTTACCCAGCATGATAGAGCACTGGTATGGTATGGACTATGGACACATCTTCCAATTCAGGAGTGATGTAGCACTTTAGTATTTCATTATATCTAGTGCCAGGCAATTTTACTTGTCTTAGGGAAGTCCGTTACTTCACAGTGAGTTAATTTCCACCCAAAATGTTAATGGTTTAATTAGTGATGAATTTATGGCTAAGTTGAAAAACGGGGTTGGTGGATTGAAATGTTGTAAGGTTGAAAGTGTGGGTAGGCTAGGCTAGAAGGTTGGGTTGAGCTTAGTAGGTTAGGCTGCAGGGTTTGGTAGGTTAGGTTTGAGGGCTTGGTAGATTAAGATGGAGTGTTGGATAGGTAGGTTAGGTTAGAGGGTTGAGTAGGTTAGATTAGGTAGGCCTTAGGTTTGTGTATTAAATAAGAGCTTCATCATAATTATCCTGGTCCTTTTTCCTATGTAAGAATGGGTGAGTTAGGATCGAGAAACAAGAAAGTCAGGCTAGAATTACCAACAGCGTATCTGGTGAAATGAGTCATTCACTCATCTTTCACATCAGGTCGTACTACCGGTAATGCAGGATAAGAATATGTTGCATACTGGTAGCAAGGATACATCACGTACACATATATTTTGAAAGGCAGTTGTTCCGTGCATGTAGGGGTCAGCCTTGTTAATCTGATGGCTGGTTTCAAAGGGGCATGGTCTCAGAACAAAATGAATTTTTAATATTCTTGGAAAGTTATGTTGGCCTTAATAACCGGGCTTTGTATTTAATCTGAGTACTTACTTTCATACGTAGGAGAAAGTCTAGTCACATTATGGCCAGGATTAGAGTTAGTGCTGAATTTTTACCTTTTCAGTCTGTTAATGAGCGAGTAAGGCCTTTGTGTACGTGTTTCAGCCTTGCAGTCGCTAATATAAATCTGTATATTAACGTGATCCTATGAACTCCAGCAATTAAATTTCGGGGTGATGTAGTGTGAGGTAAGAACCTAACGAGTAGTGCAGGTGGGGAAGGGGAAGAGAGGTAAGAGGGAAGGGAGGGAAGAGGGAAGGAATGGTTAGAAAAGGAGTAAGTGGGAGAAGGAAAGGGTAAAAGGGAAATGAGGGGAATTGTAAAGGAAGGTGAAGAGACAGGCAGGGAAAGGTAAGAGGGAAGAGTGAGAGGGAGTGAGTGAGGAGAAATGGAGGGAACTGTAACTGAAGTAGGGGAGGGAATGGTAAGAAGAGAAAGGGAAAAGAGAGACAAGGGTAAGAGGGACAGGGTGAGGGGAGAGAAAGGGAATGAGAGAAAAAGAGGAGAATGAGAGGGACAGGGTGAGGAGAGAGAAAGGGAATGGTACAAGGGAGGAAGGGACTAGGAAGAGTGAGAGGAAAGGACTTGTACCGTGTAAGGTGATGGGAAAGAAAGGGAATGGTAAGAGGGAAGGGAATAGAGAACTGTAAGGAAAGAAGATAACGGGAGAGGAAGGAAATGCTAAGAGGGTTGAAATGGTTTAACGGTGTGAAGAAAGGAAAAAAGGGAATGTTTGAAAGGTGTAGGAAAAGGTTAAGGACATTGTTTTGGGGAGAGAAAGGGGGGGGGGAAGAAATGGCAAGAAATGCCGAGAAGTGAAGTAAGAATGAAGGCGGAAATGGAGAGAACAGCAGGAGACGGTGAGGAAAAGAGAGAGGAGTGAGGAAAGGGGGGGGGGGCTGTGTGAGAGGTGGAGCGGGAAAGTCTTAATTAGTGAGATCAGAGGCACGGGGCGTTGGTAATATGTGAGGAAAATGGAGTGAGGCGGGTGTGGAATGAGCAGTGTCGGCAGGAATGTTAGCTGGGGATATTCTCTTCCGCTACACTCTGGTAAATTATTCTGGGGAAGGCCGCATTTCGAGTATTAAGAGTGCGAGAAATGTAGCGGTGAAATGGTTTGTGTCAGAACGGGTTGATTGGGAGTAGACAAAGGTGCGGATTAGAATAACAGTGCTGGCAGGTTGTGATTAGTGACGGACGTATTACACATTACAAGAATTAGCTGGCGGGGTGTGATTTCCGTTACATATGATAGATTGAAAAAAAAAAAAAAAAACTGCCGGCAGGTTTACGATATATGGTACAGTAAGTGTTCACAGGGTACGATTTACAGATGATATTACAGATCAGAATAACTGTTGCCAGGATTATGGTATATAGTAAATTGTTGGCAAGGTTATGATCTGTAGTAGGCTGTTGGCATGGTTATGATCTGCAATAAACTGTCGGCAGGGTATGATTTATACTAGCCATTATTACATTTTAGAATAACAGTGCTGGGAGGACATTTTTTTTTTTTTTTTCAGTAGACAGTATTACATAGTAAAATTTCAAGTGTCAGTATGGTACAGTTTTATAGTAGACAGTTCTGTTGACTAGACAGTGTGGGTAAAATGTAGTTTATAATATACGTGTTATGACGAGAACAGCTTGCAGGGTATGGTTTGTAGTGAACTACCTTCCAGATTAGAGTAAGTATTTCAGGGTTTGAGAGCATTACAACTGAACAAAGCTGATAGAGTACAAGTGCTTGTTGGATATCAGTGCTGGTAGGGTGTGAGTTAGCATCTCAACAAGGAAAAGGTTACAGCAGACAGTGTTGCAGATTAAAATAAGTAAATAAGTGCTAACAGAGTTTTTAAGGTTTTATGTTTTAGGGTACCCTAACATTGCTAACAGAGTATGATTCAGTATTATTAGTGCTCACGTAAGAACAGCTGTGCTGACATGATATGATTTAGCCAGCGTTACATATTAAAATAACAGTAATAACAGGCTATGATTGTATTAGAACAACGCTGCTGACGTAAGAACAGCTGTGCTGACATGATATGATTTAGCCAATGTTACATATTAAAATAACAGTACTAACAGGATATAACAGGGAGTTATACGTTATAATAACAGTGCAGGAGAAAAACTCCTGTGGAGAAGAAAACATTGAAGTTTCATTTTGATTTTGGCTGCCCTCTAAAAATGCAGTGATTCTGAGTGTAGTATGATAATGTAAATATGTGCAAGGTGCAAGAATTAGAATTACACACACACACACACACACACACACACACACCTATCTATCTATCTGTCTATATATATATATATATATATATATATATATATATATATATATATATATATATATATATATATATATATATATATATATATATATATATAGAGAGAGAGAGAGAGAGAGAGAGAGAGAGAGAGAGAGAGAGAGAGAGAGATTTATTAATATATTCTGAACTGAGCATCATTTATGAACTGAACCAAGTATTAAACACTTACGTGGTAAAGTAAGGTAAAAAAAAAAAAAAAGGAAGACATCGTTAAAAGTTGTTATTTTTGTGACCAAGCGAACACCAAATATTAGAAGAGAATTGTATTTAAAGTTTAAACATTGAGATACAAAACGAGGAAACGATATCGGCAGTTGAGATTTAAAGTTGTGGCAGAGGAGGCCGGGGAGGAGACTCAATTAAATAGTTCTGCAATTTTAACCAGCCATTTCGAGGCAGCAAAAACGATCCTTACCTAAAACACCCCAGGGACACAGTTATCTCACCTCACACTCACACACACACACACACACACACACACACACACACACACACACACACACACACACACACACACACACACACACACACACACACACACACACACACACACACACACACACACACACACATCTGTCATTCACAGTAATGATGTATTCCAGCAAATGACCAAACAAACAAACACACGCATACAGTCCCATCTCGCCGGTTTCCGTCTGCCACTAATGCCCCAGTCAAGCAAGCAAGATATTAAATGGAAAGTTAACCCCGTGGAGTTTTGGCTTCCCCGTTTGTTTGGAAGTTACAGCCGACTGGGAGGAAATTAGAGATGCTGAACTTGTGCTGAAAAGTGAGAACTGTTTGCCAAGCTTATTGTGCTGGGGTGTATATGTGGATTGTTTTGATTATGATGTTGATTATACTTCTCTTGATTATGATTTCTGGTACAATGGTCTTTTTTTTTAATTATTATTCTTGCTCCCACCAGACGATTTTATCTCGTAGTGAAGGGGTCTAAAGCAGTGCTCTTTATACAATTTTTTTTTTTAAATTAATCCTGCTATCAGTGATTTTAATAATTTTAGAAACAACATTTTATAGTGAAGGGTCAGTATTTGATTTTGATATTTGTTTTTAGTTTTTTGGTTATATGATTTTTAGTTTAGTAAGGTATGGTTTTTCTGATGATGCCATTACTTCACTGGTGATTTCATTTTGAGGATTAGTATGTCTGAGTTTGAAGGCCATTATATAGCATTTTTGAAAAAAAAATATTTGTGTCCATGGTCTGTTGCCTTATATTCCCGCCAGTCTCACTCATGCTTCACCCTATACCACCCCTGCCCTGCCCCTGCATCGGACCCCAGGGCTCTTGCTAACTGCTGATGGTTGCTAGCCATTTGGCTCCTAAGGTTTCAGATTTATGAGCCAAGTAAATTTTTAGTAGCCAAACTGACTACCAGCCGAAATATTTTACGAACAATAAATATATTTATTTATTTACACATTGTGATGATTAGAATCATATAATGAGGTTTTAAACATTCACAGTGGCGACAAGGAAAGACTTGATAATCGATCACACCGTGCTTATTTGTTCATTTAAGTGAGATTTACTTATTTTGTAGTTTACTGGGTTTTGAAGTGGATGTATTTTCTCCTCGCCAAAAGGCGACTTGCATGCAAAATTTGTTCGCCGAAAGGGAAAAATATTCGCATTTGCGAGCTGTGGCTCGCCAAACAAGAGCCCTGGACCCTGCCTAACTTTACCGTCACTCCCTGACCCTACTTTTACACCACACCTGCCTAACCCCTACGCCACACCCTGTCCCTACCCCTGCGTCACACCTTGCCTCACACCTGCCCCACCCGTCTAATCTTTGTCTAATTCCTGCTTCACTCCTACCCCATCCCTGTCTCACCCCTGCCGCACTCTTGCCCCATTCCTGCGCAATTCCTGCCTCACCCTTACTTGACCCTTGCTACACCTTTCGTACGGTACTCCTTCTCCACCCGTCTCACACCCCTGCCTGACGCGCAGCCCCTTTCCCATTCCAGGCCAATCGATGTTTCACACCTGCCCAACCCATGTCTCACATCTGCCCTACCCATGTCTAACATCTGTCTAACCCATGTCTCACATCTGCCTAACCCACATCTCACATCTGCCCAACCTATGTCTCATTCCTGGCCAACCCCAGCCTCACCCCTGCCCCATCCCCTACCTTACTCCTGCCCCACCCCTGCCCACTTCCCACCTTGCTGCCCACCTCACTGCTGCCCACTGCCCACCTCACTCCTGCCCACTCCCCACCTCACTCCTTCCCACTCCCCACCTCACTCCTGCCCCACCCCTGCCTTACTCTTGCACTACCCCTGCTTCACTCTCACTCTTGCCCTACCCCTGCCTCACTCTCACTCTATCTCTGTCTCACTTCCGCCCCAGTCGTGCCTCACTCCCGCCCAAACCATGTCTCACATCTGCCTTACCGCTGCCACACTCTTGCCTCACTCTTCTCTACTCCTGCCCCACCCTTTCTCATCCTTTACTAATTCCAGCCCCACCTCTCTCACACCCTTGCCTCACCCCCTGTCTCACACCCTTGTCTCACTCCTGCCCCACCTGTCTTACTCCTTCCCCATCTTTGTCTCGTTCCTGCCCCACTCCTGTCATGCATCTTACTCCTGTCATGCTCCTTACCCATTCCTGTCTCACTCCTCCCCTACCCCTCGCGCTTTCCTGCCCCACTCGTGTCTCACTCCAGCCCTTCTCGTCTTACTCCTGCCACGCCTGTTTCACCCTTTCCCCACACATGTCAAAATATTCAAAGGACATGATAACATGGTTGTCAATAATACTTCACGGTTGATCACTCGAATTATACTAGAGGCACTGGGCATAAAATACTGTAATTGGCAAACGATTCCAGTCGCATGAAGCTAAGAATTTCTTCTTTAATAGTGTTGTAAATATATGGAACAAATTGCCCTCCAATGTAGTAAATTGTAATACAGTACTAAGCTTTAAAGGTCACTTGGATAAGCATGTGTCGTGTAACCCCCAGCTTAATATGTTTAACTCCTGAATAAAACACTGGCTCATATTAATGATCTCTTATCTGTCACCCACAATCCCATTCACTCATATGTAGATGACTCAACACTACATAGTTCATCCACACTCAGACATCCATTTACAAAGTCTAATATCTCCACCTCTCAACTCAGTACAGCCATCTCCATAAATCAAGATCTATCTACAATCAGTGAATGGGGACAAAACAACCTTGTCTCTTTTAATGCTAGTAAAACTAAATATATACAGTTTACTAGTAGACAGATATTGCCAGATTCGTACATTACCTTCAGTGCTACTAATATTCCCATCTCCAAAAGTATTGAAATTCTTGGCGTCTCACTTAACAGTGCCCTCAGCTGGACCTCTCATGTCAGATCACTTACTAAAACCGCCTCAAAGAAACTTGTATTATTGTACAGAGTCCGTAACTTCTTCGCCGATGAGCAGTTAGCTATAATTTATAAGAGTCATATGCGCTGTCAGCTTGAATATTGCTCACCCTTGTGGAATGGTTGTGGGGAGGTTGCATTAAAACAACTAGACAAAATTCAGAACAAAGCTGTTAGAATCATTAACAACCCTGCCATTACACATAAACTACCTCCCCTGCAAGTAAGAAGGAATGTTGCCTCCCTTGCATTATTTTACAGATATTTTTTTGGCAAATGCTCAGACGAAGTTGCGTCCATGGTGCCACCTCTCCATGCCTTCCCTCGTGCTACACGGGCATCTGGTAGCGCTCATGACTGGAATGTCACTCAGCCATATTGCAGAACTTCTGCCTATCAGAACTCTTTCATTCCCCGAACTGCATCTCTCTGGAACTCGCTTCCCTAGAGTTGTTTCCCTCCAAATTTCAACCCACAACTGTTCAAGTCTAACTGTTAGATATTATATGAACAGAGGACACCAGTAATTTGGTGTATGGATTATTTTTTTTTTTACTCATTTGTTTTTCCTTCCTCCGTTCTGTTATTAAAAAAAAAAAAAAAAAAAAAATACACCCAAAAGCACTGCTCTCTCTCCCCCTGGTAGCTGGAGTCGCGGTCAAGCGATCAAACACCCCACATCCATCGCTCCTCTCCCAGCCCCATTGTAAGCGTTGTTGGATATATGTGGAACGGCCAAAGCTGGTGATGTTACAGTGTATCATGATCGTTTATATAAACAATCAGAACCAGTAGGGGTAACGTTATGTGTAATACTGTGCTGTTATCCACGATATATGAGAATGCACGAAAATGAAAGACCTACAATGTATTATGTGTTATTGTCTATGTACTTACATACTATATTATAATGGAACAAATACGTATAGTACAGTGAACAGCATCTGTTGAAAGATATGATGTCTCTTCTCATGTATTCTCGCTCCCACCTCCACCACCCTTCTCTCCTGGTTGCTGTCTCCACCAAACACCTCTCATACCCTCTCTTCCCCCTGCCCACCCCCAGTATAACAAAGATAATGATGAAATGATCCGTCAGGTATTGATCATATTATATCATGATACACCTCTGCATTACGCACTAACAAATAAATAGCGTAACAATACTCTGGTATAGCTGCCAACCATTTCATCCTATTGTAAACTTTTACGTGACATACGCACTGCAAGATGGACCTTGTGTTACATGGACATACGGTTGTCTATCGTTAATTCAGGTTGTGTGGTTTTGGACGTCCATTAATTCATATGAAAATGGCAATTTAAGCCTTACATTATAAACACGTAAGGTTTATGTTCCTGTCATTATTGGATGAACGAAATGAATTAGGGATCTGCTCTGACGAACCACAAACTCTCTGCTTTAACGAAAATATTCCGACCTCTTGTCACAACAGTGACACAATGTCATTATGATAACGACTGAATGTGGGTCAGTCGAATACATAATGGCATTGTGTCACTGTTGTGTCAGGAGGTCGGTATATTTTCGCTAAAGCAGAGAGTTTGTGGTTCGGTAGAGCCGATCCCTCATTCGTTTCCTTCATTCAATAATGACAGAAACATTAACCTTATGTGTTTATAATGTAAGGCTTAAACTGCCACGTTAATAAGAATTAATGGACATCCAAAACCACACAACCTATGTTAACGATAGACAAACGTATGTCCATGTAACACAATGTTCAACTTCCAGTGCGCATGTCGCATAACAGCTTACAACAGGATGAAATGGTTGGCAGTTATACCGAAGTAATGTATGTTATTGATTTGTTGGTGCTTAATACAGTGGTGTATGATAATATCAATATGATCAATACCTGAGGGATCATTTCATCATTATCTTTGTTTATGCTGGTTAACAATGAGTGGGAGTGGAGGTCGAGAGAGTATGAAAGGCTTTTGGTGGAGACAGCAACCCAGAGAGAAGGGTGGTGGAGGTGGGAGCGAGAATGTATGAGAAACATCATAACTTTCATCAGATGCTGTTCACTATACTATACTTATTTGTTACATTTTAATATAGTATGTAAGTATATTGACAATAACACATAATACATCGTAGGTCTTTCATTTTCGTGCCTTCCTATTATCTTCTGGATAACAGCACACACATCAAATGCCTATATATACTTACTCCTACTGGTTCTGATTGTTTATATAAACGATCATGACACTGTAGCATCACCAATTTGGCCGTTCCACATCTATCCAACAACGCCTACACTGGGGTTGGGCGAGGGGCGGTGGATGTGGGGTGTTCGATCCCCTGGCCGCTCACTGGCCGCGACTCCGGCTACCAGGGGGGGAGAGATTAGTGCTTTTCGGTGTACAGTACACACACACACACACACACACACACACACACACACACACACACACACACACACACACACACACACACACACACACACACACACACACACACACACACACACACACCAACACACACACACACACACACACACACACACACACACACACACACACACACACACACACACACACACACACACACACACACACACACACACACACACACACACACACACACACACACACACACACACACACACACACACACACACACACACACACACACACACACACACACACACACACACACACACACACATATATATATATCAGAGCCTGGATCAATTTATTAAATACAAATATACGCACAGACTAGGATATGCACAGATATCCCTGAGCTAACGGGCACAACTCATACTTTCGACCTGTGATGGGTTGTGGATCATTGAGGGTCCCTGTTAGTTAAGTGACCACCACCGGGATTTTTTTTTAATGTACCAGGGGTCGCTGCTTCAGGATGTAACTTGTGTACTTCTCCTGCATGGGAAGTTCTGTGTCTCAGTGGAGTGAACGGAGCTGGTGCCGGATTGACTGCAGCTTACCTTAAAAGCGCCAGGCAAGGCTGCGACACCACCCCTGAACATCTACACTGTGTCTACAAACGCCCTGTTAACTCAACGTACCCGTACATAATGTCGTGCCTTAGTTATTTATTATTTGATTATTCATTTTTAGTTATTTATTGATTATTCATTTTACTACTTTCTCTTTCGGGTTACTAAGACTGGTAGCTTAGAAAGTATTATAGAATGCAACTTTATCTTTTAGTTCATTCCTATGAAATTTCCATGTCAGTTTTTCTATGTTGCATGGTGTTTTTTCTCACTTTTTTGTGCCGTTTTAACTGGAAGGTTTGGAGGCGGAGGGAGCCTTCATGCTTTACTATCCTTATCCTTCAGCATGCAGAAGTAGATCTCGTAGTCATAGTCTACTCTAACAAGCAGCCTCGAAAGGACCATTTAGGTCTGTTGCTGTTTGCTTTCCTTTGTATTCCTACCCCACCCTTGCCTCGCTTCTGCCCTACCCCTGCCTCACTCCTGCCCCACCTCTTCCACACTCCTGCCTTTCACCTGTCAGAATCTTGCCCCACCCCTGCCTCCTTCATGCTCCTCTGCTTCCCGCATGCCTCTCCCCAACCACACACTTGCCGTACCCCTGCCGTACTCCCCCCCCCCAGCTACATTCCTGCAATACCCTTGCCTCTCTCCTCTTCCTCCTATGCTTCCCTCCTGCCCCCTCCCCAGCCACAATCTTGCCTTACTCCTGCCCACCCCCCCTTCCTCCCCAGCAACATTCCTGCACTATCCTTCCCTCACTCCTGCCCAAACACCACTTCACTCCAGTGGAACTCCTGCCCAGACCCTGCCTCACTCCTGTCATACTCCTGCATTACTCCTTCCCTACCCCTGCCTCGCTTCTCCCGTATCCCTGCCACTCTGCATCCCAGTCTCAGGCTTCCTACATCAGCTGGTCTCACTCTTTCCTAACTCCGGCCCCACCGCTGTCTCAGACCCCTGCTTCACATCTGTCCCACCCCTGTTTCGCCTCAGTGTCACTCCTGTCACACTCCCCCGTCCTGCGTCTCACACCGGTCCCACACCTGTCTCTTCCCTGCCCACATTTGTCTCGCCCCTGTCCACATTTATCTCGCCCCGTGCTCCAACCCCTGCTTCATTCCTGCCCCACCATGCTTCACTCCTGCCTACTCCCTACTTCACTCCTGTCATCCCTACCTCACTCTTGCCCAGTGCCTGCCTCACCCCTGCAAAAACCTTGTCTCACATTTTCCCCACCCAAGCCTTACTCCTGTCTCACGTCTGTTTCGCCCCTGCCTTGCCCCTGCCTCACTCTGTCCATCCCCTGCCTCACTCGTGCCCGACCTTGTCTTATCCCCCTCTAATTTCGGTCTCACCCGTATCTCACACCCATGTACCACATCCCAGTCTCATCCGCGCCTCACTTTTGCCTCGCCTGTCTCATTCCTGCCTCACCTCAATCTCACTCCTGTCTCACTCCCGCCTCACCTCAGTCTCACCCCTGCCTCACCTCAGTCTCATTCCTGCCCTACTTCTGTCTCCCTCCTGCTCTACCTTTGTCTCACTCCTGCCCAGTTTTGTCTCATTCCTGCCCCATCCCTGTCTCACTCATGTCTCACCCCTGTCTCACGCATGTCCTACCTGTCTCACTCTCAGGTCTCAACCCATGGGCGTATCATTAACTCCACTGACGATTGCCACAACTTACAAAAGGACCTCGATATATTGACCAAATGGTCTATAATTGGCTTATGGAATTTATCGTTGAAAAATGTAAAGTACTTAATGTAGGTAAGACCATTGGAGATACTAAATACAGCTTAGATAACAATGAAATTAGTAAATCGGAATGCGAGAGAGATCTAGGAGTTATGGTTAGTAAAGACCTCAAACCCAGGCAACAGTGTATTAATGCGAGAAATAAAGCAAATAGGGTCCTAGGATTGATTTAGAGAAGCGTGAGCAATAGGACATCAAAAGTAGTATTGCAAATTTATCTGGCATTAATAAGGCCACATTTAGACTACGCCGTACTATTTTGGTGTCCTTACTGTAGCATGGATATAACTAATTAGAAAATGTACAGAGATGAATGACAAAAATGATATACGGAACCTGTCATATGAAGACAGACTAAAAGACTAAATCTGCACTCACTATAGAGACGTAGAGTAAGGGGAGACTTAATTGAGGTGTTTAAGTGGATGAAGGGTATAAGTAAGGGAGATACTAGCAAGGTACTTAAAGTGAGCATACAGGATAGAACTAGAAATAATCGTTTCAAACTAGAAAAATTCCTTTTCTGTAAGGAAATAGGTAGCAGTTGGTTTGGTAATAGAGCAGTAGACTAATGGAATAGGCTGCCTGATAAAGTTGATGCTACCTCTTCCATTGAGAGTTTCAAGCATAGGCTAGATAAACATATGACAAATACGGGGTGGGAAGGAAAAATAAAATCTAATAACCAATATTAAGTCATTTTTTTTCCTTTTCAGGTTACGCTATGATAGTCTTTTTCTCCCTTCACACTTTCCTATGGAATGTCCACGCCTGTTTTTCTATTCTGCGTGGCGTTCTTTCTGACCTTTTCTTGCCGGCTTCGGCTGGAGGTTTGGAGGGCGGGAGAGAGGCTTCTTCTTTTGCTATCCTTATCTCATTCTAGTAGTTCAGTTAATCTTCTGGGAGGTGCCTAGCATGGGCCAACCGGCCTACTGCACTTGTTCTCTCTTCTTATGTTCTTATGTTCATTCTTGCCTTACACGTCTGACTGCTGTCCTACCCCTGTTGCTTTCCTGCCCAACCACTAACCCACTCCTTCTCCACCTCTAACCCACTCCTGCCCCATCCGTACCCCATTCACTCCCCTCCCATGTCTCGCTCCATCCCCTCCCCTGTCCTACCCCTGCCTGACTCCTGTCCTGCCTTGTCCTCACCCCTTATTCTCATTTTCCTCATTCCTGCCCAGTCCCTGCCCAATCTCTGCCTCCCTCCTCTGCCTCATTCCTGCCTCACCCCAGCCTCACCCCAGCCTCACTCCTGCCCTACCCCAGCCATACTCCTCCCGTGCCCCACCCCTGTCTCCTACTTCAATCTGTCTCGCTTATGCTCCACCCCTGCCCAACCTCTGCCTTACTGCTGCTCAACCTCTGCCTCGCTCGCGCCATACCCTTTCCATACTCCAGCCCTATCTCTTTCTCACTTTCACCCTAAGTCTTCCTCACTCCTTTCCCACCTCTGCCTCTGCTGCCCAACCCTTTTCTCACACCCTGCCTCAACCCTGCCCCACCAGTCTAACCTCTGCCCCACCTATGTCGCATTATTTTCTCGCTTTTGACCCACTCCTGTCTCACTTCTACTCTGCAGTCTACCCTTTCTGTGCCTGATACCCTGCACCACCCCTTTCTGACTTGCCCCACGACTGCCTCATTCTTGCCCTACCACAGCCTCACACTGTGCCTCGCCCCTCCATCATTTATTTCTTTTTTTAAAGCATGGATAGGTTTCGGTCAGTTCTGAAGGAGATTAGGGAGTTTAAAACATTATATGAATGTGCAAAATTGAGCTTTCCACGGGGTTGTTGTTTGTTGTTGTTGAGTAACCCTGGTCTGTCTGGCCGAGCAGACCCATGGACGGCAAGCAATTAACCGCCCTCGCATAAGAACATAAAAAGAGGATAACTGCATTAGGTCGGTTGGCCCATGCTGAGCAGCACCTAGAAGAGCAACTGAACAACAAGATTGAGATAAGGATAACAAAGAAGAAGGCTCTTCCCGCCCTCCAAACCCTCCATCGGAAGCCGGCAGGAAAAAGTTGGAAGGAACGCCACACAGTACGGAAAAACTGACATGGACATTTTATAGGATAGTGTGAAAGGAGAAAGAGAGACTTATAGTGTACCTTGAAAAGGAAAAAGTGAATTAGCACTGGTTATGATTTTTTTTTCGTATAAAAATGGTTTTACGCCTGGTATCCCTGAAGGACTAAGGTGTTGCCCGTGGGTAGAGGACTTTTGGATTGGAGCGTGTAGCATTTTATGACTGGATGCCCTTCTTGATGTCTACCAATGACCCTTGGGTGGATTTGATCCTCCGACCCTTTGGTCAGAGCGGAGTGCTCCAACCCACTGAGCCACGGCTGCTGCTAAAGGAAATGCCTCGCTTGAGAGTCGAACCCACAACCTTTAGATTATACTCATGCGCTGATAGCTGCACCACTGAATTTTTTTTTTTTCTTATACCTTATTTGTCATATGTTTATCTAGCCTATGCTTGAAACACTCGGTGGAAGGGGCAGCAACTACATTACTAGGTAGCTAATTCCATTTGTCTGCTACTCTTGCCAAACTAGTTTCTACCTACTTCCTTACCAAAACTGAATTTGTCTAGTTTGAAACCATTAGTTACTTATAGTTCTATCCTGTTTGATCACCTTAAGTATCTTGCTAACATCTCCCTTATTTAATCCCTTCATCCACATAAACACCTCAATTAAGTCTCTTCTTACCCTACGCCTTTCTACAGTAGTGAGTGCAGATTTAGTCTATTTTGTCTGTCTTCATATGAAAGGTTCTGAACATCACGTATCATTTTTGCCATTCTTCTCCTTACATTTTCTAAGGAATGTATATAATTCTTCAGTATGAACAGCAGAATTGCACGACGTAGTCTAAATGTGGCCTTACTAATGCTAGATAAAGCTGCAATGTTCCATTAGATGTTTTGTTTGCTCACACTTCACGAAGTGCATCCTAGGACCCTATTTGCCGTATTTCTCGCATTAATATATTGTTGCCTTGGTTTGAGGTGTTAATTAACCATAACTCCTAGATCTCTCTCGCATTCCGATTTACTAATTTCTTAGTTATTTAATCTGTATTTAGTATCGCCAGTGGTCTTGCCTACGTTAAGTACAGTACTTTACATTTTTCAATACTAAGTTCCATTTGCCAATATTTAGACCATTTGAACAATACAGGGCTGTCCCATGCATTGAACCGATGTTCCCCTGGTAGATAGTGCCTTGGTTTGGCGAGGCACGGGGAAGAGTGTGGAGATTCGGTTCCTGGATGGACACTGCTTTAGCATTACACATTTAACAGGGGTGCCATAGTAGTCTTCATATCACCATGTTATTTAACTGTATGGTTACCACCGAGCAATGTAAGTAGCTGCATGTAAGCCTGTCTGTAGGGCGTTACTTGTATACCTAACGTACTCGACTCTTCGTGGTGACATGAGTAGCTACTAGTATCGTTAGTAACAGCAAGATGGTAAGCTGTATACTTAACTCTAGAATGCTTACGTTATTATTCTCACAGTACTGCTTTCGCCGGGAGAATTTTACCCAATTTTGGAAAATTAATAAAAAATACTTAGACAAAATTTTTATAAAATTTGACAATGAAAGACTGACGAAGAGAGTGTATGTGAGTGAGGTGGAGGGGGGAAGAGGGAGGGGGAGGCCGAGGATGAGATGGAGGGATGGGGTGGAGAGGTATATGATAGAGGGGGGTGTGAGTTGGGAGCAGGGCAGTGAAATGGCGGGGGACAGGGCGACTTGGAGGCGATTTGTTTGTGGCCACCCCAAACGGGATTGAGGCGTCTGGCAATAGATAGATAGATAGACAATGCAGATATCAAAAGTAACTCATATACTTCCTTCTTACATAGTAATAACCATCAGGGTAAGAAAATAAATTTTACCTGAATTTATTTAGGAGGTACTTAAAAAATGCTTTTTTTTTTTTTTTTTATAACATGAACATTAAAATAAAAAACACTAACTATGGGCTCAATTGCCACTGGGCTTGGTGGCCCCCTCCTTGGGACGTTGAAGCTTAAGACTAGGTAGGTGGCTCCCCTCACATATCACCCTGGCCTGAAATGGGGGAAACGAAAAAAGGGGCAATGTCGAGTAAAAAACACTTTAAACCCAGATATCATGGTGATAAATGCGAGATGAAACTACACCACTACCTATGTAGGTAGGGGGTAGGGTGGATTTAAGGTATAGGGAAGGACAGCTCCAAAGCTCTTATCACAACAAAATAGCAAATAAATAAATCACCGAACAGGGAAATTTACCTGACGTAAGCATTTTAGGGTTAAGTAGGTATATTCCTGCCTCATTTGTGTTCCCCCTCCCTTTTACATAGTTTCCATCCACCTAATCACATATGGTAACTCCTCTATGCCATTTATATACTTTGTGACTTGTCACACAACTATCTCACTGGTACCTCACCTTAACCTCACACGCTGACCTTATTCTTACCGCACCTTTACTCCACTTCACCCTCACCTGTATCACTTCTGCATCACACATGCATACCTGCCTCAGCTTTACCTCACACCTTCCTTAACTGTACATTATGCCTACCTCACCTTTCCCTCACACCTACCTCACCTTTACCTTACACCTCCTCACCTTTACCTCACACCTCCTTACCTTTACCTCACACCCTCTCACCTTTACCTCACACCTTCTCACCTTTACCTCACATCTCCTCACCTTTACGGCACACCTCTTAACTTTTACCGCATACCTTTTCACCTTTATCACACCTCTTCACTTTTACCTCACACCTCCTCACCTTTACTATATATCAACCTCACTTTTACCTCAGTTATCTCACACGTACACCATCTGTGCCTGACAGCTATCTCACACTTATCTCACCCGTACCTCACAGCCATCTCACACCTACTTCACCCATACCTAACAGCTACCTCACGCCTGCCTCACCTTTTATCTCACGCCTTCCTCACCTTTACCTCACACCTGTCTCACCTTTACCTCACACCTGCCAGGGTCATTCCATTGTGAGGAACATTACATTCGGAGACAGGTATTGGACTACTCTCAGTTATATCTGAAAAAGTATGCAGTATAAACAGATGGTTTTTGCATGCTATATTACTAACACTTCACACTACATCATACCACAATTGGATTTTTTTATATGTTGCAATTTAGATTTTATATAGATTTTCAAAAATTGCATGAAGAACATTACCGCGATGCCACCCCCTCTTGTAGTTGGTATAAGTAATTTCATTAAGTCTGTGATTTGACTGGTTCAGTCAAGGAGTGCATCATATCAATAATACGTCAGTAGATAAGGATCATAACCATACCCAGCAAATGTGATTACTGCTATAAACTGTTGTGCTGTTAAGGAAAATGTGACCGTGGGAAACTTTACCGGAAAAGTGAGAAACGTTACATGTGCGATTTTTTATTGAAATATGATTATACAATCATTTCTTATTATGGTCACAGTAATGGTAAGTCTCACAAACCTAAACAAAATGTGTACTTATACGAAATTTACATAATAAACTGACTAGAAGACAATTTCTGTTTAAGAGACATCAACATAGGCCTATATTCAAGTAACATCAACATGACATCAGCATTAAGTAGTTGATCGAGGAGGGAAAAGTCACCGTTTTGAATATATGTACCGTACCATTCATGATACATGAGGAGTTGGCAGTCTGCACAACCATATCCTCTGATATCTCATCTATGTCTGGGTTGTTAGGGAAATAAAGCTGAGTATGACCCTCTCTGTTGATGTCCGTCTTTGTAAGATATTTAACTTTGACCATGCCCTCTTCAGTGACTGACTACAACTGCAACATAATATTTACACAGTTTCTTGGTTGTATAATGAACCAGTACAAAATTACCTGAGGCTGGTTTTGGTGTTGGCTTAATATCAGTACTAGACTCAGGCCGTTCCATAAATGACTCATGTCTGTAAGAGATGGTGTACTTTCTCTATCACTGCTATTACTGGAATCAGCTGTGTCTTAGTCAGTCTGCTGAAGATAACATTGTTTAAATGGTGTTTGGTCTGCAGTCAAATGAAACAGTCCAACTTTATAATGGCCAAGATGTTTAACTGATCTGCACTGCCGAATGGATTTTCCTGCCTTACAGTTTTGCTTGATCTCTACATACTTCGATTTCTGGGTGTTCATATCTTCAGTAGACATATTCTTTATCTGTTATTTGCTTTGCCTCGTCATAAAAGTCCCTAGCTGACCTTACTGTACAGCGACTTGCAAAACATGTCTGTAGACGTTCCATTTTAGTAAGGCACCAATCCCATCATGATGGTCTTTGCTATGGTATTTTTCTTGAAAGTTCCATTCATCAGTGCAGTTGTGTATATCTTTGTACATGGTAAGAGCTGTCATAGAGTAGGCTACCTGCTCTTGAAGTGTGCTGCTGCCCCATCAGTCCACAATGATACATGTGTAAAATGAATACCTGAAGAATTCAAATAATAAAAAAAAGGTACTATCAAACGCCTGAACCACAAAACTTGAGTGTGACATTGTGTATGATATTACTGCTATTTAGCCTTTGTAGCAATTTCTCCATCCTTAAGATAAGGAACAACTACAGTATAAATAGTCACAGATGCTCCCGTGGTTGAGGTCCAGTGGGCTGCCATTTCCTCTTGCTGGTGTTTTATGGCATAATTCTCTGCAAAATCTGTCGGGAGGATTATACAGCCTTCAGACAGACTTTCCTTTGCCTCAGTGTCTTTGATTGCTTCATTACATTGTACATGTGTCTTACATATTTAACCATTTCAGCATCGATCTCGTCAAAGAGCTCTGTTCCCTAAATTTTTTCTACATGTTAATGTACCCCCATGCCACCTCTTTACAGTACTTCCACATTTTTGTCTTGTAAGCACTCTAAAAATAAAGAATATGATTCTGTTGCAATTGGACAGTTGGTTCAGAGTCTTTTCATACACTGAGCATTATCTGGGTCGCATACAGATAGTGCCACGAAGTCAGAGTAACATTAGATTTCCACTTTACCAATGAATACAGGAAGTTCATGTTCTCACAGTATGGGCAAAAGCATACCCCCTGGGACTTGCTAGATACTGACATCATTTCCAAGGGGTGCAATTCAAAAACTTTGAGAGGCCTTCTTTATGTTCAGGATGCTGCTCCATAAAAAGTTTGTGCATTTCTGTTAAACTATACATCAAGGGCTGCTTCGGAACTTTCTCTTTCTCACGTGCCTCCACATTTCTTAATGACTTCACATCTTTCTTTCCAGGAAGTTGTTTTGAAATGTCATCTTGTAAGTAGAAATCTTTCACAGCTTTCTTGGTCTCTGCTGGGATTTTTCCATGATGAGGTGGCTATACTGTTTGTGTAGGGGATGCAGAAAGCCCTACGTTTTTTGCTGAATTTACTATGACAGCAGGTGTCTCCCTAGGACTCCTGGAAAGTGCAGAACAGCTCCTCTTTATGGCCTTTCATAGTGCTTGGCGGCTTTTATATGCTGCAGGAGGTTGAGGTATTGAGGGAGCAGCGTCATCTGTCACCATTGCTTGTGCTGCTCTTTGCCTTTCCCTTTATCTTCTCACCTTGAGTGCTGTGAGTCGTTTTGCTCTAGCAAGTGCTGGTCCCACAGGTGCTTGACGTTGGCCTCGACTTCTTTCAGCTTTCTTCTTCCTAAAGTCTTCCTCGTGCTTCATCTTAGCATAGTACTTCCGTTGTCTTTCAGGTGGTGTCATTGGAGACATGATGGAACGCAGTATGTATAGTCAGCAGATAATCAGTTTCAGTCTGAAAAGAAGAAAGACTAGCAGGTAACATACTAAATAGCAAACAGTGAATCTGTAATTGCAGATCAGTGTACCTGCAGCGATTTTATGTTTAAAGCTGTGCATGAGAAATGGTACATCATTTTCCGGTAACGTTCCTCACGCTATGAATGTAACGTGTGTAACGAAGCATATGGCATACCAGAGTCACTCACAAGATATCACGGGGCTACATTAGTAAGATACAAAGATGACTGTTTATAATATAAAGTTATGCAAGTTTTCTCCAATTTGTAAGTTATATATGGGAAAAATGTATTAAAAAAAAAAAAGTCAAACGTTACTCCTGAAGTACCTCCTCTTCAAGGTCGTGCCACAGTCTGAACACAAGTGTATGTAAACAGTTGTACTGAGAAAACTCAAACAGATGCTACTTCAATAAAAGCCAATGAAAGGATTCCAAACTAATACAAACTCGGGTCAGTGATGATAAGAAAATCACTAATTTGAGCATGAATTTTTCTTCAGTGACATGGTACGACATTTTTTAATGCTACACCCTCAGTAGACAGTTTAGAAAATTTTTCTGTCCAGATTCATAAAATCAGTGCTTAAGCTTTAAAATGATATATTATACTGTAAGTAATATATTCTTGATGAATTCTGAAATTGACACTAAATGTTGACATTTGATTGGAATGACCTGCCTCACCTTTACCTCACACTTGCCTCACCATTACCTCACACTTGCCTCACCATTACCTCACACTTGCCTCACCTTTACCTCACTTGCCTCACTTTTATCTCACACTTGCCTCACCTTTACCTCACGCCTGCTTCACCTTTACCTCACACCCATCTTACTCCTGCCTTACCCATACCTCACTCCAGTCTCACACCCAGCTCTCATTCGCCTCATCCATTCTTGCCTGAAGCTTAACTCACCCTAACCTTAATAGCTCCAAATATTTTACTGTATGTTTACCTCCTGCCTATTTTACCATTTGCTCGCTTGCCTCATACCGCACACGATCTCGCATCAACCTCACTTTATCTACACCGACCTCACATTAGCCTCTGTAAGTCTGACTCGTATCTGTCACTTACCACATCGTTGCTATACACTTATATCGCCCTTGCTTGAGCCTAACTCGCTTCAATCTTTCCATACAGTAGTTACTCCTGTAGCCGTGTTTACCCTTGCATTACTTTTTCCTCACACCGCCCTCACACCTATCTCACTTCTACCTTAAACGGTATTTACTTCACTTATTTTTCACTATTAATATTACTCTTTCTACTTCATACACTGCTTACCCCTGCTTCTTCAATCACCTGTCTCGTTTATACCATGTCCAGTAATTACCTGTATTTATACTCCTCCCTAGATAACTCAGCCTTCTTCCCTGTCTGTTCTGCCTCATTCAGTACTTACCTCACTTCTGCTCCTCACACTTTCCTCTCTCTTATCTCACTACTTTATTTCATACTTGCCGTGCTTTTACTACTCCGTACTTTAATCTTTTCACTACCTTCCCTTCCCTTCTTCACCTGCCTCAGTTTTCCCCATTGCATTAGTTACCTTATTCTTGCTTCTTTATACTTTACTCTTACACCTGTCACGTACACCCACAACATTCATGCGCGGTGTTGTGGATTTCGGGTTTGAATTTCCCGCCGACGACAACACATTTCTTTGTAAATAAATTCTTGTAGTAAATAATTTGGGTAAGATATCATTTATCACTGGAGATAAATCTGGTCATGGTGAGAACAACATATTTAGTTATATATTCAGTAATGATAAGTTTCATTTAATTTACTTCGTGCATGAAGCTGCTCGAACTCTCGAAGCTGTTCAGTTCCCTCCCTGCTACCAGAGAGTTCAGTTCTCTCCTTGCCACCAGACAGTTTTTCTCTTCCCGCAACTGGACGGTAAACAGCAATCAGCCATCATTCTGCACTTAATACATCAGCCATCATTCTGCACTTAATACATCAGCCCCACAGCTAAGTACTCAGCATATTTATTTTAGGCCTTCAGATATTTATGCTGAGTACTGATTAAAACTCCATCCACATACTGTATATAATGGTGAGTTGTTGTTCTGCTTTATGTTAGTTGATAGTTAAGACTCCCTATAGTGATAATAACTAACACGCCCTTCTGTTCCTCCTTAATCAGCTTCCTCCCACATCCCTTACACCTGGTTCATATCTCATGCAATATTTGTCTCACTTCTCGTATTGCTTTATTTACCCTATCCCAGTCACACTTTTATCTTACATTTGCTACTTTGCACTGTAGTTGGCTCGCACATTTCTCTCACCCTTATCTCATTTCCCCAGTTCCTTGATTCACTTCCTCCGAACACCGTCAGCACAGCCACACTCTTGTCTCATTTCCACCATTATCTACCACCTATCATGTTTACTTTGTCTTCATTTCTTCACACCTCCCTCACAACAGACACACTCTTACCTTATATCCAGCTCATTTTTACCTCATAACCTATTCCTTCTTTCATTACTCTTCCCCCTTACTTCCTTACTCTTCCCCCTTACTTCCTTACTCTTCCCCCTTACTTCCTTACCTCAGTCACAGCAATGCCTGATATCTTTGTCTCATTTCTGCCTCGTGCTACGCTTACTTCTTTCGTCTTTACATCTCCTCACCCTGTCTGCACTATCGCCCGACAGTCACCACACTTTTGCCATATTTTTGTCTTTTGCTAAACACATTCCTTCCTTTTTCACTCCCCTTCTCACCTTCCTTGCCCTAGCCACATTATTAGTTTTCACCACCTTTCATTTATCGCATTTGAAAATCATATGTTTATTCCATTTTTTCCTTCACTCCCTTCACGTCTTACTTATCCAATCTCACTTCTCTTGTTCTTATCTATTTCCTCACACCTTCCTCTCCTCAGTCACTTTTGCCTTACATCCACGTTTCCTTTACCTCATTTATACCTTATTTTGTGTTTGCTTCTTTCTTCATTCCTTCCTCACGCCTCCCTCGCTGCTGTCAACCTGTTGCCTTATAATTATTCACTTTTCCTTTTCCTCATATCTACCTTATGCTACACCTGGTCCTCCTTTCTACACTCCTTTCGTACCCCAGCCTCCATGCATCTCGGCTCACCATCCCAGACTTGAATACTCAGGGGGATGGAGCGTTTGCGTCTGAATTATTTGCTGAGAAAAACGAATAAAAAGCTGTCTGGTTTGCTCGAATTTTTGTCAAGTTAGGGCGTGATTTGGGGGTATTTTTTTTTTTTTTTCTGAGAGAGAGAGAGAAACAAAGGAAAACAAGCTGCAACAGAGTTGTTGATCCTTTCGCAGCTGTTTGGGATAGGGAAGGTTGTAATTACCGAAACTGTGTTAAAGACAAGGATAGAAAAGCAGAAAGAAAGGAAGGAAGGGAAGGAGGGAGAAAGAGAAGGAAGGAGGGAACGAGAGAATACAAAGGAAAGCATACTGTACAGCAACAGATTTGTTGGTCTGTTCACAGCTGTTTGGTATAAGGAAGACTATGGGTTAAAGACAAGGATCGAAAAGCAGGAAGGCTCCTCCCCACCCACCAAACCCTCCAGCCGAAATTAGCAATAAGTAGTGAGGATCACCATGCAGCCTAGAAAAGCTGACATAGAAATTTAATAGGAAAGAGGGAAATGAATTCTAATTTTACAGTAGGCTATACCTGAAAAGGAAAGTAACAAAATATCTATCAGTGTTATATACACTACAGAAATGTATTATTCACGAGTGAACATACCTGGCGGTTAGGAGGCAGATACTTATCCAAGCGATTTTTAAAGGTTAGTATTGTATCACAGTTTACTACATGGGAGGGCAGTTTTCTCCATTAATTTACTTCTCCATTAAAGAAATGCTCAGCTTTGTGTAAATGAAATCGTTTGCCGATCATTTTGTGGCCGTTACCTCAAGTATAATTTGAGTGATCAGTTGTGAAATATTTATCAATATCGTGTCCTTTGAATATCTTGAATACTTAACCCGCCGCGTGCCAGCTATTTTTAGCCCTATGGGTCACCCCAGTGCCGGCCATTTTTCGACTTTTTTTTTTTTTTTTTTTTTTTTCTAAAGTGATAGATTTTGATGTGGAAAATACGAATTTCGCCATTAAAATGCTCACCGAGGCTCGGAAACGGATTTTATTGAGTCCTACATACTCGTGTACAGGTATAGCCGCTCTCTCACGCTCACCACATACGTGAGAGAAAGCCATTTTTCTGTGTAAGGTATACTCAGGTATTTATGTTGGGAAGGTATAGCAATGTTCAGTACACTTTTCTAATTACTTATTACTTCAGCATCTATCAATTTGCGTGTCTTTCTCACTTTGAATGCATTATCTTACACTTACTTGAAGATAGGTGCAACCTGACTTCATTACGTACAGTCCTGGCACTTACAAGAAGGTATTTGCAACTTGACTTCACTGTATAGTCCTTACACTTACAAGAAAATACTGTATATATAACTTACACTTACATGAAAATGTTTACAAAATGCCTTCACTACGTACAGCACTGGGTGAGGCCCACAGGCAGAGTGAGGCAGAGCGAGCATGAGGGGGGAAGCGAGTGAGTGTATGACCTTGACAGCCTGGGGGATGGTAGAGGAACAGTTACCTTACATCCCTGCCAATTTTTACCCGCGAATCTTGAGATATAAGGTCACAGTGAAGTTTTTTATTTTAAACCGTTTTAAAATGGCACTGGCACTAGCCGCGGAATTGTCAGACCGTTTTAAAATGACACTGGCACGCGGCGGGTTAAATATCCTTCTAGCATGCATTTAGTTAAGGTAAAGATATTCAAGGCATCTAAATGCTCATCATATGGTTTATATCTCAGTCTAGGTATTAAGTATGTACAGTGGCGTAGCGTGGGTTGCCAGCGCCCGGGGCATGAAAAGTATTACGCCCCCTAATCCGTGGACCATTGGTACTCCTTGAGTCCCTTCCACCAGTCCAGTAATTGAACCCCTTACCCCCAAGCACATGTATTTTAAGACAAAGCTTCATTGTACATAACCATTTCTTCACTTTCGTAAATGTTTAAACCATTAAAAAAAATCCACTCTCAATGGTCTTTGAGAGAAGTGAAGTCAGTGAATGTACAGCGAGGTTGGATGGTGAGGAATTGGAAAATGTGAGTACGTTTAAGTACTTGGGTAGTGTGATGAGTAAGGATGGAGGTTTGGAGGGTGAAGTGCTTGAAAGGGTACAGCAGGGAAGAAAGGTTGCTGGTTCTTTGAAAGCAGTGATAAGAAACAGGGAAGTGAGCATGGAAGTGAAAAAGTTACTACATGACAGTATTGTGATACCAACTCTAACGTACAGAAGTGAAGCGTGGACGTTGTTGGAAGGACACAAGTCAAGAGTGAGAGCCGTGGAAATGAGTTATTTAAGAGGAGCCTGTGGAGTCACATGGAGAGACAGGCTGACGAATGAGGATATAAAGGAGCGTTGTGGTGTTGATGTGGATGTGATAGGAAGCGTTATGAGGAACACACTGAGGTGGTTTGGCCATGTGGAGAGGATGGAGGGTGAAAGACTGACGAAGAGAGTGTATGTGAGTGAGGTGGAGGGGGAAAGAGGGAGGGGGAGGCCGAGGATGAGATGGAGAGATGGGGTGGAGAGGTATATGAGAGAGGGGGGTGTGAGTTGGGAGCAGGGCAGTGAAATGGCGGGGGACAGGGCGACTTGGAGGCGATTTGTTTGTGGCCACCCCAAACGGGATTGAGGCGTCTGGCAATAGATAGATAGATAGATATATATATATATATATATATATATATATATATATATATAAAATAAACTGAAGAATAAGAAATGATTACTGCATCAGCAAAACAATTATCACAGGAAAAAAAAAAAAACCTGTCGACACACCAGAATAACAAAATTCACCAAACAATTGAACTCTTATCAGCACACGCACACACTGGCTACAGCCAAGGTTGCCACTGGGGAAAGTAGAAAAATTTAACGTGGCTCACCTAAAATCTCCAAGATCGTATGAAAAAACCCAAGATTTACGTAACAATATTATGTACATATAAATACAGGTATAGCTCCTTCAACTCATCTTTTAGTCTTTATACAACAGAATTACTGTACATAAACCTGTGTATTTTCCTTTTCTGCTACTGCCAACTTCGGTCTCGTCGGTAGAATACGTGTTGCCTGCTGTGTGCTGCAACACTTATCTCCATAACGCTGGCCAATATTGTCACTTTTCATGTCAATGATGAGTTCTTTTGATGGTTTCCATTCAAAGCATGGTACTTCTTGTCAAGCGATGGGTTGTTTTGCAAACAGCCGATTGACAGTCGTGTGGATCAACAGTCTGTTCGTGGTCATATAGCATAGTCATTTGTGAGAACAATCTCCCAACTAACGCAGAAGAATATGGTAGAGCTAAAAGATCACACATTAATCTTTAAAGAAATTCAGATTTAGAATGATTATTCACATCAGTAATTCCAACCATGTCATGCCAGAAATATGTTGCTGATTCATTGAGAAATGAAGAGTTGATCTGGAATGCAACAGATCTTACCACTGTTCCTGTAGAGAATCAAGTTCTTTTTCCTTTACGAGAGTAGGGAAGTGTACCACCAAATTTGCAATTGCTTTTGTTCTTCTGGGAGACAGAGATACTTTTGGATAAAAAAATTTAATATTGAGTAATGCCAGCACATTTTCCCCATCAAAAGGAAATCACTTTTCCTCCTGAACACACAGTTCACAGGGTGAGTACAAGTTATTATAGACGAACATTTCATACTAATCATTAAAGTTAAAATATATATCCCAGGTTTAATGTGTAGCCTATATTTATTTGGACTTCAGAAAAAACCAAGATCCAGGTGATTTTTTGAATTAATCTCCAAGAACCCAAGGTAGGGGTAAAAAAAAACATGATCTTGTTAAAAAAAATATAAGTCATGTTTTACTCTGTTGGTATTGCATTACTAAATTGGCGGGAACATTACTTGGCGATGGCATTTCGAAATTTCGACAGATATTAATTTAGCAATCGGATTGTCAGCACATGCACAAATAACAGAGACCGCAGTATGATTCATAAACACAACTTTTAACACGAGTTTCTCCAAATATTTGTAGAGGTGGAAGAATATGTCATTCTGTGTAGAAAATCTATACATATGCATTTTAAGGATTACTTTAGGCGTGAGGTTGATTTTAAAAATTACGCAACGTATCAGTGTCACATCATGGAGACGAAGCGGTTAGGGGAGGAGGAGCGAGGCTATCTAGGTGCCCTTGCATCTCGGTAATATTATGAATTTTTTAAATGTGATTTTTGTGCAAGTTATGGAACGTTACAGTAATGGTACCTTCAAACGGGAAGTCATGCTTTTAATAGGCATTATGTAATTCACCAATAAGGATTACATGAGGACAGTATGGCTGTAATTAGCGAGAAAAATAATGTAAATGTTACATGGCAACGTTTATTTGCCCCATCATGTTGAAAAACTGTGTAGAATGTTCGAACATTGGGAGATGTCTTCATGAGGTCGAGGGCGCGCTATTTTTTATTGTCGCTACTTTATTATTATTATTATTGAAATTTTGCGCCCCTAAGAATTTTGCGCCCGGGGCAACCGCCCCTGTGGCTCTCGCCACGCTGCGCCATTGGGTATGTTACCATCGTTGCACTTTCTCAAGTTTATATATTTTTGTGTAATCAGGCAGCAAGAACTGGACACAATACCCCAAGGCCCTCAAGTTTATATATTTATATACATATTTTTTGTAATAAGGCCACAAGAACTGTACACAATACCCTAAGGCCCTTTTCTCACGAGCATGTTTTTATTGTGCAAGACCCACAGCGTAGTAATACATATGGTTAAATGAAACTGAAAAATCTATCTATCTATTGCCAGATGCCATAATCCCATAAGGGGTGGCCATTTGACTTTGAGTTATTTGTTTTACGGGGAGGGGCACTAACCCTCCACCTACCCACTTACTGACACGTAGGGAGCACGTATGGTTTGGTTATATGGTTACCACCCAGTGCTGTAAATGGTTTCTTGGCTTACAGGAAACCATTTGGCTTGTCACTCAATGTAAAGCCACCTGTAAAGGAAAGAAAAGCAATAAGAAGTGACAGGAACGATGGGAGAAATAGGAAGAGAGGAGGGTAGGCACAGAAAAAGAATGATACAGGCTAAGGAAGTAGGCAGCACTACATCAAGTGAGTGGATGATGGTTGCCACCACCTACCACTTAAACTGAAAAATGCATGCAGTTAAATGAGACCATTCACACAAGGCATGAGCAGCAAAACTGTCTCCACAACAGCCATCACTGAATGCACGGCAACCAAGGCTGCCTCATGACCAGCAGTATATATATATATATATACATACATATACACATATCCACACACACAGTAGAACCCCGGAATTCGTACACAATTCGTTCTTGAGGCTGTATGAGTTGCGAATTGTTTGAACACGGAATCTTTTTTTTTTCCCATGGAAAACAGTGTATTTTGCATTAATCCCTTCTTTAGTATGAATAAAACGGTAGATTTCACCATAGCATAATGAATGGCAAGATCGGAGACACGGGTTCCACTTTCAGACTTTACAATGAGTTTTTTTTTTTCCAGATCATTTGTTCTCACTGTTTTTCTTTTAGCTCCAGCTGATTCACTAATCTTCTTAGGGCCCATGATTATGTACAATTTTCTAATGAAAATACTTAATTGATCACAAAGTTTTATGGAACTTATATGAATGATGCGTAGCTGGCGGAAGACAAAGCGGGACTGGTGACCACGTGGCACCTATGACACTGTGTCTCTTAGTGCGAATAGCAGGTCGCAGTACGAAGACTGGAGCGATTTTTGGATGAAAAAGCTGTACGAAAACAGAGTTGTACGAGTAGAGAGGTGTACGAATTCCGGGGTTCCACTGTGTATGTGTATATATATCTATCTATCTATCTATCTATCTATTGCCAGACGTCTCAATCCCGTTTGGGGTGGCCACAAACAAATCGCCTCCAAGTCGCCCTGTCCCCCGCCATTTCACTGCCCTGCTCCCAACTCACACCCCCCTCTCTCATATACCTCTCCACCCCATCCCTCCATCTCATCCTCGGCCTCCCCTTCCCTCTTCCCCCCTCCACCTCACTCACATACACTCTCTTCGTCAGTCTTTCACCCTCCATCCTCTCCACATGGCCAAACCACCTCAGTGTGTTCCTCATAACGCTTCCTATCACATCCACGTCCACACCACAACGCTCCTTTATATCCTGATTCGTCAGCCTGTCTCTCCACGTGACTCCACAGGCTCCTCTTAAATAGCTTATTTCCACTGCTCTCACTCTTGACTTGTGTCCTTCCAACAATGTCCAAGCTTCACTTCCGTACGTTAGAGTTGGTATCACAATACTGTCATGTAGTAACTTTTTCACTTCCATGCTCACTTCCCTGTTTCTTATCACTGCTTTCAAAGAACCAGCAACCTTTCTTCCCTGCTGTACCCATTCAAGCACTTCACCCTCCAAACCTCCATCCTTACTCATCACACTACCCAAGTTCTTAAACGTACTCACATTTTCAAATTCCTCACCATCCAACCTTGCTGTACATTCACTAACTTCACCTCTCTCAAAGACCATCACTTTACTCTTCCCTACATTCACCTTTAGATTCCGTTTCTTACACACTCTCTCAAACTCATCCACCAAGCCTTGCAGCTCCCCTTCGTCTTCACTCAACAACACAGTATCATCTGCAAACAACAGTACAGGGAGTTTCCAAACACTATCCTCTCTCACCAGGGCCACTCCAACATCCACTACCCTACCTTGTACCTCTTTTATTACCCCATCCATGTACAGATTAAACAACCATGGAGACATGACACATCCCTGTTTCAAACCAACTTTCAAAGAGAAAAATTCACTTAGTTCACCATCCACACGCACTGCAGCCTTCGCACCATCGTACATACTCTTCACAGCATTCAACAACTTCCCATCTACTCCATATATTCTTAACACTTTCCACAATCCTTGTCTATCCTTGTCTATATATATATATATATATATATATATATATATATATATATATACATACATATACAAGTAATCCCTCTAATATCCGAACGCCCAATATCCGAACATCCCCACTAACTGGACATAATCGTCCTGGGATCCAATATTTCCAAAATGGGCCAAAAGCCACAAAAAATTAGAAAAAATCTGACTTCTTTCCCACCCGTAATTTGAAATTGCCACCTGGCACCGAACGGCTGTTACACCATGGTCCCTTCACCCCTTCCTTCCTCCCCCCTCCCCTGTCAGGGTTGCCATTTGGTATTTTTCATTACCAAGTGTGGGCCAATTTGGTAATGAAAACTTCGTTTGGTAATGAATCAGAATAATGCATTACCAAATGGATTTTTCACATGTATGAGGATACACAGGATGAAGATGGTGGATTGTTTGCTCTCTCTGATTAATCTGCTACCCTACACAGCATGAAAATAATCAACATGGTGTTGATTATAAGGAGAGTGATTACATGTATTTGCACTTTTATATATAACTAGTGAAGAATAAATGCTAGCTTTATGAATTTGGTAATAAAAAGTTAAATTTGGTAATGAAAGTTGAGGAGATTGGTAATGTGGCTGTTGCGATCTGGCAACTCTGTTACCCCGCCATCAACAACAGTCACAGCCTAACTCTGATCGAGAGCAGATGCTCATAGCAGTGCAAGCCACAGGTGCTTGTTTTTTGTGAATAAGCAGTGAATAAACTGCAATACCTCACCACTAGAACACACAGGAATTTACATTGTTGTGCAGTTAAAAAATTAGAATTTAGAGTGCAGAGGATTAACTGTGGACTGCAAACTGGCGGTTCAAACCAGTCCAGGAGCCAGGGGCTTGTAAGTACCCAGATGTTTAATATTGTATAAACTCACCTCTAAAACCTCATTTTATGGTTCTTTTGCATTTATTTCAGTCTTTTACGTCCCTTATTGGTGTGATTTGGGTCTTAAGTAGGTGCAATGCATGTCCAGAGGGAGTTGTATAGGTGTTTCTCTGAGTTAGGGTCCATAAGGACAAGTCCATAAGCTGGGGTCCAATATCCGGACCTGCCTATGGCTTTATTACGTCGGATATTGGAGGGATGTATTATATATACAATAATCCCTCCACAATCCGATGTAATAGAGCCAAAGGCATGTTTGGGAAGTGGTCCCATCCGGAAAGTGGGCCCTTGGCTCCTGGACTGGTACTTAAGGACCCTGACCCAGCCTAACTTGGAAAGCCACCTAAATAACTCCCTACCGGACATGCATAACACCTATTTAAACCTATTTAAGACCCTATTCATACCAATAATGGACATAAAGCACAAAATAAATGAAAAGGAACCAGAGAATGAAGAATTAGAAGAGGTTATGGAAAACAGCAGTGTACAGGGTACATACAGCACCTTGTGGCTGCCTTCTCTAAGGCTTTGGCAGTGGTGAAAATGCTCTTGAAGCACGTACAGTAGTCCAGTGTTGTGCTGCACCTACAGTAATTCTTTGCACTGAGTTATAATTGTTTAACACTGCACATTCTGTTTGTAATTGCACCATGCCAGTTTCAACCGCCAGTTTGCACTCCACAGTTAATCCTTTGCACTCTAAATTCTAATTTCTTAACACTGCACAACACTGTGAATTCCCGTGTAGTCTAGTGGTGAGGTATTGCAGTTTATTCACTGTTTATTCACAAAAATGAGCACGTGCGGCATTCATTGCGATAAGCATCCACTCGTGATGGCAGTCAGGCGGTAACTGGCGGAGGGGGCAGCTGGGTTGCCAGATTGAAACTCGACCACAATACCACACTCCTCAATTTTCATTACCAAATTTAACTTTTCACTACCAAATTCGTGAAGCAAGCATTTCTTCTTCACTAATTATATATACAAGTGGAAATAAGCACTCTCCTTATAATTAACAGCATGTTGATTATTTTTATGCTATGTAGGTCAGCAGATTAATCAGAGAGAGCAGACAATCCACCATCTCCATCCTGTGTATCCTCATACATGTGAAAAATCTGTTTGGTAATGCATTATTCTGATTCATTACCAAACGAATTTTTCATTACCAAATTGGCCCACATTTGGTAATGAAATATACCAAATGGCAGCCCTGACAGGGGAGGGGGGAGGAAGGAAGGGATGAAGGGACTGTGGTGTAAACAGCTGTTTGGCGCCGAGCGGCAATTGCAAATTACAGGTGGGGAAAAAAATTTGGATTTTGGGGGGATTTTTTTCTTTTTTTTAGCCATTTTTGGGTTCCGAAGGTCCAGGCCCACAATGTCTGGTAAGTGGGGAGTCCGGATAGTACAGGGATTACTTTATATATATATATATATATATATATATATATATACAGTAACCCCTCCAATATCCGGATCAATAGAGCCATAGGCAGGTCCGGATAGTGGTCCTGTCCGGATATTGGGCCCCAGCTTATGGACTAGTACTTATGGACCCTAAGTCTGAAAAACACCTATACAACTCCCTCTGGACATGCATTGCACCTATTTAAGACCCAAATCACACCAATAAGGGACATAAAAGACTGAAATAAATGCAAAAGAACCATAAAATGAGGTTTTAGAGGTGAGTTTATACAATATTAAACATTCTGGGTACTTACAAGTCCCTTCCTCTTGGACTGGTTTGAACCGCCAGTTTGCAGTCCACAGTTAATCCTCTGCACTCTAAATTCTAATTTCTTAACACTGCACAACACTGTAAATTCCCATGTGTTCTAGTGGCAAGGTATTGCAGTTTATTCACTGTTTATTCACAAAAAACAAGCACCTGTGGCTTGCACTGTTATGAGTATCTGCTCTCCATCGGAGTTAAGCTGTGACTGTTGATGTTGGTGGGGTTACAGAGTTGCCAGATCGCAACAGCCACATTACCAATCTCCTCAACTTTCATTGTCAAATATAACTTTTCATTACCAAATTCGTAAAGCTAGCATATATTCTTCACTAATTATATATACAAGTGGAAATACATGTAATCACTCTCCTTATAACTAACACCATGTTGATTATTTTCACACTATGTAGGGTAGCAGATTAATCAGAGAGAGCAAACAATCCACCATCTCCATCCTGTGTATCCTCATACATGTGAAAAATCCATTTGGTAATGCATTATTCTAATTCATTACCAAACGAATTTTTCATTACCAAATTGGCCCACACTTGGTAATGAAAAATACCAAATGGCAACCTGACAGGGGAGGGGGGAGGGGGAGGAAGGAAGGGGTGAAGGGACCATGGTGTAACAGCTGTTTGGCGCCAGGCGGGAATTTCAAATTATGGGAGGGAAAAAAGTCAGATTTTTTTCGAATTTTTTGCGTTTTTTGGCCCATTTTGGGAATATTGGATCCCAGGAGGATTATGTCCGGTTAGTGGGGATGTTCGGATATTGGGCGTTCGGATATTAGAGGGATTACTGTATATATATCTGGTATATACTGTATATGGTGGTTGGAAAGTAACTCCCCATTTAAAATTGTTAATAACTTTATTAATTATTGATCGATTGTAGTGAAACAAGTTTTAATGTGGACAGCAGAATGGTAGAACTTGTCTGCAGTGTTTAAATTTTACGTAGGCACCAGTGTTAAAATTTCACATAGGCACCATCGTTGTCCACCAGTTTTTGAAATCGTCTGGGAATAACCTCGACTGACTTCAGCAGGAACTCAGGTGGTATGTTGGTTAGAACATGCCAAATGCAATTCTCCAGTTGATCCAGAGTTTTTGGTTTGGTGTGGTAATCCTCTTCCTTCACCCACCCCCACAGGAAAAAGGCACATGGTGTGAGGACAGGGCTACTTGCTGGCCATTCATGTGGACCACGGCGACCCAGCCAATGTCCTGAAAATTGGATGTCGAGCCACTCATGAACAGTGTGTGCAAAATGAGGAGGGGCACCATCTTGCATGAAGATGAGGTTGTTGACGTTGTCCCAAGTAGACACAGTAGGCCAGACATCATCTTGCAGCATGGTTAGATAATGATCTGCGTTCATTGTGTCCCAAAGAAGGAATGGGCCCACAACCTGGCTGGATGTCATGCCGCACCACACTGTGACCTTGGGGCGATTTTGCATCTTTTCAACAGTGGCACCAGGATCCTCTCATGCCCAGTAGTGACATTTGTGGCGGTTCACAAATCCTCCCATGTGAAACACGGCTTCGTCGCTCCAAAGGATGTTGTGATACAACTGGGGCCGGTCTGCATACCAAGCAAGCATTATCTCCCCATACTCCATCCAACGATCATAGTCTTCCTCTGATAGTTCCTGGCAAGAATGTGGCTTCCAAGGATGCCATTGTAACTCCTTCAACACAGTTTGTACCGTGTGGCGGGTTAGGCCACTTTCATGAGCGGCCTTGTGTGTTGACTTTGGGGGACTTTGGACTAACATATCCTGCACTATTTGCACTTTTTCATCCAATCTGGATGTTGAGAGATGACCACTTCTGCGAGTATCTACCACAAATGCCATAGTCATCAGTTTGGAATGGCATTTCCAGATGGTTTTTGCATCCACCGAAGCACGAGGTCTGTGAACACCCCATCGCCATCTCTGCACTTGTACCACGGACTGCCACACTTCGTAACGGGATGCCAGCTGGACACGATTACGCAGTGTCAGGTGTTGGGTCATTATAGGCTACTCTTGTCACTGTGAGGGGAAAGCAAAATTTAGCAATTATCAATTAAAGCTTACCACTTTAGGGATCACTATATCATTTTGTTTCATGCAAATGCAGTGCTATTTACAAAAGTCTATCTATTGCCAGACGCCTCAATCCCGTTTGGGGTGGCCACAAACAAATCGCCTCCAAGTCGCCCTGTCCCCCGCCATTTCACTCCCCTGCTCCCAGCTCACACCCCCCTCTCTCATATACCTTTCCACCCCATCCCTCCATCTCATCCTCGGCCTCCCCCTCCCTCTTTCCCCCTCCACCTCACTCACATACTCTCTCTTCGTCAGTCTTTCACCCTCCATCCTCTCCACATGGCCAAACCACCTCAGTGTGTTCCTCCTAACGCTTCCTATCACATCCACATCAACACCACAACGCTCCTTTATATCCTCATTCGTCAGCCTGTCTCTTCATGTGACTCCACAGGCTCCTCTTAAATAACTCATTTCCACTGCTCTCACTCTTGACTTGTGTCCTTCCAACAACGTCCAAGCTTCACTTCCGTACGTTAGAGTTGGTATCACAATACTGTCATGTAGTAACTTTTTCACTTCCATGCTCACTTCCCTGTTTCTTATCACTGCTTTCAAGGAACCAGCAACCTTTCTTCCCTGCTGTACCCTTTCAAGCACTTCACCCTCCAAACCTCCATCCTTACTCATCACACTACCCAAGTACTTAAACGTACTCACACTTTCCAATTCCTCACCATCCAACCTCGCTGTACATTTACTGACTTCACCTCTCTCAAAGACCATCACTTTACTCTTCCCTACATTCACCTTTAGATTCCGTTTCTTACACACACACTCAAACTCATCCACCAAGCCTTGCAGCTCTCCTTCGTCTTCACTCAACAACACAGTATCATCTGCAAACAACAGTACAGGGAGTTTCCAAACACTATCCTCTCTCACCATGGCCACTCCAACATCCACTACCCTACCTTGTACCTCTTTTATTACCCCATCCATGTACAGATTGAACAACCATGGAGACATGACACATCCCTGTTTCAACCCAACCTTCAAAGAGAAAAATTCACTTAGATCACCATCCACACGCACTGCAGCCTTCGCACCATCGTACATACTCTTCGCAGCATTCAACAACTTTCCATCTACTCCATATATTCTTAACACTTTCCACAATCCTTGTCTATCCACCTTGTCATATGCTTTCTCCAAATCCATGAATGCCGCATACAACTTCTTTCCCTTCTCTAGAAACTTTTCCACTAAAGATCTGAGAATGAATATCTGATCTACACAACCTCTTCCCTTCCTAAAGCCTCCCTGTTCTTCTCCAACTAATTTCTCTGTTCTTTCTCTAACTCTGTCAATAAGTATCCTACCATACACTTTTCCTATTATACTAAGAAGACAAATGCCCCTATGGTTACCACACACTTCTTTTTCCCCTTTTCCTTTGTACAAGGGAATAATTATACCTGACTTCCAATCCTCCGGGACTCTACCTTCCTCCCAGGCCAATCTGCACATCTTCCACATCCATTCTACTACTATCTCTCCCCCATGCTTCAGCATTTCACCACACACTCCATCAATTCCTGGGGCTTTCCCCGATTTAACTTTCTTCATTGCTTCCACAACTTCTATCCTACTGATTTCTTCCTGTCTTCTCACCTCCCTCCTCCTCCCAGCCATTCCCCAGCCACTTATACTCGCATTACTTCCATCCTCTACGTTCAACAATTCCTTAAAGTGTTCTTTCCATCTGCTCACTTTTTCTCCCTTCTCCACTAGTAATCTACCATTTTTATCTTTCACTCCCCTGCTAACTTCACTTCCACCCTGTCTTACTCTTTTCACCTCTCTCCAGAACATTTTCTTACAGTCCCTCCACTTTACACTCAAATTTCTTCCAAATTCCTCATCCACTCTCTTCTTACTCTCTCTTACTAATCTTTTCACCTCTCTCTTCCTTTCTACATATAACTCTCTCTTCCGCCTCTCAACCTCTTCCACGCCCCTATTTCTCATCCATTCATTGTATGCTTTCTTCTTTTGTGCCACAGCCTGTTTCACCTCTTCAGTCCACCACGCTGTTCCTTGCACCCCCCTCCGACTTCTCTTCCTTCCACACACCACATCACATGCTGCACATATTTCTTCTGTAAATATTCTACACACACCTTCCACGTCTCCCATCTGCTCCAATTCATATTTGCCCAATCATTCCTCCACTTCTCTTATACTCTGCCTTTTTCTCATCCTTTTGTAACCTTTCCACTCTCCTTTGCAACTACTCCTTCCTCTCGTCTTTCCCTTCTTCTATTCCTCCTAATTCTGGCCACCACCAAGTAGTGGTCAGAAAGTCCACTCCCCCAACCTCTATAAGCTCTTGCATCCATTACACATCTTCACATCCTTTCATCCACACACACATAATCAATCATTGCCTTCCTTTCATTCAGTTCACCACCCACCCTTCTCATCACTTGCCATGTATACCTGTGGATCATTTTATGCCTGAAGAGGGTATTGGCTATCACCAACCCCCTCCCAGCACAAATGTGCACTAACGCACTGCCATTCTCATCTATCTCAGCAGGGACACCCCACTCACCAACTATTCCATCCATCTTCACATTCCCAACTTTACCATTCATATCACCGATCAAAAATACTCTCTCATTCCTTCCAAACTTTTCCATGCACACTTCTACATTTGTCCAGAACTCTTCTCTCACTCTTCTAGCACGATCTTGCGTTGGCGCATACACACACACAATCGCCCACATTTGTATTCCAACTTTCAACTTTACCCACACAATCCGTGACCCAACT
>NC_137056.1:11466722-11521722 GCF_032717465.1 Coenobita brevimanus | reverse complement strand
CCCCCCAAGGGAGGACTTACCCCCCCTTTCCCCCAAGGGAGGTCTTAACCCCCTCTGTCCCCCCCAAGGGAGGACAACCCCCCCTGTCCCCCCCAAGGGGGGACTTACTCCCCCTCTGTCCACCCCAAGGGGGACTTACCCCCCTCTGTCCACCCCAAGGGGGGACTTACCCCCCCTCTGTCCACCCCCAAGGGGGGACTTACTCCCCCCTGTAACCCCAAAGGGGGGACTTACTCCCCCGTCCCCCCAAGGGGGACTTACCCCCATCCCCCCAAGGGGGGACTTACTCCCCTGCACCCCCAAGGGGGGACTTACCCCCCTCTGGACCCCCCAAAGGGGGACTTACCCCCCTCTGGCCCCCCCTCAAGGGGGGACTTACCCCCCTTGCCCCACTCAAGAGGGGACTTTCCCCCCTTCTGGCCCCCCTCAAGGGGGGACTACCCTCCCCCTCTTGCCCCTCCAAGGGGGACTTACCCCCCTCTGCTCCTCCCAAGGGGGGACTTACCCCCCTCTGCTCCTCCCAAGGGGGGACTTACCCCCCTCTGCTCCTCCCAAGGGGGGACTTATCCCCCTTGTCCCCCCAAGGGGGCTTAACCCCCATCCCCCAAGGGGGGACTTAACTCCCCATCCCCCCTAAGGGGGGACTTAACTCCCCCTTTCCCCCCAAAGGGGGGACAACCCCCTGTCCCCCCAAGGGGGGATTTACCCCCTTCTCCCCCCAAGGGGGGATTTACCCCCTTCTCCCCCAAGGGGGGATTTACCCCCTTCTTCCCCCAAGGGGGGACTTACCCCCCTCTCTCTCCCCCACTTCCAGGGGGGGACAACTCCCCTTCATCCCTTAACCCCCCTCCATCCCTCCCACTTAACCCCCCTCCATACAACCCCCCTCTGTTCCCCCCAAGGGGAACTTAACCCCCCCTCCATCCCCCCAAGGGGGGACTAACCCTCCTGTCCCCCCAAGGGGGGACTTAATCCCCCTGTCCCCCCAAGGGGGACTTACCCTTCCCCTTCTCACCTCACGAGGGGGGACTTGCCCTTCCTGCTGTCACCCTCAAGAAGGACTTGCCTTTCCTCCTGTCACTCCCAAGGGGGGACTTGCCCTTCCCGATCCCCCCCAAAGGAGGGACTTGCCCTTCCCCCTGTCCCAATTAAGGATGACTTACCTTTCCCCCTGTCTCCCAATGGGTGATTAACCTTTCCCCCCCTTCTCCCCAAGGGGGAACTTAATCCCCCTGTCACCCCACGAGGGGGGACTTGCCCTTCCTGCTGTCACCCTCAAGAAGGACTTAGCCTTCCTCCTGTCACTGCCAAGGGGGGATTTGCCCTTCCCGATCCCCCCCAAAGGAGGGACTTGCCCTTCCCCCTGTCCCAATTAAGGATGACTTACCTTTCCCCCTGTCTCCCAATGGGTGATTAACCTTTCCCCCCCTTCTCCCCAAGGGGGAACTTAATCCCCCTGTCACCCTCAAGGGGGAACTTAATCCCCCCCAATGGGGACTTGCCCTTCCCTGTCCCTTCCTTGTCCCCCCCAAGGGGGGACTTACTCTTCCCTGTCCCCCAAGGGTGGACTTACTCTTCCCCATCCCCCTTAAAGGGGGACTTACCCTTCCCCCTGTCCCCCAAGGGGGGACTTACCCTTCCCCATTCCCCTAAGGGAGGACTTACCCTTCTCCCTGTTCCCTCAAGGGGGGACTTACCCTTCCCCCTGTTCCCTGCCACCCCCTCTTATCCCCTCCAGTCCCCACTAAAGGGGGGACTTAAACCCCCCTTATTTCCTCCAAGGGGGACAACCCCCTTATTCCCCTCAAGGAAGGACTTAAATCCCCGTCTCCCCAAGGGGGACAACCCCCTTATTCCCCTCAAGGAAGGACTTAAATCCCCATCTCCCCAAGGGTGGACTTACTGTCCCCCCCAAGGGGGAGGTACCCCCCTTGTCCTGCCCCTAGGGGGGACATCCCTGTGTCCTCCCCCCAAGGGGGGACTTACCCTCCCTGTCCTCCCCAAGGGAGGACTTACCTTCCTGTCCCTTCCTGAAGGGGGGACACCCTTCCCTCTCCCTTCCCCAAGGGGGGACTTACCCTCCCATCCCCCTCAGGAGGGCACTTACACCCCTCATCCCCCTCAGGAGGCCACTTACACTCCACATCCCCCCCAAAGGGGAGACTTACCTCCCCTTGAAAGGGGGAGTTACCCCCCTCGTCCCTCCCCAAAGAGGGGACTTACCTCCCTCGTCCCCCCCCCTTATCCCCGTGAAGGAGGGACTTACCCTCCCTCGTCCACCCATGAAGGGGGAATTATCCTTCGTCATCCCCCCCAAATGGGGGACGTACCCCCCATATCCCCTTATCTCCCCTGTCCCCCCAATCCTCTCCAAGGGAAGACCCCCCTGTCCCCCCAAAGGGGGACTTACCCCTGTCCCCCTGAAGGGTGTGCTTACCCCTTCCCCCCAAGGGTGTGCTTACTCCTCCCCCCAAGGGGGACTTACTTCCTCCTGTCCCCCCAATGAAGGACTTATCCCCCTGTCCCCTAATCTAATCCCTGCTGTAAGTCCCCCCCACCTTAACCTAACCTGATCTTACCATCCCCCCTCCCTGTCCATCCACCCCCTTACCCCCATTGGGGAAATTTCCCCCTCATGTCCCCCCTAATTGTGGACTTAATTCCCTGACCCCCATTACCCTCTTCCCCCCAATAGTGGGGACTTACACCCCATCCCCACAAGGGGGACTTGCCCCCCTGTCTGAGGGGACCTACCCCAACATCCCTATCCCCAATGGGAGAACTAACCTCCATCCCCTCCTCAAGTGGGGGACTTCCCTCCCCCTGTTCCCCTCCCAGTGGGGGACTTTCCTCCTGTCGTTGCACGAGACTTACACCCCTCTGTCCCCCCAGGAGGGGGACTCGTCTGCAGGACATCCCAACCCCCTGTCCCTCCATGGGGGGATTTACCCCCTGTCCCTCCATGGGGGGATTTACCCCCCATCCTCTCCAAATGGGGGGATGTACACTGGAGGGGGACAGGGGGGTAAGTCCCCCCTTGGAGGGGGACAAGGGGTAAGTCCCCCTTTGGGGGAATGTGGGTAAAACCTCCCTTGGGGGACAAGGGTAAGTCTCCTTTTGGGGGGATGGGGGACAAGTTCCCCTTTGGGGAAGATGGGGTAAGTCCCCCCATGGGAGGACAGGGGAGTTACTTCCTCCTTCGGGGGACAGGGGGGTTAAGTCCCCCTTGTGGGAACAGAAGGGGTTAAGTCCCCCTTGGGGGAACAGAAGGGATAAAGTCCCCCTTGGGGGAACAGAAGGGGTTAAGTCCCCCTTGGGGGAACAGAAGGGGTTAAGTTCCCCTTTGGATGGGACAGGGGGTTGTCCCCCCTTGGGGGACATGGGGTTAAGTACCCCCTTGGGGGTCAAGGGAGGTATAAATCCCCCCTTGGGGGGTTAATTCCCCCTTTGGGGGATAGGAGGGTTGTACCCCCTTGGGGGACAAGGGAGGTATAAATCCCCCTTTGGGGGATTGGAGGGTTGTCCCCCCTTGGGGGAATGGGGGGTTAAGTCTCCTCTTGAGGGGACAGGGAAGGTTAATTCCCCCTTTGGGGAGATGGGGGGTTGAGTCCCCATTGGGGGACAGGGGGGTGAAGTCCCCCATTGGGGGGACATGGGGGTTAAGTCCCCCATTGGGGGGACAGGGGGGTAAGTCCTGTGGGGGGGAATACAGGGGTAAGTCCCCCCTGGGGGGATGGGGAGTAAGTCCCCCTTGGTGAACAGGGGGTAAGTCTCCCCAACAGGGAACAGGGGGTAAGTCTCCCCAACAGGGAACAGGGGGATAATTCCCCCCTAACAGGGGGTAAGTCCCCCCTAACGGGTGTAAGTCCTCTCAATGTGGGGTAAGTCCCCCTTGGGGGGATGGGGGAGGTAAGTCTCCTCTTTGTGGGATGGGCAGGGTAAGTCCCCTCTTGGGGGGGCTGGGGGGGTAAATCCCCTTGGGCTGGGGGGGGTAAATCCTCTCTTGGGGGGAAAGGGGGTGATAAGTCTCCTGTTGGAGGGATGGGGGTGGGGTAAGTCCCCCAATGGGGGGTAAGTCCCCCTTGGGGGGATGGGGGAGGTAAGTCCCCCCTCCCGGGGGATAGAAGGGGGGGACAAGGGAGGGTAAGTCCCCCTTGGGGGATGGAGGAGGTAAGTCCCCCCCGGGGGATAGAAAGGGGGGACAAGGGAGGTAAGTCCCCCCTTTGGAGGGATGGGCAGGGTAAGTCCCCTCTTGGGGGGCTAGGGGGTGATATGTCCCCTCTTGGGGGGCTAGGGGGTGATAAGTCCCCTCTTGGGGGGCTAGGGGGTGATAAGTCCCCTCTTGGGGGGATGGGTAAGTCTCCCCTTGTGGGGATGGGGGAGTAAGTCCTCCCTTGGAGGGATGGGGGTAAGTCCCCCCCTTTGTTGGTACAGGGAGATAAGTTCCCCCCTTTGGGGGTGCAGGGGGTAAGTCTTCCCTTGGGGAGTGTGCAGGGGATGTCTTCCCTTGGGGAGTAAGTCCCCACTTGGAGGGGACTGGAGGGCAGGGGGATGGGGGTAAGTCCCCTTTGAAGGCAGGTAAGTCCTCCCCTTTGAAGGCAGGCAGGGCAGGTAAGTCCTCCCTTGGGGGAACAGGGGGGTTGTCCCCCTTTGGGTGGGACAGGGAGGTAAGTCCTCGATTGGGGGGGGGACAGGAAGGGGGTAAATCCACCCCTTGAAGTCCAACATGGGGGATAAGTTCCCCCTGGGGGATGGGGGTAAGTCCCCCCATGGGGCAAAAGGGGGTAAGTCCCCCTTGGAGCAACAGGGGGTAAGTCTCCCTTGGGGGGGATAGGGGGTGTCTTCCCTTTAGGGAGGGACAGAGAGGGTATGTCCCCTCTTCAGGGAGAGGATGGGGGTTATCCCTCCCCTGGGGGAGGTGACTGGGTTTAAGTCCCCCTTGGGGGTATGGGGGTAAGTCCCCCCTTAAGGGGGGAACATGGGGTAAGTTCCCCCTTGGGGGATAGGGTGGGGGTGTCCTTCCCTTGGGGGAGAGGGGGTAAGTCCCCCCTTGGGGAGGGAGGGTGACAGTTGGGGTACATCCCCCTTTTGGGAGGGGGACATTGGGGGTGTCCACCCCTTGGGGAAGCAAGGGGGGTAAGGGAGGGGGCAGGGGGAAGCGGGAACAAGGGGGGTAAGGGAGGGGGTAGGGGGAAGCGGGGACAAGGGGGTTAAGTCACCCAGGCTAGGACAGGGAGGGGGGGTAAGTTCCCCAGGAGGGGACAGGGAGGGTTGTAAGTCCCCCAATGGGGGGTGGGATAAGTCCCCCCTTGGGGGTTAAGTCCCCCTGAGGGGGAATAGGGGATATTCCTCCCTTTATGGGGGACAGGGGGAAGTGTAAGTCCCCCATTTTTTTTTTTTCCAACTTTGGCCACAGGCATCACAGCCCGTTCCCTAGGCCCAGTAGTCCTTCTACATACCATATACCTCCGTATGTCACCACTTCAGCGTTAACACCTACCGTCTATACTGATGCTGGGGCTCTTTCATGCCGGACCACCCTTCTACACATGGTATTAGCAGGGGTATTTTTACATGACAATGGGTCTCCTGGTAGATCAGTAAATTCTGGTTTATGAAATTCAAATCCTTAAACTGTTCCCTGCCCTAGCCGGGAGTTGAACCTGGGTCCATTAGGACTGCAGACCACCTCTCAATCGATACAGCTAGTTTTGAAGAAACTGGATGTGTGTAGCTAATAAATTATTTTGTAAGACCGTGCTAAATTATAGTACACACGGTAATACGAAATTACGTTCGGTTAGATCTGGTTGCTGCCCCAGCTGGGATCAGAACATGGGTTCATTAGGACTTCAGACTACCCTTCTACCGACTCAGCCATTTTTGAAGAAACTGGATATGTGTAGTTAATAAAGGGTTTTGTAAGAGTGCTAAATTATAGTACACATGGTAACATGAAATTTTGTTCTGTTCGATGTGTTTGCAAGGTATGATTACTTTGAGTCTGGTACGCAAGCAAAACTGTATACTGGATAAGATACGCAACTGATTTGTGAAAACTGACGTTAGGAAATCTGTTGGTAAAAAGGTGGGAGAGAATATGTCGTAGGTGGGGCACTCATCATCCACTCATTGTGTAGTGCTACTCTTGGGTGAGTGCCCTTTCCTCTCTTCCTTCTTTCTTTCCTTCCTTCCTCTTCTGTCTTTCCTTCATTCTTTCCTCTTCTTTCTGTCTGCGGGTGACTCTACACTGAGCGATGAGTCAAATGGTTTCCTGTACAACAGGAAACCATTTACTATGCTAGATGGTAACCATATAACCAAATTATGGCACCTGGTGATTTAGTGGGTAATTAGAGCGCTCCAACCGGATTGAGTCTGTGTAGGCTTCTATACAAAGGGTGGTTGGGGTTTATTGCTCATGTAATGCCACTCAGGGATGTGTGAGGCTGGTCACTCATCTTAAATGTCAGGACCAACTTGCCTAGCCCCGGGGTCTATGCTCTTCACGGGGCAACACAGGATTAGATGATGATGATGATGATGTAGATTTATACTACAGACAGTGTTTGAATAAGAGATAGTATGTGTGGTAAAGCTGAAGGTGGGACAAGGCTTGGTAACTAAGAATGATGGATGTGGTAATTGTGTAAGAACGGGAGGTATGAATGCTGAAACCATGGGGGCCGGCAGTAGCCCCCAAAAGGGGAGTGGGGTACACATCACTTCCCCTCCCAAGGGAGATTGGCCAGGCACCTCCCCTACTGGAGGTTAAGGATGGGTCACCCCCCCCCACACACGATTAGGGTGGTTGTGGCGAGAGGACCAGTCACCTCCTGATGGGGGAGTAGAGGATCGATCACCACCTGAAGTGGGGTGGAAGTCAACCATTGCCTGAAGTGGAGTGTGAGGGACCAACCACCATCCATAGGCAGAGTAGGGGTCTGATCATCACCCATAGGGAGGGGTGGGGAGTGCCTGATCACCTTCCAAACGGGCAGTGAGGTAGTGGGATGGCAGGGTGACAGGGGTGGGTGGGTAGATAGGGAAAGCATAGTTGGTGGGAGGGTGGGATGGGTCAGCAGGGTGAGTGGTGTGGGGAGGGTGGGTGGGATTGGTGGGTGTGAGTTGCTTGGAGTTCAGTGCATGGGTCTACCCTGGGTAGAAGTGGGTTGTTTGGTGAAGTTAGGTAGGGTAGAGTGGATTGGGTTGGTCGTTTGGCAAGTTGAGGCGAGGTGGGTGGGTTGCCAGGATGGTGTGGGAATGAGTGATTGGGGTGGGCTGTTGGGATGTAGTGGGTTGTTGGGCGAGTGAGGGGTAGGGTGTGGTGGATTGGTTGGCAGGGTGAGTGGACAAGACAAGCAGGTGAGTGGGTGCATTAGGTAAGTGGAGTGGATGCGTGGATTGGATTGGATAAGTTGGGTGGATGGGTGAGTTGGGTCAGTGGGGTGGAGAGTGGAAAGGTGGCTTTGGGTAGGTGGACGATGGATGAGTGGGTTAGTTAACCAGGTTTGATGGGTGGATTGGGTAAGAAGGCTAGATGGGTGGGTTGGGTAAACAGGTTGGATGGGTGGGTTGGGTTAGCAGGTAGGATGGGTGGGTTGGGTTAGCAGGTAGGATGGGTGGGTTGGGTTAGCAGGTAGGATGGGTGGGTTGGGTATGAGAGGTTGGTGAGTAGGTTGTGCAAGATTGGTTGGTGGCATGGGTAGGAGGATGGGTAGGGTTGCATTGGTGGATGGGGTAAGTGAGGCGAGTGGAGTAGAAAGCATGAGTGGCATTGGTAGGTGTGGGGTTGGATGGGCAGGGTGAGTGGGTTGGCAAAGTTGAGTGGAGTAGGTAGGATGGCAAGGCGTGTGGGGTGGGACAGCAGGCAGGGTTGATGAAGTGAATGGGTGGGCAGGGTGGGAGGGATGGAACGGATGGGGGTCAGGAAGAGCAGGATAAGTGGGATGCAGTGGGTGAGATGGAGTGGGGTGGAATGGAATGGATTGGGTGTGTGAGGTGGGTGACTAGTTGAATGGGAGGAGTCTGGTGGGTCGCTTGGGTTGGAGTGGATGGGGTGCATTGGTAGGAGTGGGTTGCTTGGCAGGGTGAGGTGGGTTGGGGTAGGTTGGGGCAAATGAGTGGGTGAGTGCAATGGTACGTGGGTGATTGAGGTGAAATGGGATGGAGAGAATGGTGGGTGGGTGGGATGTTCGGGGTGGTTTGGTGGCTGTGGGGTTGGTGGGTGGGGTGGGATGGAGAGAGTGAGTGGATGGGTGGGGTGGGGAGAGTTGCTGGGCCGAGTGGGTAGAAGGTGTGGGGTGGTGGTGGGTTGGATTGAAGTGGGTGTGAGTGGATGGGTGGGGTGGGGTGAGTTGCTGGGCCGAGTGGGTAGAAGGGGTGGGGTAAATATGAAGTGGTAGTGGGTTGGACTGCAGTGAATGGAGTGGACTGGTCGCTGGGCAGATTGAGGTGAGGTGAGTGCATGGGGTGGGGTGGATGTGTGGTGGTGGTGGGTTGCGTTGAAGTGGGTGGAAAGGAATTGGTCGGTGGGCAGGTTGAGGCAAGGTGAGTGCATGGTTGGGTGGGTGGGGTGGGATGAGTACAAGGTTGGGTAGGTTGGATGGGATGAGTGCAAATTAGGGTGGGTTGGATGGGGTCAGTGTGTGAATGGTGGAGTGTGCATGGGTGGATAGGTGAGACGGGTGGGGGGTTGGTTGGGTGGGTGAGAGGGGTGTGGTGGGTTGGAGTGAGGTGAGAGGGGTGAGTGGGTGGGTGGGTGAGTGGGATGGGGAGAAGGGAGTGGGTGGGTGTTCTGGAATGGGTGGGTGAATGGGTGGGGTTGGGTCAGGTGGGTGGATAGGTGGGGTGTAGTGGGTTGCTGGGTAGAGTGGTGATTTGTGTTGAGTCGTGGCGGGTGGAGTGGAATAGTATTTGCTGGTCTGGTTTGGTCGACAGACAGGGTGAGGTGGTCTGGTGATAGGACGGAGTTGGTGGGTGGTGTGGGGCAGGTTGATGTGAGGTGGGTTGTTGGGCTGGGATGATGTGAGGAGGGATGTTGGGTTGGGCTGGGGTGAGGTGGGTTGATGGCTAAACAGGGTGGCTGGTCGGTGGGAGGGTGATTTGGTTGGTGGTGTGAGGTGGGGTGGGGTGGTGGCTGGGCAGGGTTAGTCGCTCGGTGGGATAGGGTGGTGGCTGGGGTGGGGTTGATTGGTGGCTGGGCAGGGTGATTGGTGGGTGGGATGGGGTGGGGTGGTGCCTGAGCAGGGTTAGTCCCTAGATAGGGTGGAGCAGTGACTGGACGGGGTGGATAAGGTAGGGTGGGATTAAGCTGGGTGGGGTGTGGTGAGTTAGGTGGAATGATTGGCGGATTGGGGTGGAGTGTGTGGGAGGGTGGCTAGGTACGTGTGATGGGGTGGGATGAGTTGGTGGGTAGGCTGGCTGCTACAGAAGGGGTTGGTAGCTGGGCAAAGTGAGTGTTAGGCTGGTATGGGATGGGTAGATGAGGTTGGGCTGGGTTAGTAGGTGAGGTTGAGTTGGAAGGTGGGGCTAGGTTGGGTGGATTTGTGGTTGGACAAGGTGTAATGGGATGGAAGCGTGGAAGTGAAATGGAATGGCGTGAGTGAGTGGAGTCAGGTGGGTCGGGTATGGTGGGGTAAGAGGGTTAGCGAGTGGGGCAGTGGGTGGGCAGGGTGAGCAGGAAGGGTGGCCCAGAGGACTGAGGTGGGGTGGGGTGGTTTGTGGGCATGGGGAAGAATGGGAGGGTTGGTGGGATTGGTGAGCATGGGATTGGGCGAGCAGGATGAGCTGGGTGAGGTGTATGGCTGGCTGAATGGGTAAGAGGGGTGGGCGTGGGGGTAGGGTTGGGTTGAATTGCTTTAGATGTAATGGATGGATGTGGGGCAGTGGATAGGAGTGGGTTGCTTGGCCGAATGGGGTAGGGTGGGATGGGCTGGTCGCAAGGCAGGCTGGAGTAGGTTGGGGCAAGGTGCGTGGATAGGGAGAATGGTGGGGTGAATGAGGTGGGGAGGACTGATGGGTGGGTGAGGCTGGGGTGGTTTGGTGACTGTGGGGTTTGTGGGTGGGATGGGGTGGGTGGATGGGCGGGGTGCAGTGAGATGCTAGACTGCGTGGATGGGGTGTAGTTGATTTGGGCTGAACTGAGTTGGGCTGGGTTGATGTGAGTGGTGTTGGGTGAGTTGGGTTGATCGCTAGTCAGGTCGGGGTAAGCTGAGTGGATGGGCAGGGTAGTGTGGGGTTGGGTGGCGTGAGTGTGTGTGTGTGTGTGTGTGTGTGTGTGTGTGTGTGTGTGTGTGTTTTATGTGACCGACTCTGGGCATAGGCTTCACAGCCTGCTTGCAAGGCCCAGTAGTCCTCCTAAGTACCGCACACCTCTGGGTTGAATGGGATGGGGTGATTTTAGTGTGTTTGGGAGGATGGAGTTGGGCAGAGTGAGTGCGTGGATGAGAGGGCTGGTGGATGGGGTGGGGTGAGGTGGGATACTAGTTGGATTTGGATGGCAAGAGGTGAATGTGTGTGTGTGTGTGTGTGTGTGTGTGTGTGTGTGTGTGTTTTTATGTGCTCGACTCTGGGCATAGGCTTCACAGCCTGCTCCCAAGGCCCAGTAGTCCTCCTTCATGTCATACACCTTTGCATGTCACCACTTCGGTGCTAACACCCACCGTCCATATTGAATACATGCTAGGGCTGTCTCATACAGGACTAGTGTATTGGTATTGGTACTGTGTGTGTGTGTGTGTGTGTGTGTGTGTGTGTGTGTGTGTGTGGTGGAGTGGATTGTTGGGCAGAGTGGGTGGGTGGGATGGAGTGGGTTGTGTTGAGCTGATGTGGGAAGGTTGGACTGAGTTGAGGCGGGTGAGGTAGAGTGGATTGTTGGGCCGGGTGGGTCGGTGGGATGGGGTGGGTTGTAGTGAGCTGATGTGGGAAGGTTGGGTTGAGTTGAAGTGGGTGAGGCAGAGTGGTGTCTGGTGGTTGAGTTGGTCGCTAGGTAAGCTGGGTTGGGTTAAGTGGGTGAGTGCAATGGCAGTTGGGTGGGTGAGTGAGACGAATTATTGGGTGGGTGAGTGAGACGAGCTGTTGGATGGGTGAGTTGAGTGGAGTATGGTGAGGTGGTGGGATGGCAGGGTAGGTATGGGTGTGTGGGGTAGGTTGAGTTGGGTGGAGTGAGTGGGTGAAGGGTGGGGTGAGGTGGGCTGGTGGGTAAGCGGGAGTGGTAAGATGTGGTGGGTTGATGATTGGGTGGGAGGGGTGGGGTGGGGTTGGTCTCTGAGTAGATGCAAAGGGTGGGGTTGGGTGGTCGGAGGGATGGGTTGTTGGATGGGTGGGGCTGGTGGGTTGGAAGGGGTGAGATGGGTAGATGGATGGAGTGCGATGGGGATGGGTGGATTAGTGGGTGCATGGAGAGGGAAGGATCAGTGGGTGGGTGGAAAGGGATGGATTAATGGCTGTGTGGGCTGGGATGGGTGGTGTTGGATGGAATGGGTTGCTGGGCCGAGTGGGTGGAATGGGTTGCTGGGCCGAGTGGGTGGATGGGATAAGGTGGGGTAGACGGAGATGAAATGCATGGGGTTGAATACTGTTGGGTGGAGTGCGCTGCTGAGTGGATGGGTTGGGGTGTGTGGGATGGGTTGGTGGGTTGGCTGAGGTAGGGTGTGTGTGTGCAGGGTTAAAGAGAATGTGAATTTGCAGGGTGAATGAGGCGGATGAGTAGGCAAGGTGAGCGAGGTAGGTGAGTGGGCAGGGTGTACAAGGTGGGTTAGTGGGCAGGGTGGGGGAGGTGGGTGAGTGGGCAGGATGGAAGAGGTGGATGAGCGGGCAGGATGGAAGAGGTGGATGAGTGGGCAGGATGGAAAAGGTGGATGAGTGGACAGGATGGGAGAGGTGGGCAGAGTGAATGAGGTGGGTGAGTGGGCAGGGTGAACAAGGTGGGTAAGTGGGCAAGGTGAACAAGGTGGGTAAGTGGGCAAGATGAACGAGGTGGATGAGTGGGCAGGGTGAACGAGGTGGGTGAGTGGGCAGGGTGAGTGAGGTGGGTGAGTAAGCAAGGGGAGCGAGGTCAGTGAGTGACCTGGGTAGGTGAGTGGACAAGCTGGGAGAGGTGGTTGAGTTGGTAAAGTGAACGTGGTTGGTGGGGTGGATGAGTGAGTGGGGAGAGCAGGACGAGTGTGGTGGGGGGGAGGGTGAGTGCAATTGGTGGATGAAGGGTTGGGTGGGTAGCTTGGTAAAATGAATGGGCCGGCTGGGTGGGTAGGATGAGCAGACAGGGTGGGTGGGTAAGTCGAGTGGAATGGGTGTATGGGCAGGTTGTGTGGTATAGGTGGTTGGGAAAGTTGAGTGTGGTGGTTGGTGGGGTGGGTGGACGGGCAAGATGGGAGGAATACGGTGGGTGAGAGGTCAAGGTGAGCAAGGCAAGTGGGGTAGGTTGGGGTGGGGTTGTCTTGGTGGAGATGGAATTGGGCAGGCAGGTTTGGGGTTAGATCTAATATGACAAGTGGAAATGGGTGGGTGAGATAGGTTAACGAATTCCTTGTATTCTCTAACGGTTTGGGCCACACAGAACCCATCCTCAGAGAGTCTGAACAAGAAATGGGACATTTATAACCTCGGTAATTCTCTTCCCCTTTCTCGAGTTGCAACCTAATTGGCTGCCCTCTCGGAAAATTCGGTCATCCTACCCCGCTCCTGATTCCCACATTAGTGCTACTCGCTTAATGGCCACCTTGGGCGGCCTCTGCTCAATGTCCAGTCCATTTCTACTTTCAGTTGAGAGGTAACAGAAATTTGAATTACTCATGCTGTACGCGAGACAGTGAGATACTTTCCATTATTTTTATCCAGCTGGGACACCTGTTGAGAGAGAGAGAGAGAGAGAGAGGAGGGGGGGACAGGGCAGTAGTGTTTGCTATTATACTAATTTATACAATAGCATTATAGTACACACTGTCAGGAGTATAAGGAGGGAGGAAGGAGAGGTGAGAGACTGATAATAAACACAGCACTTCTCTCTTCGGTCATGCTGGTAATTTCAACGCCAGACCAAGGACGAATCCACCCCTTCCACTAAAAGCAAATACTAAATTTGAAGCAAAAGGCTAGAAACGAGTCATAACTCGGGAACTGGTGGCCCGATTGGACTGGCTATTATTTTATTCTTCAGGTTAGGGCATTTGAATAGTACCTTGCTCTAACAAAAATTGTGCTACGTTGCACCATTTTTGCTGTTACTGTAACAAACAAACATACAGAAATCGAATCATTGTAATATATAGTAGATCCTTGCCGCATTCCTGCATAGGCTGAAAAATCACTCCCAATGGTTGGTTACATTTGTTATACAAGTGTGAGCTACTTCTAAAATTTTTCTCATTTGTTTACTCAGATCTTTCTCAACGATTGCAGTTTCTTCCCACTTGGGCAAATGATTGTGCCGATCATGTGTAACACAAGGGAATTAGATACTCTGTGACATCGTACAGCTTTGCACGGTGTCACAGAGTATCTAATTCCCTTGTGTTACGCAACAATCGCCACAATCATTTGCCCATGACGAAGGAAGCTGCAGTCGTTGAGAAAGATCTGAGTAAACAAATGAGAAAAATGTTGGAAGCAACTCACACGTGTGAAAAATGTAACCAGCCATAGGGAGAGATTTTTCAGCCTACACAGGTATACAGCAAGGATAGCACTAATGTGGCAGTCAGGAGCGAGATAGGACGACCGAATTTTCCTAAAGGGTTGCCAATCTGGTTGCGACTCGAGAAAGAGAGAGGGAATTTCCGGGGTTGCAAATGTCTCACATGTATCACTTTTTGTACAGACTCCCTGAGGATGGGTTCAGTGTGGCCCGAAACGTTTGAGAAAATAAAGAATTCAAGTTCTAACCTGTCTCTCTCTTCCACTCATCACTCACTTCCAGGGTGGGGTTAGTTTGGTGGGTAGGATGGAGAGCAGGGAGAGTTGGATGTCTGGATGGATGGATAAGAGGAGGGTAAGGTCGGATGGATGAGGCGAGTTGCTTGGGATTGGTGGGTGGGATAAGCGTGGTTGGTGATGTCGGTGGATGGGGTACGCCGGGCAAATGGTGTGGGGAAGGTTGGTGGAGTAAGCCAGGTGAGTGGGATGGAGATGTTGGGTGGGATTGGTAAGTATTGGGGTGAGGTGGGTGGTGTGGGATTGCATGGTTGACATGGTGCATGAGGCAAATAGATGGGCAGGGAGGGTGGGTGGCCAGGATGAGTCGAATATTTGGTTGGGAAGGGTGAGCTGGAATGGTGGGGTGCGTCGGTGGGGGACAGGACAAGTAGGGTAAGTCAGGTTGATATGCATGTGGTTGGACGGGCAGTGTCGGGTGAACTGACTGATCAGGCGGGTGAGTTACAAGAGCAGGATGGGGGTGGTGGGTTGCTAGATGGGTGGGTAGAGTAAGCAGGATGGATGGGTGGGTGGCTGGGTTGAGCAAAGGGTGAGCTGGGTTGGTGATTTGTGGGGTGGGCAGAGTGGGAAGGAGTGGGTGGGGTCGGGTGGGGTGGAGTAGGTGGAAAGAGGTGAAGTGAGGCAGAGTAGGGTGGGTTGGGTTGGGTTGGTCGCATGGCAGATTGGAGTAGGGTGGGATGAGGTGCATGGGTAGGAAGGATGGTAAGGTTTTGGGTAAGGCGAGTGTATGGGTGGGTGGGTTTGATGGCTGCCTAGCTATCAAACCACCACACACATTCACACCATCCACCATGGGTGGATGGTGTGAGTGTGTGTGGTGGTTTGATGGCTGGGCAGGGTTTTAGGGTGGGATATGATGAGAAGGGCTAGGGTGAGGTGTGTTCGTGGGTGGGGTGGGATGGTGAGGGTTGAGTGGGTGAGTCGGGCTGTGTGGGCTTGTGGGTGAATGGGTGGAGCAGGTAGGTGGGGTGGGGTGGGTTAGTTGCTGAGCAGGGTAGTGTGGGGTTGGGTGGGGTGAGTGGATGGGTGGGTGGGATCGAGTCAGCTGTCGAGTCGGGGGATGGGGAGTTCTCGGTGGTTGGGATGAGATGCGTTGGTGGTTTTGGTGGGAAGGGTAGTGTGGGGTTGGGTGGAGTGAGTGCGTATATGGCTGGGAGTAGTTGGGTGGGGTAAGTAGGTGGGTGGAGTTGGGTGGGGTAAGTGGGTGGATGGAGTTGGGTGGGGTAAGTGGGTGGGTGGGGTGAGTGGGTGGTTAGGTGAAGTGAGTGTATAGGTGAATGGATGGGATGCGATGGGTGGATGGGGCAGGATGAGTGCGTGGATAGGTGGGATGGGGTTGGTTACCAAGTGGGGGGATGCAATGAGATGGATTGGTGCTTGGAGTGGGATGGGAGGGGTTGAGTTAGTGGGTGTGGTGTGGTGGGTTATTGGTGGGGGTGGGGTCGGGTAGGTGGATGGGTGGAGTGTGTTGCTGGGCTAAGTGGATGGGAGGGTTAGTCGAGTTGAAGTGGGTGAAGCAGAATGATGTTGGTTGAGTTGGGTAGGTTGCTTGGCATTTTTTTTTTTTTTTTAAGGAGAAAGGAACCAAAGGCCAGAAGCCCGCAGATTGTTCCCACCAAGAAAAAAAATTAGAACAAGACGAAAAAAGAGAACCACATTCAAGATCCGGTCATATCGAGATGCATGGACACATTGTTTAAAAGACTGGAGGTCATAGGCAGTAAGAAATACAAACACGGGAAGATAGTTCCAGAGATGACCTGTTGCATATATGAAGGATGGGAAGTAACGGTAATTTCTTGCATTAGAGAGTTGGACAGAGAAGGAATGAGAGTTTGCTGCTAGACGCATGTTACGCATCCACCGTAATGGTGGGGGGCTGCAAACATTCAGTTCAGAGGAGCAGTGAGCACTGAAGTACAAGTAGCAATAGAAAAAGTAATAAGGATAGTGTGCCGATGAGACAGGTTGAAGGGAGCCAGTAAGAGGAGGAGTGTTAATGAGATTAATAGCCTCTGACTCAACTTGTTACGTGCAAGCGTAACGAACCAATGTGTACGTTCAGCTGAGAAATGAGCGACCTGACATGACGTGGCCAGGCCCAACACGACACGGTCCAAATGCAATGGTTTTCAGAAGCTAATAACTTTTCTATGTGAGATTTAAGAGAGAGTCTCTCAGCAGGTAGTATATACATTCAATAAATTTTGTTTTTACCTATATATTTACTCATGAGACCAAAGAAACCCCTTGGAATCTCAGCTCAGTTGGCTGTCGGCCCTGGAAGCAATAATCATTCCAGGGAAAATGAGAGAAGTACTGCCTGAAGGCCTCCCAGTTAGCAGCTCCAAAGTGCCAGAGCCGCCTCCTCTTGGCAGGGTTCGCAGGCCTTACTGAAGTGAAAGGACAAGTTAAGTAAGGTGATAGGTTGTGACTGGAGGAGCCCAACGGAGAGAAAGGATTAACAGCATAAGCAGGAAAAATTAGGAAAAGGCCAAGGTGTTGGAACTCTCTCCAAGGCGGTCAGGGACACGGGTGCTGTACAAGCTGTTCTACTGTAGGTCATTAAGGATGAGGCTGGTGTGAGGTTGGGGGTGGGCAGGGTGATGTCAGGCTGGGTGGGATGTTGGTGTGGTAGTGGGCGTGATGGGATGGGTGGGTAGGCTGGGGAGGGTTGGGGTGGTGGGATGGCAGGGTGAATGAGGTGGGTGGGCGGGCAGGGTGGTGTGGTTTTGGGTTGGGTGGTGGATGAGGTGGGTGGGCAGGCAGGGTGGTGTGGTTTTGGGTTGGGTGGTGGATGAGGTGGGTGGGCAGGCAGGGTGGTGTGGTTTTGGGTTGGGTGGTGGATGAGGTGGGGTGGGATGGCAGAGTGAGCAGGGGGGATGAGTGGGAAGGGAGGGCGACTTGAGTGGATTGGTAGGGTGTGCGTGGTTGATAGGGTGGTTGATGGGTGGGTGGGTAAGTAGGGCAAGTGGGGTGAGGGGGTGTGGGATTGGCTGGGTGGGTAAGTAGGGCAGGTGGGGTGAGGGGGTGTGGGATTGGCTGGGTGGGTAAGTAGGGCAGGTGGGGTGAGGGGGTGTGGGATTGGCTGGGTGGGTAAGTAGGGCAGGTGGGGTGAGGGGGTGTGGGATTGGCTGGGTGGGTAAGTAGGGCAGGTGGGGTGAGGGGGTGTGGGATTGGCTGGGTGGGTAAGTAGGGCAGGTGGGGTGAGGGGGTGTGGGATTGGCTGGGTGGGTAAGTAGGGCAGGTGGGGTGAGGGGGTGTGGGATTGGCTGGGTGGGTAAGTAGGGCAGGTGGGGTGAGGGGGTGTGGGATTAGCTGGGTGGGGTTGGGTGTTTTGTGGCTGGGCTGGGTGGGCAGGGTGAGTGGGGTGGATGGGTGGGCAGAATGAGCAGGGTGGATGGGTGGGCAGGCTGAGTGAAGAAGGTGGCTGGGAAAAGGAACGAGCAGCGTTGGTGGGGCGAGTGGTGGGCCGGGTGGGAGGAATGGAATGGGTGGGTGTCAGGGTGAGTGGGGCAAATGGTGTGAAGTAGGTGGGTAGGGTTAGTGAGCACGAGATGGGATGAGTTAGGCAAGCAGGGTGGGGTGAGTTGGGGTGGGGAGGCGGGGTAGGTGGGAGACTAAGGTGCGTGGTTAGTCAGATGGGTTGGCCAGCTGAGCAGAGTAGGAGGTTAGGAAGGAAGTGTTGGGATGGGGGTGGGTAGGGTGAGGGGGCTGGGGTGGGTGGTGGGTAAGGTGGGAGGAACGGGATGCTTGGGGACCATGGTGAGCAGGGCAAAAGAGGTAGGGTGGGATGGGGTTGGTGAGCACGGGGTGGGGTTGGGTGTTGTGTGTATGTGGGGGGGGGGGGAAGGTGAACATGGTATTAGGTGGGCAAGGTGTGATGAATTGGGAGAGGTGTGGTGTGTGGGTGGGGTTGGTGGCCATGGGGTTTAGGTGAGCAGGGTCGGCAGAGTTGTGTGGGCAGGGGGGTTGGTGGAAAAGCAGGGATGGGTGACTGGCTAGCTGAATGGGTGACGGATGGAGTTGGGGTTGGGTGGGAGGGGTGTGGGTTGCTCTTACTTCTTTCTTACTAGCATCTCTGTCATGATGGCTAACACTTACCATGTCAGTTAACCCACCATTCGCGATACAAATATTGAACGAATGTATGATGTGTGCAAAAGTAATATTACCTCCTAAAAAAAAAAAAAAAAAAAAAAAATCAAATACACTTACCGAGCACTTCTGATCATACCTACAAACAGTATACAGTATATATATATATCAGAATATATATATATATATATATATATATATATATATATATATATAATATATATATATATAGATTGATATAGATATATATATCGCGCTCAAATCCACACAGTATGAAAGTTTACCTATACATCAATAGCCCCCCCCCACACACACAAAATCAACTGGCACACCTAATCATGCAGACGTCATAGCACACAACCGTACATCACAGGAGTCCCCTACCATCAGCACAATGCCATGCAGCACATACTGTATGTTTGTACCAGGGATTAAAGTGGTTTATGATTATTATATGTACAAACAGAGAGAGAGAGAGATTTTTGTCCTTTCAGTGCATCTGTCATCTCACACACTTCATTATCATTGCCTCTTTTTTACGATATGTAGTTTTGTAGTATATTCTTGCTGATACCAAACGAATCTGCTCAAGTTGGGTGAACCCCTTTGTACAGAAGAGATAATGAAGGCTGAATTCAACTCCCTCTAGTTCACACTGTCTGTTCTTACCTGAATATAGTCGTTAAAGTCAACAAGAAGAAAAAAAAAATGATGTCCTGATAGTAATAGTGTTTATTACTACGAATTCCCCCCCCCCCGTAAGTTATTCAAAAGAAAAATAACAATTTGGCAAAAAAAAAAAAAAAGTCATCGTACTGTAGGTGTTAATAAGGGGGCGCCTTCACATCGTGGCACAGATAACCGGTCGACTCTGTTGCCTGGGTATAGATCTTTTCCACGTGACGTCACGGGGCATGTGACTTTTGTTTACGACGCCATCAAACCCATGAAGAGGGAGAATTGGCAGCCGACTGCCTACATCCAACTCTGTAGCAGGCATCTCATATCAGGTGAGCCACCCCCACCCCCTCCAACCCCCCATCCCCCCACCACCACCTAACCACCTCACACCTCCCACCCCACCAACACCCCTCACCACCCTCCCACTGCCACCCCAACTCCCCCACCCCCACCCCACCACCGTCCCCCACCACCAATCACTCCCACCCCCAGCAACCCTCTACTTCTCACTTTCGAACCCCCCCCACCCCCCCCCACATCCCACGCCCCCTAACTTCCCTCCACAAGCCCCCCAGCCCGCACAACACCTCCAACCACCACCCAACCCCCTTCCCCTCCACCCCCTACCCGTCCCACCCCTTACCACCCATCCCCAACCCTCCCCCACACCTCACCTCCACACCACCCACACCCCAAAACAACCCTAATCCCATCCCCCCCACCGGCATTCAAACCCGACACCCTCCCTCCACCTCCTTCCCGCACTCCCACGCCCCCACCCTCCACTCATTCATCAACTACTCGATCCCCCCTTGGCCCCACGTCAGTAATTTAATGATAACCAAGACTATTTACATGTACTGTATGTTAATGCCAGCTAGATATATTACACATATTTACCTTGAGGGATGCCCCGGTGAACTTTCACTGGGTGTTCACCAAGTATTGATAGAGATCTGGTTTCGGTCTCCCGTACTCGAGTGAATTTCTCCTTAGATATGGTGTAAGCGTCCAACCTCAAACACTTTATCTTGTTCCTGTTCAGATCTTGGTGGCGTTGATCCAGATTTCTGCATATATCAGACAGTTCCGTCTCTGACAGCCCCGTCTGGACAGCCATTACTGCTAGGAGTTTGCCGTCCAATCTGAAGTCGTAAACAAAACCACGTGATTTCTGTGACGTCACTGGAAAAGGTCTATACAAAACCCTCTCGACTCACCCCCTGTCCCCCTGCAAAGGATGGAGGACTGTATGAGTTGGACATTTTCGGTGAGCTGTCCGAGGGGTTCACATTCATATGAGCCTGGATTTGCAGCTGTTAATATTGCTACTGTGAGGTTTCCTCAGAGTTGAATAAAATGGTCTGGCCAAAACAAAATAGAACACTGTACTGTAGGGAATGAACACATTTAATTTCTGCGTATACTTGCAAAGACCGTATAAGGCAGTTATATATGCCTTCTTTTCGTGCATCTGAAAATTCTTTAGTCTTTCTAGATACAGTATTTCTCAAGCCTTTGTTTAATCATCATATTTTCACTTCCCCAGCATGGACTGTATCAGTAATTATCTGGTAAACTGCTTCTTGTCCTGCCTGCTTTCAAGCTCTTAATTACTCCATGATTTATTCAGAAGTTACAGTAGTAACTTCCTAATAGTTAAAAATCTAGTCCCCTGTAGTCCGAACAACCAAATTCTGACATCTGCAAAATTTTTCTGTAAGATATATTTGATTATCATTATGTCCTTCAGCCTAAGGACGCCATGCTTGCTTTATTCTTGTTGTCTCCTGGCGATTTTACAATTTTGGTTGGAACTTTTGTACCAGATGCGATAGATAAACCGCTGGGGGGGGGGGTTCCTAGCCTGAATAAACTAGTCTGACATTACGTAGAGGAAATGAAAAAAAAAAAAGTCATCTCAGTGAAGGATTAATGCCATACAATTTCTTCCTTCATCTACATTTTTCTTAATCCCTGCAGTCTATTGTCATACGAGTATATTGCATTGCTGCTACCTCGAGACAACTTTTTTCAGCTTGGAGAGCAAAACCAGGCTGTGTAGGTGTAAATGTAAATTGTTTCTCACTCCATTACAAGTAGTTTCCCCAAAGATAAAAAAATCGCTGGGAGGATACAACAATAAACTTAAAACGGACAGAAGTACAAGATGCGGAAGGTTCAGGACCCTTTGGCCAATGTCCTTGGTGTGGTGTGGGTGTAAAACCACTAAACTCTGTAGGACTGAAGCACGTCACATGCGAAAATAGCTAGAACGACACCGACGGACAGAGCCGATCCTAGAGGTGCTTCAGCAACTCAAAACACGTCATCGGACTGAAGGAGTTAATACGATGTCTACACAGCCTCACACATCTGATCCCTTGCTTACAGTAACACTCAATCATTCCTTATGTTACTGCCCATTATGTGATCTTTTCGTGATAGTTTCAGTCTACACTTCTGCCTCTCCATATCTCATACTAAGAGGCTGGGTGGCCTTGGTGCATTTCCTGGCATAATACCTCTCCATTGTTGTGTGTATGAGGAGAGAGAGAGAGAGAGAGAGACAGACAGACAGACAGAGGTTAACTGTTAACTTCTTCAAAACACAGAAAGTAAGAACTTACATTGATAACGAACATTGCTCCGATTCATGACCTCTGCATGTTTTAAGGCGGGCATCCAAGAACCATATATTCACACTCGAATCTCTACATAAAGAATATAGGGATTCATACGTTCTTCACTTACACGGGTCAATGTTTTACTTTAGTCTTCCACAGTCTTTCCCTACTTCTGCCAACCACCTCTAGCCTCTCAAACATCTTGCGTTCAGGGATTCCACACTGAACTGATCTTTTATTTCCATGGAAGGAGAGATATTCTGTGGGCTTCATATTTCTCGTACCTCACTTTATTTTGCACACACACACACACACACACACACACACACACACACACACACACACACACACACACACACACACACACACACACACACACACACACCACCGCATACAACTATTTTACACAATTACCATCACCATCACCCGCACTTACCTAAACCATTTTCCGCCACTCAGATTTACTACTACTGCCTTCTGCTTTACCACAGTTACCACAATCATCTACCACTACCACAGCCACAGTAACCACCCGCCACAACCTTCCACATATAACCCCATCACACATTTCCTACCAACTCTTCATCGCCTCCTCCCACATACAGTATACCACCACCAACTCCCGTATTACCACTACAGCCTACCACATTCACCAACAGTTACCAGCATACACCCACATTTATTACCACAACCACAACCATTTCTCCACCAACACCTGCCACACAACCAGTCACCACAACCACCACCACCACCACCGCGAATACCGCTACCACCACTCCATCATTCATACGACCATCTTCCACACTTACCTCCACATTCATCACCACCATCACCTCCCACATGTGCCCCCTACCGTCACCCACATGTACTACCACAACCACAACTAAACCACCACAACCTCTCTCGCTTACCATCACTACCATTGCAACAACCACAACAATTACTGTCACCACCACCACATCTCATTTATATCCCTACCATCACCCACACATATACTGCCACAACCATAACTAAATCACCACAATCTCTCGCACTTACCATCACTACCTGTACAACAACAACCACTTCTACCACCACCACAACCACCAGCACCACCACAACCACGTTCCATCTTGACACGGCCCGACTTTCTGACGACATCCTCTGTTTATTCTATACTCCCCTCCTCCTTCCTCCCACATTCAATATATTCTTCCACCCTTTTATATTTCCTGCAATCCTTAAGCATTTTTCTGCCCCTCTCAGCTCAACTATTATTTCATTGTTTGTAGTCCTTTTTTTGTGTAGCTGTCCTTGTTTCTCGGTAAAGTTTATACTTTGGGATGGTGGGAATTTTTCATGTGTGTGTTTTTGATGGATTTTTCATATTTTTTTCTTTTTGTTTGAAGGCTTGCTTTGGGTTCATTCGCTTCTGTTATTTTTTTTTCTCTGAGTTTTATTGTTAACTCGAAGATAATTTTTTTCACCGCACTCAATCCCATCTCTCTCTCTCTCTCTCTCTCTCTCTCTCTCTCTCTCTCTCTCTCTCTCCTATTTCATATCTTCTCCCTATCTTCTTTCTTCCATTCTGTTATATCCTTTCTCCCCTCTTCCATCAGCCCCTCCCCCTCCTCCCTCTTTCGCCATTATTCGTTCTCTAACGAGAGAGAGAGAGGGAGAGACTAATATTCTTGATGACTGGTTTTTGAGATATCGATACAAACACACGGTAACAGATTCCAATGCAATATCATTCCCTTCCTGTGTGTGTGTGTGTGTTACTATAAGCCTCGCACCATGTCTTTGATGGACGGCATCCAGGTCAGACTGTATGATCTCAAAGCGACCAGCGCTGGACAACTGACATTATTTTTCAGGACTTTCAGAAGGCAATCGATAAATTACCCCACAGAAGGTTCATGGGAAATATTTATGCACATGGTGAACTAGCTGTACGGACTGAACAGGAAAACTGAATGGTGGCAGAGTAGTAGTGGTCATTGGAGAAACCTCTTGACTGGGCATCAGTTCCAGGTGGTGTCCCAGGGCTCAGTGTTAGGTCCGATAGGATTCATGATTTGCAGCAATGATACTGACGTGGGTGTTGCAAGCTAAAACACAACATTTGCAGACGACACAAAGGTAGGAGGTAATGCTTCATAACTCAAGGACACAAAAATTACACGGGAACTTTGTTACGATTGGGAAGTGGTCAGATCGGTGGCAAATGCCATTCAAACCGGAAAAGTGCAAGATGATGAACAGTTCCTACAAACTTAAGAACCAACTACTGTTATGAAGTGCCATCAGCAATACTGACTTGGAGAAAGACCTAGGCATAATCAGCGGTAACAAATTCTCCACATGGTGTAATGAAGTGGAGAAGAAAGTATACGCACAGAGACTTCTAGGTTATGTGGAGACGGCTTAGGTAAAGAAAGAAGATAGTCTTATTTCTTAGAAAAAAAAAAAAAATCTTTTGTCTGGGCCACATCTGGAATATGTAGTGCACTTCTAGGTCATCAGATCTCAAGATGGATGTCACGAGGCTTATAAGAATCGAGTCACATGCTAAACTGATCCCATCCTTCAGCCACATCGGACATACAAGAGCCTGCATGTTTTTTTTTTTTTGAATGGTGTTCGTGTACAGCTAAATGAGGTTTTCAAACTCTTCACTGATTTGAAAACATCGACTACCAGTATATGCTTAGCTTCGATAAAAACACAAGGACCAGTGGGTGTAAGTTTGGCCGGAAACGTTTTCATGATACACCGGGCAAATTCCACGTACCGTACACGAACTGAATACCTGGAGTCGGCTACCGGCTTAAATGGCTGACAGTTCCTCAAAAGAACACTTTGTTAAACACAGTTTTGTTATGTTTAATTTTGTGTTAGATTTGACTACATTCTCTCTCTCTCTATCCAGCTATTTCCCACTGTACCGAAGACGCCCTCCCTCCCCCAGCCAATTATTTTCCATTGTAAGGGTCACCGGGAACCCCCAAAGAAGTCTGTCGCGGACGAACACACCACTGACGTGTGTGTGTGTGTGTGTGTGTGTGTGTGTGTGTCATATTGGGAAGAATGGTGTCAGTTTTGATTACCACTACTACTACTACTGCTGCTGCTGCTACTACTCCTTGCTGCAATTATTACTGCTCTCTCTCTCTCTCTCTCTCTCTCTCAATCCTCCTCTCCCTTTATGACTGCAATCCTCTTTTCCTGCATCCCCTCATCTCTCCCTTGCTTCCTTCCTCCAATAAATTCTCTCTCTCTCTCTCTCTCTCTCTCTCTCTCTCTCTCTCTCTCTCTCCGTGCCCCCACCTTTTCTTCCTCCACCGCCTCCCTCTCTCACCATCTTCAATCCTCCTTTCCCTTTCTGACTCTAATCCTCTTTTCCTGCATCCCCTCCTCTCTTCCTTGCTTCCTCCCTCCAATACCTTCCGTCTGTTTTCTCTATCTATCTGTCTATCCATCCATCTAATTATCTATCTACCCCTCTATCTATATCTCTGCCATATTTCCCCTGCTCTTAATATAGCCTTTCTTATATTTTTAATACTTTCATACAACCTCATTTCCCCAATCTTCCACACTCCCTACTACTAAAACTCTCTCTCTCTCTCTCTCTCTCTCTCTCTCTCTCTCTCTCTCTCTCTCTCTCTCTCCTTTCATGTATCACACCGCCTTTTCCATTTACCTTTCATCTATATTTCATCGTCTTTCCCCCCTCCCCCCCCTTTTTTTTCGTCCTTTTACATTCTTTTATTTCGCGTCTTCTCTTTCCTCTGACTTGTCCTTTTTATTTATTTATTTATTTTTTTCAGTGTCACACTTCCCTTAATAAATTGTTTTGTCTTTACCTTTTCTTCTGTCCCTCCCCTTTCCTTTCTCCATCCTCTCTACCGCTCTTTAACTGTCCTCCTCCTCCTCCTCCTCCTTAATCCATCTCCCTCTGCCCCCTCCCTGTGTCAATTTCTCTCTCTCTCTCTCTCTCTCTCTCTCTCTCTGGCTGTTTGCCTTCCTCCCTCACATTCTTATCCTTCTCCATACCCTTGTCTCCCTCCCTTCTTCCTTCTCTCTTCCTTCCACCTCCCTTTATCTTCTTTTCTCCCGTTCTTCCTCCCTTCTTTTCATTCCCCTTCCTTTCTCATCCTCCCTTCCACCCCTTCATTTCTCCCTCTGCCTTGCTACCACTTCCCTTGTACCTTCCCTTCCATCCACTTGTTCTTTTCCACTCACCTACTTGGTTCCCTACCTCCCCTCATCTCCCTTCCCCGCTGCCTCTCCCCTCCCACCTCCCCTCACGTTTCCTCCCTTCCTGCCTCCCCTCCTTCTGCCACATTCCCTTTCCTCCTTCCTACCTTTCTCCCACCTCTCCTCCCCACCATCCTCCCTCTCCCCTTCCTACCTGCCTTCGCCCTCCCACTCCCTCCCTCCTAGCCTAAGTCCTTCCCCCTTCCCCCCATCCTGCCTCACTCCCAAGCCACACCGCCTGAAGGAGTATTGGTGCTGTATTATATAGCACCTGCCTCGCTTCACCTGCCTCAGACTCACCTGGGCCCACTCTCACCCCTTCCTGCCTCACACGCACCTGCATCGCAAACACACAAATCTCTTTCTGCTTCTAATAAATGCCTAAAATACTTGCTCGACATACTTTCCTTATACCTCACACACTTCCTAGCTACTACCCGATTCTACCTCACGCTTTCACACTTGTCTCTTCGTCCTCCTAACATCTGTCTAGGCCACCTGCATTTCCAGCAATCCTTCCTTCCTTCTTCAACACACCCATGCCTACCGGTACACGCACCTTTCTAACAGTTCTCGCTTCCTTCCATTATTTACCGAATTCACCTACCCCTCCTAACTTTCTTCTGATTATCCTCTCCTCTACGTTAGCTGAACTCTCTCTCTCTCTCTCTCTCTCTCTCTCTCTCTCTCACACACGCACACACACACACACACACACACACACACACACACACACACACACACACACACACACACACACACACACCTGCCCAATCCCATCCCTGGTTGACTAATGAGTGGCGCTGCAGGTATTGTGGCGAGACAACACCATTGTTGGTGCTGGCTATACTGCAAGCTGATATACGTGTGTGTGTGTGTGTGTGTGTGTGTGAAAGAGAGAGAGAGAGAGAGCTAAAGCTCTTAGTTTGGTGGTTTAGGGGGATGCTTAGCCTACCGTCCACAACACACCTCCAGGCAGTCTTCCCACTCCATTTATTTTATTATTCCAAGAAATTGGCAAACCATTGTACACCAATATTACTTTGTTTCCTATAAATATTTTCTTCGTTACCACTACTGATTTACTACTAATTTTTAAGTGATTCGATCTGTTGAGTACGCTGACGCCTTGTAAAATGTAGTTACTATAGTCAGTTTGTTGTTATCTGACAAAGATGAGTGGCCTATTTCAACGATTACTATAACTAGGTGTAGTCAGACTGGATGATAAATTTGACTAACAGCCAAGGAGACTCATACCTGCCTCATTTAATGCTCACCTAATTTCAGGCAAACACGACTTTGTATTCCAGCACAGAGTGTCCAGGTGATGTCAAGGGCAAACAAGATGACTGTACCAGTTTGGGTGTTGAAGCGTTGGAGGGGCTACATATTCAGCTTTGGAGAGACGCGTGGTAGCAAAGATGTATAAAAAAAAAAAAAAAAAATTGTAGCTGAATAAAATTGGCAGTACTACTGCTACATCTACTAATCATCATCATCATCGTAGTAATAGTTCATTAATAAGGGCTGCATGGAGCCGGCCAGAAATAATAATAATAAATAAAATAAAATAAAATAATAATAATTAATAATAATAATAATAATAATAATATTATTATTATTATTATTATATTTTCCATCGTAGTGAAGGTGTTAATGTAAAGCAAAGTACACGAAGTATGCCCACATTAATATGGTAAAAAATATGGTCTATTTGCCGCCCCTGTGGTAATTAAAGAGTGAAAAACCTGATAATTGCACTGATGGACCCCAATATTTGCCGGGGAAATTAAATACCAGAAAAACGCATATTGGTATTAACACTCTGGTTCCTACGACGTATTTTTTCACCCGCGCTCGCAAAATGACGAGGTGTGTGTGTGTGTGTGTGTGTGTGTGTGTATGTGTGTGTGTAAACAAAAAAAGTAATCCGATTTTAGATAAGTTTGGTGCAAGGGTTGAGGGTCCACAAAGGTGTTGAACTCTTGTTTGAGAAAGCAATAAGTCAGAGGTCAAGGTCACATGGCAAAATAAACTTAAACAGCTTGTATTCGATTTAGACCAATTTTGTGGAAGGCTTCAGGGTAAGGAAATGATAAAAATTCAATTCTGATGGCAACCAAAGGTAAAGGTCACAGGGAAAGGTCAAAGGTCGACAGGAGAAAGTCAACTTATACAGTTCTGATCCGATATGGATCACACTTGTTAGAAAGGTTTAGGATCACGCAAAAATAGCAACTGGATTCTGAATGATCTCAGTCTACTGTAATGTTATGGCCACAGACCAATTGATGGGGCGGGTGTTGCACTCCGAATGCCCTTTGATAATTTTATTCTTACTATCACCAGACGATTTTCTTCAGCTTGGGACAGGCATTTAGTGATGAATGGATTAATGACAAAGAAGATGTGTCTAACTGCTCCAGCCAGAAATCCCTTCAAAGCCGAAAAAACCGTCTGTAGATAGCCTGAATAAAAGTCATGAGACTGAAGGGATTCAAAAAATGATAACTGCACTGATTGCCCGGAATATTTGCCGAGTTAATAAAATGTGAAAAAACGCATATTGGTACATTTTTTTACTACACATTTTTATTAACCGCTCCACCCCTTCACACCGAGGACTTATTTTTACTTGCTACTGCCAGACGACTCTTGTTTCATGTGGCAGTGAAGAGGTTAATGATGGCTGTGTCTAACTACTCCAGTTCGAAAAGTCTCTCCCAAGCTGAACAAAACCGTCTGGCAGTAAAAAAAAAAAAAAAAAAAAAAAATAATAATCAGGTTCCGATGACTCACTATCAGCTGAGAAGAATCGTTTCGCGTGCATTAAAATACTACTACTACTAATACTAATACTACTAATAATTGAGCTGCCCCTATCCTAATAGAAAGTTGACTATTAACTTCTTCAGGTCCTGCGACTCACTGAGTTAACAAAGCAAACTCGTCTGGCGTTAGCTGGGATAGAATATTATACTACAGTACAACAAAGCTGTCCACACAATGATACTATTAATGGTGACAGCATGAACATTTCAAGCACCTATGACTCAGCTGAATAAAATCGCCTGACGCCAACTGAATTAGAATATTACTGTTCCCTCTGTTAGAGAGTTGTTCTTTCGAACAGCTTAATCTCTTCACTTCGAGTACGCCTTTTATACAGGGTTGTTTGCAAACAGTGCTCCACACTCACATGGAGATAGCTTATTTACTGGGAACGAATCAGTCTGCTGGTATGGGCGTAAGCGTAGGGGTGGATGTAGCAACTGCTGTAGGAAGTAACTAAATGATGCAGGATACTGTTACACTGACTGAGCCATCCCCGCAACACGGTAATCGGCGGTGGGGTGGAAGAGCAGCGTTATATATGGACCACCGTATATTTATGATGCTAGCTTTGGACGACTTCATGTAAATTGGGAATATCTTTTCGAACTAGAAGGGTTTGATACAATCGCCATATCACTCTTCACGGCATGAGGTCCTATATGAATAAAAAAAAAGTCAACTATTTTTTATCAGTTATCGGTGACAATAGAAATCTACAAGCAACGTGCATTAGTCCCTTCGTTCACCAAGATCTTAACTGAGCTCAATAAAGTCGTCTGTCAGGAGAAAGAAGAAAAGGTAAATATTTAATGATGACTAACTGAAAAGAAGCCATCTTTAAATATTTAAAGTCATCTTTAAATATTTACCTTTTCTTCTTTCTCCTGACAGACGACTTTATTGAGCTCAGTTAAGATCTTGGTGAACGAAGGGACTAATGCACGTTGCTTGTAGATTTCTATTGTCACCGATAACTGATAAAAAATAGTTCAAAAAATAGTCCACAAAATCATACCCAGATAATTGAACTACTGTACATAAACATCTGACAAACATACATTAATAAAACAACACAGCTGGTACGCGAACTAATCCTTTCAGTGTAATGACCACAGAGTAATTAATTTGTTTTTCCACGTCATATGGCACAATTAGCTGGTATGTAGCGGCAATTAGTTGAAAATCTGGCTATTATATCAATGACAGTATTACCACACTAACTGTAAATGAAGCGTCCTATATTAATGGCTACTGTTTGTTTGTTTGGTGTGTGTGTGTGTGTGTGTGTGTGTGTGTGTGTGTGTGTGTAAATTTCACATGGGTCTACGTTAACTGTACAGATATGTCTGGGTGAAACAACATAACATACAGGAGATGGAGATGAACACACATAAACATAACATTCATATGCACACATAAACTCATTTAAATACGCACTGACATGAGACACAAGCAACCACAAATGCTCACTGATAGTCCCATATACACGGGTACACACAGTGACGACTGGATATACCATAAGTACAGTTACATATGTCCACAGGCGAAAATGGACAAGGACACACACACACACACACACACACACACACACACACACACACACACACACACACACACACACACACACACACACACACACAATTTGATTATGCATACAGACACAAACAGCTAGAAATGACCACAAACGTAGGCCCAAATGCACATTGGTATATGCAAATAAGCCCAAGGTTATAAGTGCACATTGGCAGTCAAAAATGCATATAAAGGTAAGCACAAACAGTCGCCAACCACAAAGACAAAGTCATGCCTTATCCTGTTCGATTCCAGGCAGTATCCCCCCTCCCTCCCCTCCGCCAGAACCAATTAAAGACCGGTCCTGATTCAAGAAAACTCTGGGGATGTAGTAACCAACTTCCTACTGTAACCTGTCTCATCCCCTTCCTCTCACTTAGACAGCAAGGTGCCCATCTTCAGTTTGTGCTCATACAAGCATTTCCTGTCCCATTCAAGTCACTTACTGCCCATTCCTCAGTTTTCTTTGGAGGACCTATTGCCCATCTTCGCCCAACCCGAAGGGTCTACTGGTGAATTAGCTGGTAGCGAGAATCCCGGGATTCTTAATGCAACTCGGTGACAAGATGCAGTGACAGAAGACGGTGTGGTGTCCATTAAGCCAATGTGCTTAATACGGAACCTAAAATATCACCTGGTGAAGGAGGTATAAGAGGAATGACCTCATTATGGCCGGTATCATAACTGCAGGTGTAAGAACGTGCAGTTGCCTAACACTGCAAAGTGCATATCAATGTCCACGTGTGATTGGGCACATGGCTGCCTAACCACAATTAGCTGGAGGTCGAGAGGCCTACTTCACAAGGGCTCATCACAACTCCAGGACTGGATATCACTGTAGCAGCACAGTGAAGTGTGGCAGAGATAAAAGGTTTGGCCATGCCCCTTCAAATTCACAGGACTGATAATGGTTCAGGGATCGGATTCATCAGTCGGGATCCCAAAATCCTGTTTTCTCGTGGGATATGGAGCGGCACACTCGGGAATATCACAGGACAAAGGAAGCAAAATTCAAGAAGTCGTGAGATCCCAAGAATTTCCCGAATTCACTATGTCCTGGATCATGTCCCCATGCACTTCTCAGTTGCCAATGAACATCCTAGGATAGCACGAATCTCCTCAATCCCAGGAGAGTTTGGGGATTTAGAGTGATGTATGGGATTTAGAGTAATGTATGCACATTCGAAATATGGGAAGTACAGTTACACCTGAAATTAAGGCTGAATGTGACTTAATAATGATCACTATAGTAGCACTAATTTAAACTCTTACTGAAGCTTTTTTTTTTTTTTTTGTTCTGATGTCGCCAAAATGAAAGCTAAGTTTATTAAACTTTTCCCCACAGGCTGACTGGCCAATGAGATGATGAAGGAAATGGTGTGTGTACAAGTCTTCAACTGTGTGTGTGGTTACGATGTAATTCAAGTTGGATACAGGTAAATTAAAACATCCAATTATTAGAGCGTTTTGGATATAACAAACATCACCTAGGTGATTACAGATACTATCATCAGTTTCCTAAGAACTTACTGGTAGACCTAAGAACTTACTGGTAGATGACAACAATTGTCATCTTGTGAGTGATTTGTTTCTACGCAATATTGTCAACTGATGGTTTTGGAATCAATAATGGATGAATATTCACTTTAATACATGGCAGCAAACCATCTCGCATTTTCTGATTTCTCCCATTGCTAAAATTACTGTATACTGGTAAATTACCCTGTGATAACTTTTTTTTTCTCTGTATTTAACTATGATTCTGTAGTATGAAATAAATTAATCATTAGCAATAACATGAACACATATTAGTAAACTTGTCATGGAAACTAGCGTACCTATTTCTTTATTATTATTATTATTTTTAAGGAAGGTCTGGATACACGTCTCCCTCTGGCTGCACGCTACACCAAATTGTTTATTTGTTCTTGGTGTTTTTTAACTCACATCATCACTAAAAAGATGTCCAAAGTGTGCAAACCATTTCCAACAAATTGCATGCCGGTACCATCTTCCACAAACAAGATCAGCCCCTGCTAAAATTGGCTACGTCTTTAGACTAAAGTTCTTACCATTAAAGAAGTTCTGGGCTGCAGTCCTGGGATAAACTGTACACGTGTAGTGCCGTATCCTTTTCCTAGGCTTCTTCAGCAGTTCCTCTGATATCACCACATCACTGGGACCTGTATGGAGGGCAAGAAGCGTGTTAGTAATTGTACCATCGATAATTTAATCTTAGAGGCTGTATATATCTGTCAACCACTTCTGTTTTGCTACATCAGGAGCGTATGGGTTCCAGGTTAAGGTACTCGGCCTCAACAAATAAGCAGAGAAACACCTGCCTGGCTATCCCCTAAGTGGCATTATGTTGGCAACAAAACCCAACCATCCTTCTGGAGTAAACACGTACGGAGCCCACCCAGTTGGAGCTCGTTAACCAACTAGACCACCAAGCGTCGGATGTTAACATGGTTGCGACCCATCGTAGTAACTGGTTTACGGGGTTAGAGCAAACCATTTGGCTTGTAACTCAGTGCACTCCTCTGAAGACTGCACTATATCAAGTGACGCGATGGTGGGCACCCTCACTTTACACTAGCTTTAAATTTTACGATCATAGATCTGAAATGGTCCTAACAGTTTTACTCAGTTCTGAATCTGCGGCATTTGGATTTTCTTCATTTTATGCTCTGGGCAGAAAACACTGCCTACCAGTTTTATTCTCTTGATACGAAAGAGAGCATGTTTAAGTATGTCTGATTTAAAGTCACTCACAATTTAGTCATACAGGAAAGTATACCTGATTTAGTCATTCATAATTTAGTCATAAAGGAATTAAGTTCCAGGATTTATGTCCTGAGCCGAAACAATACTGAATTTTTACTTTAATTACAAGCGTATTTGCTGTATGATATGAAAAAGGACAACTTAAAGTAATGGTGTGTCAATTTTTAAGTAAATATCTACCGTGGTATAGCCAGAATAATTGTTAGAAAATCAGAATTTTTAAGAGCACTAGAGCTAAAATGTAAAAATTTGTTTCCTTCAGTCAATTTTCACTTATATATGACAAGATGCGAGTAAAAATGTGGGTTTACCATATACTGAGCAGTTACTTCAACTTAATTAGCCATGACTAGATAAACTGAACTAACTCTCTCTCTCTCTCTCTCTCTCTCTCGTGTGTGTGTGGGGGAGGGGGGGGGCGGGGCGCGTGTGTTGGTGATGATCGAGGAGAGAATGGGCAGTGTGCTAGGGGAGAGGAATGGGGGATTGGAGTAGGGAGTCTGATGGAGGTTAAGTATCAGGGAGGGGGTTGGGGGTCAGGGACAGGGATGAGGGGAGTAATTATCGCCCGCCTTTACAAGGAAGAGCGATAATGTTTTTGCCCGCCTCTGTGTGTGTGTGTGTGTGTGTGTGTGTGTGTGTGTGTGTGTGTGTGTGTGTGTGTGTGTGCGCACTGTATCTCATGAACGATGTGAGCTATCAACATGAAACCCTCAGGGTATCAAGATATGGCCAAAATCTTGACCAAGTTCGAAAGTGGGTACTAGGGGTCAAGGGCAAGGTCACCAAAATGGCTGCCAAAGGTCAACTAGTTTTTATCGCCCGCCTTTAGCTCCATTATATCTCGCGGACGGCTTGAGCTATAAACATAACACCTTCAGGGTTTCAAGATATGGCCAAAATTTTGGCCGAGTTCGAAAATGGGCAGTCGGGGTAAGAGTCAAGGTCACCAAAATGGCTGCCAAACGTCAGCTAGTTTTTATCGCCTGCCTTCAGCATCATTATATCTCACGAACGGCTTGAGCTATCAACATGAAACCTACAGGGTATCAAGATATGGCCAAAATCTTGGACTTGGCCAACAGCATATTTAGGCGGGCGATTAGCATTCGGTTCCCGAATGCTTTTCTTTCATTCATTTATGGTACTTATGTCATCCCATGATATACGGTACTCTATTTTCACTTTAACAGGGACTAAAATTGCCATCTCTCCATCTTATATGCTGTGATATAACAGAAGATTAACATTAATGAATATGATGCCAGCCACAAAGAAGTGTTGTGAAAGGACCAGGAGCAGTAGCATTTATGTTGCCACTGAATTTCCTGAAACAGGTCGAAACGGGACGAAAATCTGGGCTTAGTTAAGGTGAAAGGAGTATAGTATTCACTGGCATAAATATATCGAGGAGAAATTAACCGCAGGTTATTCAAAATTACTCTCCACTCTCCGGAAAGTCTATAGTAGTAATCCACCATACTTTCAGGGAAGTATGTCATAATTATCAGATTACAACAAGTGTTAAACGTGGGACAATACCTGTAAAGTATATGACTGTTGTGGAAGTACTCTCATTCAAAATGTCAAGAAAAATTACCATACAGAATGTATTACTATGCACCAAATCTCTCGACATCAGTATCAACAGGGAAATTGTTTACACGAACAGTGTCGGTGCATTGTTTTCTTCTGTGTTCGAGCACTGCGCCATCTACACGGTCAGTACCCGAGCACGGCACCGTTTCCATGCGTCATAACTATGCCCCGACACTGACCCTGTAAACCTGCCCTAAGACTACGAATCACATCTCTATGCTTGTTGATTCAATCCTCTTTCACAGCGTGCTGATTTACAAACTCTACTGCTGTTTCCTCCATTCCCTGCAGGAATTACTTAAAGTAAATTACAACAAGATTAATAAATGGAAGTAAGAGAAGAATAGAATACAAGCAAACCAGTAATAAAAGAGCAATTTAAAGACTGGAGCTCTGGTAAGCTGTTGACACTTCATCGTCGAAATCATCGACTGAAAAACATCTTTTAGGAGATGTTTTTATTCAGCTTTGGAATGTCTAACAGAAGGGGTTATGAAGGCTATACACTATCTAACTCTCCCAGTCAAACTGTAACCTCTACACTGAGCACATCTGTCTGACAGTGGCAAGAATAAACTGATAAAATACGTCATCTGGATCAAGGGGTTCAGTATGGGCAACATTAAATATCAATAACGTAAAAACAGCCGCATCTAATTACATACTGTACTTAGAAATCGGCGACGGCTACTACAGGCATTAAGCATTATCTGTATTTCAAACTGGCAACATTCGACACCAACACCACACATTACAGTGAACTGGAACCTCTCTCTACAGACAAGATGAATAAACCACAATTAATCCCATCAATACGATTACTTTTTCTGGTTTTTCTTGCTGCCTAAACACGAGTTTACTTCGAGGAAAATTCAGTAGTGATGAATTTATCAACCCATGCAGTTTAGTAGGTCTGTCCCTAACTGGATAAAATCGTCAGGCAGCATATATATATATATATATATATATATATATATATATATATATATATATATATATTTTATATATTCTCAAACTCTTAATGGGTCACTTGCAGCGTCTAACGTTAGCTGGCATACTATATTTGAGCTGTCCTGATCTTGAGAGAGATAACGGTGACAACATTAATACTTAGGCTCTCATGACTCACTCAGCTGAATAATTCATCTAAGGGTGCGGCCACACTTGCCCTCGAACATTGTCGGAAACATTGCTCGTGACATGGTAGATTCATGCCTCGAACACGTTAGCAACATGTCACAGACATGTTATGGGCAATGTCACGAACATGGTTTTCGAGAAAGTCACTGACCTGTTCGAAACAAAGGTGAAGTAGTCGTGTGGTCCAGACTTGTGACAGTACCCACCAACATGGCGATGAGGTGGACGCCTTGTTGCAGCCGCAACGGTTGTATTATGTGCACAGCAGGGGAAAAAAAATACGTGCTCGTCGGCGATTTTGGGTGCGTCCATCACGTAAGGCAAATCCCTAAGGTGATGGATGTCATTCTGTAAATGACGTAGTTAGAGATAACACTGGACTGCTAGCGGTGCAGGTGGGGGATACTTCAGAATGTCGTAATTTCTTCAGGATGTCAAAGGCAGATTTTCAAATGGTATCGCGGTCGCTGTGTTAGATTCATGTCCGCAGCTCAAAGCCTCGTCCACACCGGTGCTACCAACATGATTCCAGCAGAGTTGCCAACATGTTCGAGACACTTGTGTTTCAAACATATCTGTAACACTGTTCCAGGCACAGTTTGAAACATGTTGCCAACATATGTTTCGGGCAAGTGTGGCCGCACCCTAACGTTCAGTGGAATATTATACTAGGGTTATCCTGACCATGAAAGTTAATGATAACAGTATTAACATTTTGAGGCTTTTATGGCTCACTCTTCACTGAATAATGGCTCACTCTTCACTAAATAAAATAATTTTGCCTTTAGCAGAATATATAACCAAAAGCTGCCCCGACCATGTGAGGGCAACTGGTAACAGTATTAACACTCCCAGACTCTCATGACTATCTCATCACTTGGCGTTAGCTTGATTATTATTCTGTAATAACTGATCATGAACAGTTTACTATGACAGTACTCAGCCTGTCTTGACTCAGCTGAATAAAAGTTGGGGTTTTCTTCATTTATAATAGAGTTGTCATGACCATGAGATTTAAGTGATAATAAGCTCTCTGGTTTAGCAGTCAGGCCTAGTGTGTGTAGCGACTAGCGACTATAGTTTTCATCTTCACTTAGCCCGGACTTTCGCCTTTCTGCAGCTCACTTCACGTAGCTCAGTGACTGAAAAAGACAGTGCTACGGCTCCACACCCTTTCCATAGCCATTTTACTTCTTCATGATTAGCATAATTTACCAGTGTTAAAGTACTGTTGCAGCTCAGCATTAAAGGAGAGATGGCAGTTTTAGGCCGCTAGAGTAAGAAAAGTTTAACGTCCTTAACCCCTTAAAGTCCCATGACGCATTTTCTACTTTATCCTTCCCATTTCCGGACAGTTTTATTCTCCTTAGGGCAATACCTTTGGAACTGGAGGGATTAGATACTGTCCTCATTAACTTCTCTACCAGGGGGCCGACACCGTGTTAAATAAAATCGACAGATGATACGAGGAATAAATAATGAGGTCCCTGTATGGAAGTGGTAAAAAAAAAAAAAAAAAAAAAAAAAATCTTTCCACTTATCACATAACTTATTCCTTGCCACTTTTTCTCGTCAGAAGCAAATGGAAAAAGTACACAATGAACGATAAAAAGAGGAAAAAGCGACAAGAAAGACAAATAATGAAAAAGAAAGCCAATAATAGTAGCAACAACAATAAAAGGGCGCGACAACCAACACCAGCGCCTTACAATCAGTCAGAGGTAGAACATCTGATCCTACCCTGTGAGCTTGACCTTTGACCTGTTGTTTTCAAAGCCGAATTGCTTCACCCTTGCCTGACCTTCATTCCTCCACCAGGTTAGATACACATTGAATCAAGTGTTCGGTTGACTTTCCCCTCTGACTGTTCTCAAAACTAAGTAACTTCATCGTGTCCTGACCCTCAGTCCTTCCACCAAGTTTGATCTAAATCGGATCAAAGCTATGTTGGCCTAAAACCTATGACATTTTCGGCCAAAAATTTAAATTTGTCTTCCTGATGGTCCTCAATAATTATGTCAGACTGGTGAAGTTCAGTTCAGAAGTTTTCCACAATCTTGCTACCAGACAGACGGAGACAAACCAAACAAGCGAAACACAACCTATTTGCGTTGTGCACGCTGGTGTAAGAAAAAATAATAGTAATGTTCAGACAAACCAGAGGAGGCGGAGGAGAAAGAACTGTCGGCAGAGAAGGAAGAAACAGGGGAAAGTAATGTTAAAATATGTTAAGTCGAACCAAACCACCGCTGAAAATTACAAGTAAAATCCAGCACAGGAATTTCCCAAGCCAACTTCACCCCCCCTCCCCCAGCCAGCTCGCTAAATGAGTTATCGGTGTGTCAGTTACGAGGGGGACTGCCTTTGCTGAGCCTGTCACCGGTAAATGAGGCTAATTTGAACTAGAATTACCCTGGTGGCTGCATTAACAATCACCTGGGACTTGAGCGTACAATAATTTCTAGGATATTTGTAGCGAAAGGTGCCTCTTAACATCACCCAGTACCTCGACAGACAATATATTTTTATTTTATTTTATTTTTTTGACGAATATTTCGCTGTTGTCATTATTATCCCCTTCAATCCAATGACGCATCTTTTAGCTTATTCCACTACATTCTGACTATTCTGCCTGGAAATGGCCTCTCGTACTGAAGGGAACAGTGAGTGTTCAATCTAACTCTTCCAGTTCGATAATATCTCCTAAAGGGAATCATGTCGTCTGGAGGTAACAAGAATACATAATACGTCGTCGGATTGAAGAGATGATGTAAGGTGGCTGGGAACTAAATCAGCAGGTGCTTGAATTTCAGGGATTATGTAACACGAAAATGTAGATTAGGGAAAAAAAACATAGTAATATAAATACAGAAACTACACGCAACGGTATGACACTAAATTGAAAAGAGGGGGGACTGGAGAAAAGGGAAATTTGTATATCATCTTGGGGTGGAGAGCGGCAGATGAAGTCAACGAACTAATCTAAACAACAGAAGGGAGCGCGATGGGGAAAAACATGTGTATTAGGGGCACTGGGAAGCCTGCGGAAGGAGTGCCCGTTGACACTGATGGGTATGTACGAAGGCACTGTAGTAAGGATGAAGAGCCTGAAAGTGATGCACATGAATTCTTTGGCCATGACGTGAGAAGTAATAATTATTTTAACAGTGAGGAATGACACGTAGCAAGGTAACACGCTTGATCAAGTGCCACTTCCCTAGAGGTGGTAACAATAAACATGCAAGATAAAAAAAAAAAATACTGATGGTGTGTGTGTGTGTGTGTGTGTGTGTGTGTGTGTGTGTGTGTGTGTGTGTGTGTGTGTGTGTGTGTGTGTGTGTGTTTCCCCTATCATCCATCTCCATTACCTCCACATTCTCCCTCCTTCCATTAGCTCCCCGCTGGCTTATTAAATACGTAGGGTGGAGTTTACGTCTTAAGGGAGTGAAGTTTAGAAGTGTGGTTATCCAGTTAATATTTCCCATTACGGACACCATTACTCATCCCCACCACCACCCACAAACACCCTCGCCCTTAACCAACCACAGCATTATCTCTCTCTCTCTCTCTCTCTCTCTCTCTCTCTCTCACACACACACACACACACACACACACACACACACACACACACTTCTACCTATTTTCACTCACCCATATCATCACTCAACACACAAACATGGTCGCCCACTTACACCTTTTCCCAACCACATCCTCCCCCTCCCACACGACATGTGCCGACACCTACACCCTCACCCACCCACACTTCCACTAACACACGTCCTCACTCGCCTACGTCCTCACTTACCCACGCCCTTCTCCATTCACACCCTCATTTACACGCACACACGCTCACTAAAATACACATTACACACTCACTCACACAATCACCCATCCACATTCTCCCATACATACCCACCCACTTACATACACCCACACCTACCTACACCCTGGTCCACCCACACTCATAATTTAATCAAACTCACTTATTAATATCAGTTCACCCTTACTCTTCTCTTGACCTCATGTCACCCAACAATCCACATATTCTAACCCACACTCACCCACCCACACTGTCACATTTTCATCCTTTCACTCTCACACTCCTCAACAACACACACACACACACTCTCACCCTACAACATCCTCACCCGCTCACGCCCTCCTACACCCTCTCTCCCACCCACTCTCACCCTCCCACACCCTCTCACTCAATCACCCACTCTTACCCTCCCACACCCTCACCCACTCACTCTCGCCCTCCCACACCTTCACTCAAACCCTCACTCACTCATCCGCTCTCATCCCCCTACACCCTCACTCACACACCTTCTCATTCTCACCCAACCTCAGCCACTCACACACCAACACCTATCCACTTTCAACCACTCACACCCTCACCCACCCAGCTATACCCACATCTAATCAGCCTTCATAACCTTTCATCCTCCCCATATCAACATCCTCTCCTCCCCATACCTTTGATACGGTACTTCTCCCCTCTCCTCCCCTATCTTGCAATAACACTTCCCCCTCCCCCCGCCGCTACTCCCCTTTTTATTCCCTCACCCTAAAATAGCTCTACCCCACATGTGTTACGAGAGCTACATAATACGAGGCGGTATTTCTGTTTTAACCTTGCTTTATCTTCACTCTTTTATTTACCTAAGGACAGCACGTCGTCGTGTGGTTAGTGAACTCTGCATCAAAGCCTTCCAGTTTGAAATATCCATCCTGAGTTAAATAAAATGGTCACGTAATAGCAAGAATTAAGGTATAACGAGTCCTCGTTCTGAAGAGATTTAATCAGGTGAAGAATGTTCGTGTCGAGGTTTTATTTCGACCTTTGAGGCGAAGGTGAACTGCCAAGGTATGAAAGATGAGCGAAATTACTGCATGGTCCATTTCACATGCTACCGGTGCTGTACGCACATCATATTTCATCATGTTTTGGTTTTCTCCTGTGCCTGGATCCTGCCCAATTATACAGAGTGACACAGAGGTAGGCAATATGAAATAAATTTTAATGGTCTGAAACAGTTGAAATGGTGATGATGTGATGATGCTGTGACAATGAAGATGGAGATCATTACTGTTGTTGTGGCCCCAGGCTATCTGAACGCCAACCTTGTAGACTACTGGCTGAAGCTGCCCTTCTACAGTCCGACATCCCCTTTCAGGAAGAGGAAGCCGAGGGACGTTTGTACAGTTTCTTAGTTATAACTCTGTCACCGCTTCAAGGAATATGATGAAGGTGGTAGTGACGATGACTATACGATGATAATAATACTCTTACTATTACTACTGCTGCTGCTGTCCATGATGATGATGATGATGATGATGATGATAAACATCCTCTCAATATCCAGATCAAATACCGTACGGCAACATACCAACCCTGACCCCCGTCATGCAATAACCCCTGAAACACTGCCTAAACGACAATCAGTAATCGTCTGCTTTGCAATAAAACTATTCGTGCAATAGAACTAATGCATCTCAGTAATAATAATAATAATAATAAGTATAATAATAAGTATAATAATCATAATAATAATACCCCATATATAGCCTCTTTCAAAGAGGCTATACTTAGTGTAAGCTTACACTAAGCTCAACAGAATCTCCTCTTACAATATTACTTCTCCCCCTCCCCTTACAAAAACACTTCTCCCCCTTCCCCATACAATTACACTTCTCCCCCTCCCCTTACAAAAACACTTCTCCCCCTTCCCCATACAATTACACTTCTCCCCCTTCCCTTACAAAAACACTTCTCCCCCTTCCCCATACAATTACACTTCTCCCCCTTCCCCATACAATTACACTTCTCCCCCTTCCCCATACAATTACACTTCCCCCCCTCCCCTTACAAAAACACTTCTCCCCCTTCCCCATACAATTACACTTCTCCCCCTTCCCTTACAAAAACACTTCTCCCCCTTCCCCATACAATTACACTTCTTCCCCTTCCCTTACAAAAACACTTCTCCCCTTTCCCCATACAATTACACTTCTCCCCCTCCCCATACAAAAACACTTCTCCCCCTTCCCCATACAATTACACTTCTCACCATTCCCTTACAAAAACACTTCTCCCCTTTCCCCATACAATTACACTTCTCCCCCTCCCCTTACAAAAACACTTCTCCCCCTTCCCCATACAATTACACTTCTCCCCCTTCCCTTACAAAAACACTTCTCCCCCTTCCCCATACAATTACACTTCTCCCCCTTCCCTTACAAAAACACTTCTCCCCCTTCCCCATACAATTACACTTCTCCCCCTTCCCCATACAATTACACTTCTCTCCTCCCTTTACAATACCACTTCTCCTTTCCTTACAATAACACCTCTCCCCGTTCCCTTTACATTAACACTTCTCCCCCTCCCCTTACATTAACACTTCTCCCCCCATACAATAACACTTCTCTTCCTCCCCTTACAATAACACTTCTCCCCTCCCCTTACAATAACACTTCTCCCCGTCCCCATATAATAACACTTCCCCTCTCCATACGATAACACTTCTCCCCCTCTCCATACAGTAACACTTCTACCCCTCCCCTTACAATAACACTTCTACCCCCTTTCAATAACACTTCTACTCCCCATACAATAACACCTCTCCCCTCCCTTTACTAACAACATGCCCTCCTCTATCACCTTTGCCCTTCCTCTCTCACTCCTCTCCTCCCCTCCCCCATCCCCTCTCCCCTCCCCCACCCCCCGAGATTACATATTGGTTCTGGAGGTGGAATTTCCCCGGTCTGCTATATTGGTACTGCTCTCATCCACCTTATAGCCCTCCATTCCCCCTCCCCTCCCCTTTGTCCCCCATTCCCCTCCCCTCCACTCACCTTTTCTTTATCCTTCCTCTTCCTTCTCTTTCTTTCTCCTCTTATCTCTGTATTCTTCATTTCCTTTCCCTTCTCTCCCCTCCCCTCCTCCCACCCTTCCTTTATCATCCCCTCCCTTCTCTTCCACTGTCCTCTTACTCCTTCCTAAACTCCATTCTCCTTTTATACTCCTCTTCTCTTCTCTCCTTTTTTCTTCATTCCCCTTTCCTTTCTCAACCTTCCCCCTACTTTCCTTTCATCCTCCCTTCATCCTTCATATCCCTTCCCCTCTTCTCTTCTTTCCTCTCCTCTCATCTCCTTACCTCACCTTTTCCTCTCACCCTTCTTTTATCCTCATTTCCCCATCCCTCTTGCATCTCTTCCTCTCTCCCCTCTCCTGTCACTGTTTACGTTCGATTCCATTCCCCTCCTCGCTTCGCCCCTCTCAACTCCCTCTCCCATCTTATCTTCTCCCTCCTTTCTTTCATTCTTTCCCTTCTCATCCTCTTTTCTCTGTCCTCTACCCATCCCTTGCTCTCTCCTCCTCTTACCCTTTTCTGTTCCCTCTTCACCGCTTCCTCTCCTCTCCTCTCACGCCCTTCTTTCCCCCTCCTCTCACCCTTTCCTATCTTTCCTTTCACCCTTTCCTCTCCCCTCCTCTTTCGCCTCTTCCTCTTCCCTCCTCTTTCATCCCCTCCTTTCCCTTCCCTTACCACCCTTTCTTCTCTCCTCTTTCATCCCTTCCTCTTTCTTCCCATTTCACCCTTTCTCCTCTTCCCTATGACCCCTTCGTTTCTCCTTTTCTCTCACCTTTCCTTCCCATTCAGTCCCATCCTCTCTCTCTCTCTCTCTCTCATACTCTAACATCACTTTTTTATTCTCCTTTCCTCCTCCTCTCACATCCCTTTCTCTCTCCACCCATCTCAACTCATCCCCTGTCTGTCTGTTTGTCTGTCTGTCTCTGTCTCATTTTCTAACATCCCCCTTTTATTTTCCTTTCCTCCTCCTCTCTCATCCCTTTCTCTTTCCCCCCATCTCAACTCATCCCCTGTTTACCTCTGACCCCCTGTCTCTCCTCTCGTATGTCGTCCCTTCCTTCTTCATTTCCCATAATTCTTGTTCCTTCTTATCTCCTCTCACTATACTGCCCTTCTCTTCTCTCCTTTCCCTATCCTCCTCCTCCTCCTCCTCCTTTCATTTTCATTCTCCCTTTCTCTTCCATTCTTGCCCTTTCCTCTCCTCTCCTCTCTGTTCTCCTCTTCCTTGCCATATCCTAACCTCTTCTTTTTTCTTACCTTTCCTTCCCTCCCTCTCCTCTCCTTTTCATCTCTCTCCCCTCATTCTGTTGCTTTCTCGCCATTAAACCTAATTTTCTCTTCTTTTTTTGTTCTCTTTTCCATCTCTTCCCCTCCCCTATATCTTCATCTCGCCTCTATTTTCCTAACCTTTCCTTCTCTCAGTTTCTTCCTCTCCTCCTCTTCCCGATCCATCTCTTTTCATACCTTCTCTTGCATTCTCTTCCCTCCCCTACCTTCATCTTCTCCAGCTCCCCTTTCCTCCCCTCACCTCTTTTCTACCTTCTTTCCTACCCCCTTCCTTCCCTTCCTATCTCCTTTCTCCTCCCGTCCACTCCTCTATCTCATCTTACCTCCCCTTCTTTCCCATCTGGGTAGATCACAGATAATTACGGCTGTATTTTGTGATGAATTTACTCAGAATTACAGAAATAAATCATATTACAGTATTTCCTCTTCCGTCTCTACAGTAAAAATCCCATTTTTATTTTTTTATTTTTTTTACACGCCGGGTATGAAGGAGGGAGTGGTAGTTATGGGACACATCCTCTTTTCTGATATTTTGTCACATGCTGGTAGTATCTATCACGCTGATCACTTTTTACCCTTGCAGACAACCGCGTTACAGGTTAACAGACCTGTTGTCTGTGCTTTGTGCCTGCTTTCCTCTTGTCTTTTTCTGGTTCCTTCTCTCCTCTAGCTCCCATTCTCTTAACCCTACCTTCCCTTCTCTTTCCTCTCCATTTCTCCTTGCTTAATTCCTCTTTCCGTCTCTTCTCTCCTTGTCTTTCCCTATTTCACTTCCCTCCCTCTCCCTTCTCTGTCATCTAATCTCTTCTTGCCCCATCTATCTCTGACATTCGTTTTTCTTTTCTTCTCACCATTTACTACTGTTCTCTCATTACTCTCTTCCCTTTTACATTTTCTTCTCCCTTTTTCGCCTCTCCTCTACCTTCAATATCCCACTCAACATATTGTTTGCCTTCCATAAACCTTAACCATTTTCTTCTTTCCGTCCCTTCCCCCCTCCTGTCCCCCATTCCTTTTCCCTTTCTCTCTCTCCTAATACTCTCTCCTCTCTACAACTACTCTCAGCACAACTACTACTACTACCTACCCCCTACTACTACTCTCTACTACTATTCTCTCCTCTCAACTACACCCCATTTACTGAAGCCAGTCACGAGGAGCCCAGAAACAGTGTGAACGTTGCTGTTGATTTGCTGATACAATACTAGGCGTGGCAGCGGACAGTAAGGTGTTCTCGATCAGTTTGGCTACGGTGTTCTCCGGTGCTTCACATAGTTCATTCGGAATGCACATTGTCTTTTATTAAACTCCTTTATTACATACATTGCAACGTACCTATGACAGTCACTGCCATACAGCAAGGTATGAGAAGCGCCGTGAACAGCCTTTACGGAATGGTAACGACCTCTGTCCCTCACTCGGTATTGCAGGTGGGGTGAGCGTTTGACCCGTGGTTCATAGTCACACGGATTGCTATACCACTTCCCTCCCACCAACCCTACCATCCTACTTTTACCCCGCTGTGTTGCCCAATCACGGGCGTCCATTCATTCGTCCCAAATGACCGAGTTAAGTGAATACCCTTCACTCAGCTCTACGATCCACTTCTACTCTACTACTCAACTCTCTCTCTCTCTCTCTCTCTCTCTCAAGCAATCGACGGAAACATTCATAGGTGTTTATGTATTTACAGTACCTGGCTAAGTGACCGAAAACAACGTGTCGAAATAAAAAGTTGAGTCAGACAGGGATCCGTGTTGGGACCAGTTATGTTCGTCTAATGTACGGTACTCTAATCGTGTGTGTGCGTGTGCGTGTGTGTGTGTGTGTGTGTGTGTGTGTGTGTGTGTGTGTGTGTGTGTGTGTGTGTGTGTGTGTGTGTGTGTGTGTGTGTGTGTGTGTGTGTGTGTGTGTGTGTGTGTGTGTGTGTGTGTGTGTGTGTGTGTGTGTGTGTGTGTGTGTGTGTGTGTGTGTGTGTGTGTGTGTGTGTGTGTGTGTGTGTGTGTGTGTGTGTGTGTGTGTGTGTGTGTGTGTGTGTGTGTGTGTGTGTGTGTGTGTGTGTGTGTGTGTGTGTGTGTGTGTGTGTGTGTGTGTGTGTGTGTGTGTGTGTGTGTGTGTGTGTGTGTGTGTGTGTGTGTGTGTGTGTGTGTGTGTGTGTGTGTGTGTGTGTGTGTGTGTGTGTGTGTGTGTGTGTGTGTGTGTGTGTGTGTGTGTGTGTGTGTGTGTGTGTGTGTGTGTGTGTGTGTGTGTGTGTGTGTGTGTCATTCCACTCTTACTGCTTGGCCTGGCCAGTCGCCACCATGCCCGAGCTCACTCTTTCACCTGCTCACGCCTTCGACCCGTTGAGAGGGGCACCCAGTAGCAGATCCGAGCCGTCAGGAGCCTCTACCATCCGGGGAACCGTGAAGTGGTACAACGTGAGAGCGTGTTACGGGTTCATCAGGCGCCAGGGCCTGTATTCTGCATAGTGCTTATGGTCGACCCTAGCTAACCGTCATAGCTAAGCAAATTTATGACAGTCAGTCTTATGGCCGTCGGAAGTCGTCGGCCATACCTCACTAATCCAACAACACCGTCAGCTGCTAGAACGCACCGCTCACAATTTGTCAACTTTAAATTTATGGAATAAAATAGGTTCTTGGTATTATTTTCTTGGATTTAAATTGTTTTAACTTCATATTACGACTTTTGGGGAAGTTAGATATAGTAAAATAGGAATTCGTTTGTGAGAAAATGCGCTGAAACGTATTCCCGTTGAAAAGTGTGTAACCAAAAACACTGTCTGACTAGTGAAAACTTAACCTACCTTATTAATTTCATCTAATTTCATATTAGTATTTTTTTGTTGGCTAGGCTAAACTTGGTTAGGTTAAATTTTATTATATATATATATATATATATATATATATATATATATATATATATATATATATATTTTTTAATTCATATCATTATTTATTATAATATACTTAACCTACATTACAAATATTTTCTTAAGTCCAAAGAAAGTTAAAGAAAATGTTCATTGCTATGGACAGCAATGGGACAATAACCAGTTCATCTGGGTTAGGTTGAGTTATATATTTCTATAATTTGTTTCTGGTTTATTTAATATTTTCATATTTTTTTACACTAACCTTAACCTAAAGTATTATTTTTTCTACCAGTCTAAACTTTACCTATCCCATTATTATTATTTTATTATATTTAATTATTTATTATTTAATATTTTTTAGACGTCCATAATTAACCTAACCTGCTGGGGCTAGCCCTACAAGTACTGTAAAGCCCAAACTCTGCACATTGGCATTTTTCCGGTAGCAAGATAACGTAGTGTTATGATGACCTTAAGCTCCGGGGTGAGTGGGTTTCTCCTCTTGGTGTCATTCGATAAGGCGTCTCTCACAAGATTGGTGACATACAAAATACCGTCCCTGTCTAGCCGGTATCTCTTGATAAGCTCAGCATCACTGAGCTCGTTAAGCACGTCCCTTCTTCGGAAAATATTCCTCGGCTGGGGATCTGCTTGCTGTGGTGCGGCCATGTTGACACACTTCTGACGGTCATAGGCGGCGTTAAGACAGGGTGAACCCGAACATACCATCGCGCGTCTTATTATGGTCGTCCATAGGAGTTTATGGTCGACCATACGAGTTTCTGACGGAGTTATGTCTAAAATGCGCCATTTTGTTTAGATATGTACGACGGACTTAGCTATGACGGTTTGTAGAATTTGGGCCCAGGATACTGGCTCTGATGTATTCGTCCACGTCTCTGGGATCGCTGTACCGAATCCACGGTATTTCCAGCGCTCACTTGGCGATGGGGAGACGGTGGAGTTTCGTATCGTTCAGGCTGCCAAGGGTCCCGAGGCTACGGATGTCACTGGACCGGGTGGTGTTGCCGTGCAGGGCTCTGCTCATGCACGGCTCCGCCCCCCGGCCCCGAGACGCCAGCCTAGGGGTCCTGGGAGTTCTGGCGATACAAACACACTCGTTGCGATGTGTATCGCGACGGCTGAAGCTTTTAGTGGGGGTAGTAAGGCGGTTCTGGCTGTTCTCCTTCCTCAGATCTTCAAGGAGAATGGCCTTCCACGCCTTGCTATTCCCCGGAGCTTCACCCGCGATCCTCGTCTCCCCCCTCGTCAGGAGCGTCAGGCCCGGCGGCCACAGCCTCCACCTCCCCGCACAACACCGCAGAAACGGCTGCAGCTGGATGCCCCTCTCAACAGGGCGACTGGCACTACCACCACCGAACCTCTGATCACCGACCCGGAACCGTCGCAGGCCATGGAAACTGAGCATGGAGAGACCGTTGTGGAGGTTCACCTCCCTTCGTCAGGAGCTGAGGAGGAGTGTGTCTTCTCCCGTCCCTTCAGTCCATCTGGACGAAGCAGAGCCCTCCTTACCTTCTCCATCTGCTCCTGACGAAGAGGAGGTGCCTCTTCCTCCTTCACCACTGCCTGCTGCCATTGCTCGCCCCTCTTCTCCCCCTCCATCTAAGGAGAAGAGGAAGAAGTCGAAGAAGAAAGGAGGCAAAGCCAAGGCCGACCCCTCCAATGTCGCACGCAGTCTCGAGGCTCTTCTACCGCCCCTTTCTAATATCGCTAAACTCGACGCCCGCACTGATACGGATTTAGAAGAACTCCTATACGACCTCACGGATCCTATTGACGATCAGGAAACATTGCCTCATGTCTATCGGCATTTGTACCAGGAATTCCGTGAGGCGTATATTTCCAACTCCCTTTCTCCATCTCAGGAAGCCGTGATCCGTGAGGGCGTCGGGTTTGATCCACCTAGGGCTGCTCTGATTCACTACATCGCGGTCAGCCTCCTATCATAATCTTGCTGCCTTTTCCATCAGTTACTGCCCACTTTCATCCTCTGCAGTTGCCCTTTGCCTGTTTGCTGCCCTTGCCTCGTCTTTATTCTGGCTGCCGTCCCTGCTTTACTTTCTTTTTTATCTTATTTTTTATTTATTTATTTTTTTTTTTCACGCTTGTCTGCTTCTTTATTTGCTTTTTCTGTGACGGGCTCTTTAGTTTGCCCGTGTCCCCACCCCTGTTGTGGGGCAAAAAAAAAAAAAAAAAAAAAAAAAAGTGTGTGTGTGTGTGTGTGTGTGTGTGTGTGTGTGTGTGTGCGCGCGCGCGTGCGTGCGTGCGTGCGTGCGTGCGTGCGTGCGTGTGTGTGTGTGTGTGTGTGTGTGTGTGTGTGTGTGTGTGTGTGTGTGTGTGTGTGTGTGTGTGTGTAGCCAAAACGAAAAACGATTTTTATGAAACTTAGGATGGTTGGACTTGGGTCTCAGATGGGCCAGTTTCAGTTTGGACCCTAATAATTGTCCCCATTGGTGTTGCAATACGCACGCATGGAAGAGGCGGCGGGGCATTATTGCGTAGTTTCATTCGTCCTTGGAGAGAGAGAGGGAGAGAGAGAGAGAGAGAGAGAGAGAGTCTTCGGTACAGTGGGAGACAGTTGGTTACTGAGAGAGAGAGGGGGGGGGTACAGTAGCAAATACTTGGTTGGGGGAGAGAGAGAGAGAGGGGGGGGGCAATGGGAAGGGCAGTGGTATATTTATTTATTTTATTTTTTTTATCTATTTATTTATCTACATATTGTCCCATGAAGAGAGTATGGGGTCGAGGCTACGACTCTCAGTTCAGACATTTAAGGCGAGAATGACTAGTCGGCAGACCCTGAGTGGCAAATACGGGAACAATACACCCCAACCCAAATTTGAATTTAAACCCTTAATGGACCCCACCAGTTTGGAACACCTTAACCCCCTAGACCACCAGGCGTACTTATATTTGTTATACAGTTACCACTCAAGGCGGTAAAAGAGTTCCGGGGAAGTAGGAATCGATTTGGCATTTCACTCACCCTACAATCACCTGAGGGTAACACTATGTCTAGTGAGTGGAAGATGAGTCCCCCACCTGCCGTCACTGTGAAATACTAAAGTCACTAAAATAAAGGAGTTCTTGAAAGTTGGTATGAGTTGAAGTACTGAACAGAGAGTAGCAAAGATGCTCCTGGACTCCGGTGACGTAGTATATTGCTGCTACGTCCAGAGATCCTTACTGAATACAAGAAAGACATCGAATTGAAATAATTAATCAAGACGATAGTTATTCTTCCTTTGTGAACAGCAAATCACAAGGGGAGACCATATTGTCCGGAAATAACAAGAAAAAAATACTGAAGATATCGGTGGGCTGAACACATTAGTCCTTTTACTAACATCACATTTTTTTTTTTTTTCTGTGGCTGCAGCTGGACTATTTTATGCAATTTAGGAGAGACCTTCAGAACTGGACAGGGTAAGTGACAGCCCCCGTTAACACCCTTCACTGAAGCTGAAGAGACGCCTCATGTGATGACACCGATGTAACTGGACGGCACTACTGTCCAGTTACACAGACGTCCCTTAACTCCCTACTTATCCCCTGAAGGAGGAGGGTGTGGCTGCAGGAGGGCAGCTTCAACCTGCACTCCAATGGGTTCACCTTTCAGACGAGCGTGGGCCCGTAACAGCAACAAAATCATAACCCCTTTTATAACGAAAATGTCTCAAGTTGAATAAAATAAGTAGTATGCATACAATTACAAAATACGTCATCGTACTGAACGGGTTCCTACAAGAGGGCTCTCCTAAGTTTTGTAATGAGTTTAAATTTGAATGAAACCGCCTGGTTAGGCGAAATAGAAAACTAAATTTATTCCAGTAATGAGGGAGTGAAAGTACAATAGTCTCGCAGTCCTATCGGGCAGCAAAGCACTTGTCCAAAAGAGAGCCTTTTCTGAACAACCACGACCACCACCACCATCACCACAGTTACCACCACCACCACCATCATCATCATCATCACATCTACCACCACCACCACCACCGTCAGATCTACCATCAGCAACATCACCATCACAGCTATCATCGACACCATCATCATCATAGATACTACCAGCACCACCACCACTACAGCTACCATAACCACCACCACAGCTACCACAACCACCATCATCACAGCTACCACCACCGTCATCACAGCTACCACCACCAGCACCATTACCACCATTTTCTGCTAAATAAAATCGTCTGTTCGCATCATCAATGAAGTAATAGACATCGGAGTGTACAGTAGATGTGCAACCCCCTCCCACCCACCCCTCTCTCTCTCTCCGCAGAAATGTATGATACTCCACGGAAATGCCCCGCCGCCTCTTTCATGCGTGCGTTTTGTAACACCAATGGGGACCATTTTTAGGGACCAAAACACCCCTTCAGAAAATATCGATCGACATTAAATTGAAACTGGTCCATCTGGGACAGAATTCAAACCATTCTGCCAGGTTTCATAAAATTTTTGTTTTCCAGTTTTGGCTTCATTACACAAACGCACGCGCGCACGCACGCACGCACACACACACACACACACACACACACACACACACACACACACACACACACACACACACACACACACACACTATTAAAGTATCTCTCTCTCTATTTGTCCTTTCTCCATCCTTATCTTCCTCTCTTTCCTACCTTTCTTTCCTCTTTTTTCCCTCTCCTTCTTTACCTTGTATTCCCGTCTCTTCGCTTTATCACTTCTTTCTCTTCCTCTCCTCTTTCTCTCTTACCTTTCCTCTCATGGTCACCTCCACCCCCACCTTTAACCTTCAGACAATTTTTCAAGCATCTTTATACCTGTGTTCTCACCTGTACTATTGCAACATTCTCCTCCACCCGTCTATTTCTTCCTCCCCTACCATTACTTCTCTCTCCTGTGTCTTTCCTCCTCCCTCCCCCCTTCCAATTTCTAATTCCTCTCCTCCATTCTCTCTCCCTCATCTTCTTTTCCATCCATATTCTCCCTGTTTCCATACTCCCCTCTTTCCCTCGCTCCCTTCTCTTTTCTCCTCCTCCCCATTCCTTCCCTCCCTTTCTTCCTTTGCTCTTCCTCTCTCTCTCTTTTGTCCACTCTCTCTCCGGTTTTCTTTCTTCCTTCCATTCCTTCCCTCTTCTTCGTCCTTTCCTTTCCCTTCCTTCTCTTCATTTTTCTTTCCCTACCTACTGTATATCATTGTTCTCTTTCCTTCCGGCATCCTGAATCTCTTCTTTGTCCTGCTCTTTTCCTTCCCTCCCCTCCTACTGCTCACTACTTCCTTCTCTCCATCCCTCCCTTTTCCCCCCCTCTTCTTTAACCACCTCTTCTCTCATATATTTCCCCTCTTTTCCTTACCCCTCCCTCTTTTCCTTCTCTCAACTCTTTCCCTTCCCGTCCTCTTTTCCTTCGCTACCTATTTTTCTCTTCTCGTCTCCTCCCCAGCTCTCTTCCTCATTCTCCCCTTCCATCTCCCTTTTCTACCACAACATCCACACCATCACCACCTCTTACTTCCCCTCCTTCCCTCCCCTTTTCCCTCCATAACCTTACCCCCCTTACCCATCAGCTTTTCCCCTCAGCCAACTTTTCAAACCACTTTCCACCTGCGTTCACCTGTAAGCTAGCAATATATTCCTCTCTCCTCGCTCCTATTTCCCCTTTCCTCCCCTTCCTCTCTCTCCCTTATTATCTATCTCCTCTCCTTTTCCCATTTTATTTCCTCATCTCCTTTCCTTCTTACCTCCCTCGTTCCCCTTTCCTTCCATTCTCCAGTCTTTTCTTCCTCCCCTGCTCTTCTTCTTCCCTCTCCTCTCCTTCATCCTGTCCTTCCTATTCGCCTTTCCATCTTCCCTTCCTTCCCACACTCCTGTCCTCTCTTCGTTCCCTTCCTTCTCCTCTTCTTGAACTCCTTTCTTCTCCCCTTTCCCTCCACTTTCCCCTCCTCTCCTCACCTCTCCTTCCTTTGCTTTCTTCTCCTCCTTCCCATCCTCCTCACACCCTCACCAACTTTTACTTCTGAATCCAACTTTTCGTATCGTTTTACACCTGTCCTAACCTGTACTGTACCGATGTAATTAGTATCTGTATTGGTAGTGCAGCCGGAAGTTTTGTCATCTCTTCTCGCCTGGTCATTCTCCTTTCTTCCTCCTTCTCTCTCCTTCTTTCCCATCTTCTCTTTCTCTTTCCCTCTTCCTCTCTACCCTTCTCTGTCTTACTGTTTTCTCTTTCCTAACCATTCTCTTCATCTTCCCTCCTTTTCTCACTTTATTTCTCGACCTTCTCTCTTCTACGCCGCCCTTTACCAATTCTTCCTCTCCCCAACCTTTCCTTCCACTTCCTCGCTTTATCTCCTCTCTTCCCATTCTGTCTTTCTGAACCATTCCCTTCTTCCCCTCCTTCCCAACTCTCCTCCCTTTGTTTATCACTATCTCTTTTCTTCTTCTTCTCCCTTTCCCCACTCTCCCATCCTTCCCTGTCTTTTCCTTTCCTCCCCTCCTCTTTCACCCTTCTGCCCCTTTTGCTTTCCTCCTCCCCCCTTCCCTCCTCATTTTCCTTTCTTTCCTCTTTTCCCCTTCCCGCTCCACCCATCTTCCATTCCCCTTTCTCCTCCTTGCTTTCTCTTCCTCCTTTCTTTTCCTCGTCTTCCCCTCCCTTCCCATCTTCCCTTCTCCTACTTCCTCCTTTTCTCAACCCTTCCCCGGCCTATACTCATTTTAATTCATGATAAATTCTCTTTCTTAACTAAAATTTAGTTTTTGTAGGAAGTACTAGAGATATGAGATTTTGCACACTTCCACGAAATTCTGTAAGCTTTATTTATGAAGTAGGAATGGGTCTTCACTGGTTGCTAGCTAAATCGACCTTCCAAGTCTTACTACACTTGGCCATGAGGTGAGCTGAAAGGAGTTAGGGGTCTCCTATCAGGTGTGAGTAAACGCACTATAGGCATCTAAAGTCTACTTAAGAGAGAAAAAAAAAAGAAAGAGGGTTGTGGAGATTCTGGCTTCTGGAATAAGGATGTGTGTTTCTACGAGTTTTAAGCTGGGATGGAATTCTCAACACGTATCTACAGTCAACTCCCTCTCGTAACTCAGATTTTGGGTGCTGGAGAGAGATGGCTTCATGTGGTCGCACTGATATAATAGGGCACTAAACTAACTGGTTATACAAACATCTCTCAGTTACCTCCCCGTCTCCCGAAACGAGGATGATGGACTGCAGGTGCAGAGGAAGGTAAGCCTGCAGTCCACCGGGTTCACATTCAGATGAGCCTGGGGTTGCAACTATTTCTACTAACTTGGACACTTATTTGCATGAAGAACAAGGCACATGGGAACTTCCTGCCGTCTCCCTTCCTCGTATTTCCTCACACACACACACACACACACACACACACACACACACACACACACACACACACACACACACACACACACACACACACACACACACACACACACACACACACACACACACACACACACACACACACACACACAACTTCACCCATACACTAAGGGGACGTATCTTTCACTTTCCTCAGACCACCACTGCACGATTTTACACAATTACCGAACGATCTACAGTAATGACGAAGGTTAATGAAGAATGTATTTCATGTCTTCTCTTGAAAATTCTATCACAGTAAATAAAACCGTCAGGGTACCAACAATAAAATAAAAAGTAATAATCTTGTCTGGGTTAATAACATCGCCAGGAATGTAAAAGATATGATAAATACATCATCGAACTGAAGGGGTCAACATCTTGCATCCTATGACCCATTATTTATCTTATTCTTGTTATCTTTAGACGATTTTATTCACTGTAGGATAGAGTTTTCGAGCTGAAGGGGTTAGATACAGTTCTCTCTTACTTCCTTTCTACTAGGGAGTGCTTCTGGATTTTACAAAGTCAACCGATGGTAGTGTGATCAAAATATAAAAAAAAAGTCAAATACAAGGGGTTGAAAATAAGCATACAAATACGTGACTCTCAGTATGTTAAGCCGCACTGGGTCAACTGCGAATGAAAGCGGTCTGTAAATATGCTTAGATGAGACTGACATTTAGCTGATGTCTAGCAGGTACACTACAAGGACAAGGGTGGCCAGGTACAGAGAAGAAATGACATTATACATAAATTTTTAGCACACCCTTATCTGTCTGTTTGCCTATATGTGTGTGTCAACCTCTCTGTCTACTAACGTACCTATCTATCTACCAGTTTATCTCTACCTACCTGCTTACTAACCTATGTAGGTAACTGTCTACATATCCAGCTAGCCATAACTATCTAGATATCTACGGCTATTTATATCTTCGCCTATCTATATATCTACTAATCTCTGCTTATCTGTCGTTATGCCTGTGTACTTACCTTCCTTCCGACCTGTATGTCTGTCTGTCTACGTATCTTTATATCAATTC
>NC_137056.1:11446722-11461722 GCF_032717465.1 Coenobita brevimanus | reverse complement strand
TCTTACCACACCACTATAGGACCAGGAAATAATCACAACGATGAAAGCAGCACCCGCAAAAAGTGCACCTACTGTAGAATGAAGCACACGGAGTGTTGTGCGTAGACTTCGGTCGTCTGGTTTGTGTTCGAACTCGTCTGTGGGATTCAGTTTGCCAGCCACTCTAAAAGAAAAAAAAAAAAATCAATAATCATAACAGAATAACTCTGTTCTCTTATGGTGAATACTACAGTGGATCTTGTTTTACAACACTGTTAAGTAATGTTCCAGGTCATAAATATCAACTTAATTAGCTAATTTACAATTAATACAGATGGAGAACTGACTTCCTAAGACCTATTTAGCTAACTGAATTGTAACGTTGCGAATGTGGTCATAAAAAATAAAAGATGAGAAACGCTTCATAAATATTGAATAAAAACAGCAGTCAGAAAGATTTAATAAATATGTAGATTACTTTCGTAAAGTTACAAAAAAATTATATGCTGGTATCCGCTGGCCAGTCACCTGGAGCAAATGGCAACTCAAAGTCAGTGCTACCAACCGATCGTTCAACACAAAGCAGACCGCTCCAAAACTATAGTCTTTTAGCCGATATTTTCACCAAATTTCACGACGCGACTTTTGTCTTTGACTGTACATCTGCTCTTTAAAAACCTTTTTAAACATACCACTTAAACTAAATCTCAGATCACTGAAACCATCTGTTCATTGATTCAGTCCCAGATCAGTCAAAACAGTAATTCATTAACTATATTCTTTCAATAACTTGGCCTAAAATTGACGTCTGTTCATGCTGAATGCATAACGGCAACAAAATAACACTGGTCACGAAGACGTGCGATGGAAAGGATGTAGAGCCATCACAGTCATTTTCTGTCATTGAGTTAGGTCAAATTATAAAAGGACGAGAATCTGTTCCTTGTTTAGGTAAAAGAGCTACCACTACACAGAACCCAAGTACCACGTAGAAATGGAAGGCATGAAACTGATGCCTAATAACTGTATACGGGCCACTACAGGCACTCAGTCAATTTCTGTTGTCATATACATCCAGATCCCTCACTGTAATGGCGGTGAACAGGGACACAGGGAAACAGACTTTGTTCAAGAGTCTGACAGGCCTAAGAATCGAACTCGAATTTATGCGGATGCAAGGTAACTACGTTATCCAGTGAAGCACCAGCTCCACAATTATTAACTCTTGAGATAACTAACACCTTTCCTGCCCACAGATGGTTGTGGTGATTGTGCTGGTGAGGTAGCAGCACTCAGATGGATAGATAGGTAGATATAAAATGAAAGATTGACATACAGTCCACATATAGGTCTCCAACAAATGCTCTTTCCCACCCACAGATGTCGCTGCTCGTTATTGTTCTTCATGGGAGGAATGGCAATATATAGACAGAATGGCAGATATACACAGAGACAGATAGATCTCAACTAATGCTGTTTCCTGTCCAGAAATGTAGACCGAAATAGATCACACAGCTAGGCCACAACTAATGCACTTTCCTGCCGAATGAAGTCACTGGAAGTTGGTGTGTTTGTGATAGTGCTGGTGGGTGGTGGTCGTTGCAACACTAAAAGATACAGACTAACAGATATACGAAGACAGATGCAAACAGAACGATCAAGATTGATACAGACTAATAGAAAGATCAAGATAGATACAGACTGACAGAGATCAAGATAAATACAGACTAACAGAAAGATCAAGATAAATACAGACTAATGGAACGATCAAGATAGATACAGACTGACTGAACGATCAAGATAGATACAGACTGACTGAACGATCAAGATAGATACAGACTAACAGAAAGATCATGACAGATACAAACTAACAGAAAGATCATGACAGATACAAACTAACAGAAAGATTAAGATAGGTCCCCACTTAATGCATTCTCCCACCCACAGATGTCGCTGGTCTTTGGTGTGTTTGTGATGGTGATGATGGTGTTGGCTGGGGGTGTAGCAGCAGCACCCAACCCCAGACCCGTGGATAAGCCTGACTACAGACCCAGGCCCAACACCAGGCCAAGGCCCGGACCCAGACCTCTCTCATAACCCCAGACCCATGGATAAGCCAGACTACAAACCCAGGCCCAGACCCAGACCTCAATTCTCATAACTCTTTAATACATCTCGACCCACTTCACTTCCAACCTCAACTCTTTGGCAGCAACTGTAACTCTTCCGCAACTCATATGGCACATCCCTGACCCTCTGGAGGCAACAAACTCTTTGGGAACAGCCATGCAAAAATCAAGTAAAGGGGGTAGATGCTGGACAGAAACTGCTGTATCTTCCTAATAAACACATTTGCAGGATGTGTGTATAATCATTCGCCCATAAAAAATAACTTAGTACAGAACATGAAGGATAATTTCATTATGCAACATCAAGGATAACTTCAGTAAGGAACACTGTTTTCGGAGGCTTTATTCAGCTTAACAGACTTTTCGTACTGGAAAAGCATTTATCCCATCTTCATGAAATCTCCTAAGTTTAATAAAGTCATTCGGAGTTAGCAGGAGTAATAGATTCCCAACATTCCCAAGGAAATGCAGGATGGTCTCCAAATATTTACATTAAACTGGCATGGAAGCGGAAAGACTTCTGTGCAAATTGCCATGATGACTGATGACGATGCATGAACACAAGATTCCGAATTATTATGTCCATGGTTTGAGCTTGCCCCCATAAAATTTTAGGTGGCTAAAATCGACAAAGGAAAAGTATACTCATGGAACAATTGTAGCAAGTTGAAACGAAATGGCAAGGAAATGAAGGAATCGAACCAAACTGAATTGTAAAAAAAAAAAAAAAAAAAAAAAAAAAAATAACCACTAGGAAAACTGAACAAATACATACAGTAAGGTCTGCACTATAATATGTAGCATATAATGAATGGAGCTCCACTGATTAATAAATAATCGCACTGTCTGGCAGTTCACTGCACCACAGTTCACTCCCAACTACAGATGAGCACTCAGGTGAACGTCCAGTGTGTTCTTTGATGTAGTGTCAAGTGTTTATGTCGTCGGAATTCCCCATGTGACGTAAAGGCCGCCGCACTCTTAAAAAAAAAAAACTTCTCTTCAATACGCAATATTTTCAAATTCACTCCTCACTAAACAGCTAAAATGTGACTGAAACATGGACTGAAACACATCGCTCTTCAGCAAAACTAACACCAGCCTGAGGGTGTCTTCTGTATTTTATTCCTAGTATCTCCATGTAGAGTGGATAATCAAAAATGAAAGGGGAGTGTATGCGAATGAGGTGGGGAGGGAGAGGAGGAGGATCTAGATGGAGGGATGAGGTGAAGACAATCATACATATCTATCTATCTATCTACTGTATATATATCAGAGAGGATGTGTGAACCAGAGAACGGAGGGCCTGATGGCGAGGAACAAGGTGACGTTGAGGTCCGTTTGTCCTCTGTGCCACTACAATGCAAGTTAAAGATAGGAATGGGGCAGTGGGGTCTCTCAACATCATCCGGCTGCTGGAGTCCCTTCCCATCATCAGGCTGCCGTGGTCCCTTCCGGCCTTCCCATCATCCGGCTGGGGTCCCTACCCATCATCCGGGTGCTGGGGTCCCTTCCCATTATCCAGCTGCTGGGATCCCTTCCCATCATCTGGCTGCTGGGATCCCTTCCCATCATCTGGCTGCTGGGATCCCTTCCCATCATCTGGCTGCTGGGATCCCTTCCCATCATCTGGCTGCTGGGATCCCTTCCCATCATCTGGCTGCTGGGATCCCTTCCCATCATCTGGCTGCTGGGGTCCCTTCCCATCATCTGGCTGCTGGGGTCCCTTCCCATCATCTGGCTGCTGGGATCCCTTCCCATCATCTGGCTGCTGGGGTCCCTTCCCATCATCTGGCTGCTGGGATCCCTTCCCATCATCTGGCTGCTGGGATCCCTTCCCATCATCCGGCTGCTGGGGTCCCTTCCCATCATCCAGCTGCCAGGGTCCATTCCCATCATATGACTGCTCGGGATAATCTTATGATCATCCAGCTGCTGGGGTCCCTTCCCATCATCCGCCGTGGTCCCTTCCGGCCTTCCCATCATCCAGCTGGGGTACCTACCCAACATCCGGCTGCTGGGGTCCCTTCCCATCATCCAGCTGCCGTGGTCCCTTCTGGCCTTCCCATCATCCAGCTGGGGTCCCTATCCATCATGCGGCTGCTGGGGTCCCTTCCCATCATCCGGCCGCTGGGGTCTCTTCTCATGATCATCTGGCTGCTGGGGTCTCTTCTCATGATCATCTGGCTGCTGGGGTCCCTTCCCATCATCTGGCTGCTGGGGTCCCTTCCCATCATCTGGCTGCTGGGGTCCCTTCCCATCATCTGGCTGCTGGGGTCCCTTCCCATCATCTGGCTGCTGGGGTCCCTTCCCATCTGGCTGCTGGGGTCCCTATCCATCATCCGGCTGCTGGGGTCCCTTCCCATCTTCTGGCTGCTGGGGTCCCAAATCATCCGGCTGCTGGGGTCCCTTCTCATCACCTGGCTGCTGGGGTCCCTTCCCATCATCTGGCTGCTGGGGTCCCTTCCCATCATCTGGCTGCTGGGGTCCCTTCCCATGATCCGGCTGCTGGGGTCCCTTATCACCCATCTCTTTGGTCCCTTCTCATCAGCCGGCTGTTGGGGTCACTTCTCATCAGCCGGCAGTTGGGGTCCCTTCCCATCATCCAGCTGTGGGGATCCCACAGACTTTGCCTAATCATCATGACTAGTGTCAGCATGATAGTGCCCCAAAACCCCTGCTAGGCTGCCGTCCAAGGGGACCCCCCACCTGGCAAAACTTGGTCAGGGTCAGGGAACACACGCTGACCCTGCTCCCTCTCCCTCTTTTTAAGTCACAGAAATTTAAGTTTTTACAAGGAGGGGACGCATACCTCACCCAAACCTTGCAAGTCGTAAGAGAACACCACTAACCAATGGACAGGGGTGTGGGATTCCTGATAAGGGCTATCCAGGTTTGATTCAGAGTTTTCCTTCCTCTACGGGACTGCCAGTCAAGGTTGCTAGATGGACGTTGGCTTAAGTAGCTCACATGCCCTTCTGACATTTAATGTTATTCTTCATCCTGCGGAATGTCAAGCCACCTTCCTCGCTGGCCTAGATCAGTGAAGTTGCCGGTTTAGTTGCCAACGCCCCGGCCATGAGACAGGTAGCAATGCATTACACATTACCAGCAGCAAAACACTTTCTGGTGGGCCGGTACTATCCCTTTCACTATGATGGCGCATTTTTTTTCATTTAACTCTAGCAACCACAATACAGTACTATTCGAACTATGAAAGACCTCATTGAGTAAAAGGAGTTAACTAATGCTGTAACTAACACCTCCAAGTTGTCACGTCTTCCCCAAGCTAAATACAGAAGTTGGAAGATGATATAATACGCCAAGATACAAACATGTCATCACATTCAAGGGGTTAAGCTCTGTTTATAGCAGAGTTATGCACTTAAGGACATCATAATTATTGTATTCTTGCTATCTCCTGACGATTCCATTTATCATTGGTAAGAATATCGAACCTAAGGAGACAGACAACCTTCATTACCCCTTTCAAAATCAGGCGGCTCTCCTATGCCAAAGAAACTCGACAGATAACTGCAAGAAAAAAAAATGAAAATAATAAATAATAGCCTAGGTCATAGTAGTGAAGAGGTTAAGTATGAGTAAATTAAAAGGGAGGAAAAAATGTTTGTCTGTCTGCCTCTAAGGAAGACTATTCATAATGATGGTGTAAACACATATCAGACTCTCCCATACCGAAAAGCTTCTTTAAGGCCAAATAAAATCTCCAAGAGATAGTAAGAATAAAATCAAAATGTCGTCTTAGGATTGAAAGGGTAAAGGGCTGTTAAAGGGTGGGAGAAAGTTAAAGAGGATAAAACAGAGTTAAGGGAGCGGCGCCCTGAAATGTACGCTAATTTCTGAAAAATTGTCGAGAATCAGCTAAATGTTTCAAAAATAGGTGTGTGATGTTGGCAACCCCCAGCACATGTCTAGTTGGAGGGAAATTATGGTGCAGGTTGCACGCAGTCTAAACAGTCCTGCTGCTTCTGTTGACTCTGGTCGCCCAGCATCGAGCGTGCTCGTCTTTAACTGTGACTAGGATAAAGAATTATAAAATCACGCCCGTAACCACCTATAGTAGGACTCGCCTAAGTTTGCGGCTGTGGTGTGGCCCGCACCTGTGTACAATGGTGCCACGTTTCCCCAACTTGCGATGTGAAACGGAAGCTATTTATGTACAAGGCAACACATATACGATAAATTCAGATGAATAAAACTTACACTTGTGTATTTTGATGGATGAATCAACAGTAATCTTATTATGCATAAAATATTTAAACAGTAACACAGAAACATGGCATACATATTGTACAGTGTTGCTATAAGAAATTGTAGTCACTTTTAATGTTTTTTAGCGTAGTTTTAGGGTAGGTAATAATATTACAGTTATGGATATAAGAGAATGAGCCTGAAAAAAGAAGAAATATGCCAATATCCAAAGTAAAAGAAATAATTCATATAATTCTTGTGAGTGGCAACACTGACACACCCAGTCTGGCCTAAGGTAAAGTATGTACCCCTCCGTAGACCCAAGCATTGCTTGTACAGGTGTTGCTAGGGAAAAATGCTCACATTTACTGGCTTTTACCGTAATTTTAAGGGCGAGGAATAATCACATTTATACTCATAAGCTAATGTGTAGGACAAAATAGTAGGCATATGCCAATACTGAAGTAAAAAAAAAACATTATTCACTCGCGAGTGGCAACACTTCCACACCCAGTCTGTGGCCTTGATCTCAGGGGTGGTGTGGAAATGATGTCAAATTTACAATATATACAATATTATGTAAAAGAAAATATCCAAAATGTCTCTTGCAATAAGAGAGAGAGAGAGAGAGAGAGAGAGAGAGAGAGAGAGAGAGAGAGAGAGAGAGGCAGGCAGGAAAGGGGCAAGGTTGAATGCATCTCCCGCCAGGAGAGAGAGAGAGAGAGAGAGAGATAACGGTATAGAAAACGTGGCAACACTGCACACAGGTGCTGGCCACACCACAGCCGCAAACCTAGGCAAGTCCTACTATACAGTAGAGGCAGACGAGGCAGCTGCCTCATATGGCATCTCCTCTCCCCCTCCCCTCCTTTAGCGGCCTGCTCAATCCACCCTCACCCCAAAGCCCAGGGACTTGTTCTGATCGCATTCATAACTTTAAACTGATCCCTGTCATCCTCAACCTGCAGTGCTTGTGGGTGTCATCAGGAGTGGATCAGTCCAATTCAGAATGTGACTAAATAGTATAGGCTACTACAACCTACAGCAATAGGAGCCCCCACAAACTCCTGAATAAATTAATAAAACCATACAACATTTCTGAAATTTTCCAAGTTACTTAATGTAACTCTGTTCACATTCACCTGCAACTGCATTTATCTGGTGCTAGGGCTAAAAAAAAAAAAAAAAAAAAAAATCCGGGGTAGCATGCCCTCGCACCCCCCTAGTAGGGCTGCGTTTGCCTCATCTGTTTTCAAGTCATGGTTATGGCCCTGAAAGTTAAAGGCCGCCAGAATGTTCAGAAGACCCGTAAAGAGCCCAGGAAAAAAAAAAAAAAAAAAAAAAAAAAAAAGGCAGAAAGGAGAAATAGTCAAGACGGAGCAACACCTTCACCTGGGCCATTGTTGGGATCTCCAGTGTTAAGACGCAAGATTTGCCAGTTAAGCAGCTGAGATGTTTCTCGACGTTTCACACTGTTCACCGTAGCTTCGGTACGAGTCAGAGTTGCCAGTTTGCCTGCTGAGCGTGGTTATTTCGCAAGTTGTACATTACTTTTTGTGCTCATTTTATCAATAATATTTTGTTTACGTGACTGTTACATTATGTAACTGAAATTAAGTTTGTATGCTAAATAATTTACAGTGTTATGTAATGTAAGAAACCTGACATGTTCGGGTTGTCTCCAAGTTGGTAACTGCTGTTGCTAGAGGCAGGTACAGGACTAGCACGTCACTGAATGCCGGAGAAGTAGATCATTCTCGAATAATGCAAGCTTATATAAGGATGGATATGAGACTAGAAAAAGTTCAGTCGGTTTTCAGTTCAGTTTGAGTGTAGTGCAGTGTCAGTGCAGCAGTGAAGTTTGTACATTTTCGGTATTTGTGAAAACAGTGGAGTGTGGTCAAGCATTAAGTGTAATAACAGTGAAGTGTTGTCAAGCACTAAATGTAACAGCTGTGAAGTTTTGTCAAGCATTATGTGTAATAGCAGTTAGTAAAGTTTGTATAGCTCCAGTGCTTGTGAAAACAGTGAAGTTGGAAAGCATTAAGTGTAATTACTTGGAAAATAAAGCCACTCACGATGTAGTGCTGCCTACTTCTTCCTTGGCTTTTATCATTTTTTTTTCTGTGCCTGCCCTCCTCCCTTCCTATTTCTCCCATCTTTCCTGTCACTTCTTATTGCCTTTCTTTCTTTTACAGGTGGCTTTACATTGAGTGACAAGCCAACTGGTTTCCCGTGAGCCGGGAAATCATTTACAACGCTGGGTGGTAAACATATAACCAAACCATACGTGCTCCCTACGTGTCAACAAATGGGTTGGTGGAGGGTTAGTGCCCCTCCCCGTATAAGAAATAACTCAAATGGCCACCCCTTACGGGATTATGGCGTCTGGCAATAGATAGATAAAGACAGTGAACTTAAGAAGCCATTGTTTATTTACAACGCCTCAGCTGATCTTGTGTACTGTATACCTAAAGGCTGACCATAAGAACAACAACTCACTGGGCAACGGCTTCCTGTACTGGACTACTATTGTTGGAGCCAGTGGCAGTGTGGGATTGGGATGTAACACCAGCAACAGGAATTACGACGTCACAGCTCATACTTCGAGACAGAAAACGTGAGGCGCTAAGGAGCGAAGAAGAACGCAAGAGGCGAAAGGAACGGACGGAAGACTATGCTGCGGTGGCTTTTAAACTTGACAGGTGACAGGCCGGGGATTTAAAGGCCATTTCCCGAGTTGTATAATTTATTCATAACTAAATATAACTCCACTGTTTATTAACCTTTGTCAATTTTTTTTTTTTTTTTTTTTTTTAAATGGAAGGATTTGTTTTACTTTTTGTGCTGAGTGAAATAAAGGAGAAAAAAAAAAATTTCATATGATTTTCTTCCCCAGTGAATCAGAGATTTATTAAGTACGTGTCGAGTGGGGTTGGTGGAGGATTAGTGCCCCTCCCTGTAAAACAATTAACTCTAAGCCCTTGGCCACCCCGTTTGGGATACATGGCGTCTGGCAATGAATGAATGATTAATGATATGTAAAAAAAATTCATACGTTTCTCATGGAAAGATATTAAATATTCATAAAATGAAAATGGTTGCCAGAGGTCTACTTTTCCATTAGACGAAAGCTGAAAACATTTGGCAAGTTCAATCTGTACTTATAGCTTTCGAATGGGTCCTCGGATTTTTACACACTTTTCTAAATATTTCTTGAATTATCCAGTGAAATATGTGATACTCTATAGCAATTATACTACATTACCAAGGACTATGATTAATAATTTTTCCCCGTCAAAAAGAATTCTGATATACCGCTCAAGAGTATAAGAGGCGACGCTCCCTTAATGGGAGGAAGAGTTGTTGAAGCAAGGGAGCGAGGGTTGTTTGAGGAAGGGAGAGAGAGTTTATTGAGAGAGAGAGAGAGAGAGAGAGAGAGAGAGAGAGAGAGAGAGGGGGGGGGCTGTTAAAGGAAGAGGGTTATTAAAGAGAGAGAGGGCTGGTAAAGAAAGGGAGAGAGGGTTGGTAAAGAGAGGGAGATAGGGCTGGTAAACGGAGGGAAAGAGGTTTGTTAAAGGAAGAGTCAAAGGAAGGGAAGATTGGTAAAAGAAAGGAAAGTGTTGTTATAGGAAGAGTAAAAGGGATAAAGGTTTGGTAAAGTGAAGGAAAGCGGGTTATTAAAGGGAAAAGTCAAAGGGAGAAAGCTGGTAAAGAGAGAGAGAGAAGGGGGGGGGGCCGGGTAGCAGTCAAAACACCTCTCGGAGGACTTCAGTCTGACCAGACTCTGAATGTTAGTTATAGGAATAGCTGTGCATGTGGCTCAGTCGGTAGAGAGGTGGCCTGCAGTCCTCCAGGACCCAGGTTCAGATCCCCGCTGGGACAAGGAACAGTTAAAGGATTTGAATTTCATTAAAGCGGACTTTACTGATCTACCAGAAGATCCGCCGACATGTCTTAAAAATACCCCCGCTAATACCAATACACCAGTCCTGTATAAGACAGCCCTAGCATGTATTCAGTATGGACGGTGGTGTTAGCGCCTAAGTGGTGACATGTAGAGGTGTATGGTATGTAGGAGGACTACTGGGCCTTGAGAGCAGGCTGTGAAGCCTATGCCCAGTCGGAAACATACAAAAAATGTGTGTGTGTGTGTGTGTGTGTGTATACGTGTGTATGTATACCGCATATGCATGCACGTACGTGGTGTAAGCATTGGTATGTACCGTAAATAAATATATATCTATGTATGTATCAACGTATGTGGTGTAAACATCGGTATGTACTGTACAGTCAGGGAAAGTTCCGCATTACCCACTCCCCGGAGCACTGGTGTGTGACGGGTGAATGTGAAGCAGCAGCCACCTCATGTGTCTGGTAACTGTGAGTGTGAAGGAGGGGGGAGGCGGGGGATTGGGGGACAGAGGAGGGTTTGGTGATAGATTAGGAATCACGTGTAGGTCTGCAATTTGTGACATGGACGCGGTGTTTGAGTTACTTTAGTAAGGATAGATGACAATATGATGCTAGCATTTTATGAAAAAAGTTGCGCAGATGTCTGTAGAGTCAGTGTTGTCAGGAAAGTTATGGAAGTTTGCTGGATCCGGACAGAGGTTTGAATGCTTTCATTCTCTCTCGACTTTAACATGAGACGTTCCCCAGGAGATATTCATAACGATATAACAATATTTTTTGCTGAAAACAAAACCACTATATTATCTATCTAAATATCTACTATCTGTCCATATATGTAAATTCTTATAAATTTGCTTATTTTCCCCGTCATTCCACTGTATACATTCGCCTGCAAACATTTCCACCGTTATTCTGGTAATTATTCATCTCGAACTTAGTCTACGGTAGTGTGTAATAATTAAAAAAAAATAATCTATATAAGCGACTAGCAGGTTTCTCGTTTTCCTTTTAGACAGAATGACATAGGAAGTCGTAGTAATCAGATCAGTCTCGGTAACTATCATCCCTATCGAACATCACAAAACGAAGGCAAGGAAGCATACCTTTAATGATAAACACATATTGATACTATGACATGAGCAACTCTCCAAACTCTCCCTCCCCCGGCCACCCTCCCAGTCACAGTTAGCAGACAAGTGGGGTCTGGCTGCTGCTTCATGACTCTTCGTCGATCCCCAATGCTCCGAACAGTGGGTAATGCGGAACTTTCCCTGACTGTACAATATGTAAGTAAATGTACGTATGGATGTATGAATGTTTGTATGTAGTAACTAAAGTATGTATGTACTAAAACTCTAAACCTTCACGAATGTTACTAAAGGAAGTTTGGCCACACAACCAACAATGATCCAATAGGCGACAATTTACGTGTGGTCTAGAGTGATGTCCTCAGAGGGGGTGTTTTGGGTGCTGTAAGGGAAGGCACCTGCAGAATACTAGAGCTGCCCTGACTATAAGAGGTTAGTGTACAGTACAAGACAACAGTCAAGCTGTAATTTAAGAAGTACCGTAAATAAATACTACTACTACTACTGCCACCCATAATAATAATAATAATAATAATAATAATAAATAAATAAATAAATAAAAGTGTCAGAAACCCCCCGGGCTGAAATTTGCAGTACAGGAATCTTCCTCACCGTTAACTTTTTTTCTTCAAAAATATTATTTTGTATTATTTTACTTTAATGTTCACTCTCAATCAGGTGTGGTGTATTTGCTAGCAATATTTTATTTTTTATGCAAAGAAGAAGAAGAAGGAACAAGGGACTAGAAGCCCGCAAATTGTTCCCTCCAAGAAAAAACAAAAACAAGACCAAAGACAGTCAAATTCATGATCCGTTCATTTCGAGATGCCTGGACACACTGAATTTAAAAGACTGGAGGTCATAGGCAGTAGGAAATACAGACAAAGGAATACAGTTCCAGAATGACTGGCTGCATACATGAAGGGCTCAGAGTAACGATTAACTTTTGCAGTAGAGAACTGGTCAGATATGGAATAAGAGTCTGCTGCTAGACGAGTGCTACATGCCCGCCATAGAGGTGGAGCGATGCAAGCTGATAGTTCAGAGGAGCAGTGGCAATTGACGTACCGATAAAAAAGAGATAATGATGCAACAGGGCGGCGAATAGATAGAGGCTGAAGGGAGTCAGTATGAGGAGGGGAGTTAATGAGACGAAAAACCTTTGACTCCACCTTGTTGAGAAGAGCCGTATGTGGGAAGCCTTCCCACACACGAGATTTGTACTCTACACAGAGGAGAATAAAACCTGTGCATAAAGTCAACAACTGTGCAGAGGTAAAGAATGCATGGAGTCTGCCTAGGACACCTAATCTCTTGGAAGCAGATTTTACAAGAGATAATATGGTCGTTCCCAGATAAATAACGAGAGAATGAAACTCAGAGTATTTTAAAAAATGATGCAGAAATGAACTGGGTATTGTTAAAAGTCAGAGGATATTCCTGTGGTCGATTCTGACGGGTCGGACGACGTAAGACCTGAGTTTCTTATGAATTAAAAACAACAAGATTACTTGCACCCCAATCAGAGATATGAGCCAAGTCAGACATTAGGTGTGCCACAGCCTCACCCCTTATTTGCTGAAGTAACTGCAGAGATGGACGCTGCAGGAAGAGGATGGAAAGGTGATGGATGCAGTCATCAGTGTATGAGTGAATAAGGTCTGATGTAAAACTTAGATCATTGATGAAAAGAAGGAAGCGAACTGGTGATATGATGGAGCCCTGAGGAACACCTCTACTGACAGCCCTAGGCTAGGAGAAGAATGGTGGAAGTCTACAACAGCAGCTGTAGGACGACCAGAAAGGAGGCTGAGATGAAGACACAGACAGAAGGATAGAAACCGTGAGAGATTTCCTAACATCATCTCATCAACGATTCATTCTGCACATTACATCTCAATATCCTCTTGTACTGACGTAAACTATGCCAGTACTGACAACATATAAACATCATTGAGAACATAAAGGTGTACCACGTAAAATAAATCGCTGAGGGAAAGGGGCTACGAAGCCCGCAGTGCCACTTACAATACGACCCATAAGTGACACTCTCTCTCTCTCTCTCTCTCTCTCAAGATTATTTTCAGATCAGGCAACATTTTTTTCTAACTCACTTCTCGGCCATTCTCCTAAGCTGAGTTGAATAAATGGTAGTAGCAAGCATGTGCCCTTTCAGAGTGATGATATACTGTTCATGTTATTTTTACTACGACTCGATTTCGTTTAATCTACTAAGGACCTCTGGTAGGCAGAGTTGATAGAGGCTGTAAGGACCTCATCCATTTCGAAAAAAAAAAAAAAAAAATCTACAGACTAAAATCTTTGGGGAATGGTGAAAACAGTTGAAAGTACGTCATCGGCCTGAAGGAGTTACATATCTCTATATAAACCTGAAATGACAAGCACGCATAACTCGGGAAGCAAAGGAGATAGTTTTTTTTTTTTTTTTTTTTTTTTTTTTTACATTCCTGGCATCATAGGAGCGGTTTCTAGGCTGGCATAAACCACTGAAATCCGTCAACTAAAAATGTTGGTCGATTTTTGCTACAACATCAATTTCTACAACAACAAAGCTGCGTATGAGCATCTGCGACACCTGTCACTTCTGTTGTGAACCCTTAACTTTGCATTCTGATAATTATTCTTTTGAAAGCTTTAGTGGGTATCCAGGGAACTTAATTGGTCGCCGTAGGTGCTCCATAGGGCTGAAGGCCTCCGCTAGTATACACACACACACACACACACACAAGTGTATACACACACACGTGTATACACACACACACACGTGTATACACACACACACACACACACACACACGTGTATACACACACACACACGTATACACACACACACACGTACTGTATACACACACACACACGTACGTGTATACACACACACGTACGTGTATACACACACACGTACGTGTATACACACACACGTACGTGTATACACACACACACGTACGTGTATACACACACACACGTACGTGTATACACACACACACGTACGTGTATACACACACACACGTACGTGTATACACACACACACGTACGTGTATACACACACACACGTACGTGTATACACACACACACACGTGTATACACACACACACACGTGTATACACACACACACACGTGTATACACACACACACACGTGTATACACACACACACACGTGTATACACACACACACACGTGTATACACACACACACGTGTATACACACACACACACGTGTATACACACACACACACACGTGTATACACACACACACACACACGTGTATACACACACACACACACGTGTATACACACACACACACACACGTGTATACACACACACACACACGTGTATACACACACACACACACACGTGTATACACACACACACACACACGTGTATACACACACACACACACGTGTATACACACACACACACACACGTGTATACACACACACACACACACGTGTATACACACACACACACACACGTGTATACACACACACACACGTGTATACACACACACACACGTGTATACACACACACACACGTGTATACACACACACACGTGTATACACACACACGTGTATACACACACACACGTGTATACACACACACGTGTATACACACACACACGTGTATACACACACACACGTGTATACACACACACACACACACA
>NC_137056.1:11369222-11444222 GCF_032717465.1 Coenobita brevimanus | reverse complement strand
ATTTATATTTTCTGCTACACTAATGAATAAAAAGAAAAATACAGAACTTTTTGTTTTATGCTTGTTTTTTTGTTAATTTTCATTCTTCTGAGTCAGTGAAAGGGCTAAACAATAACGACTCGAGCCGGATTTGGCCCGCGGGCCGCCAGTTGACTAGCCTTGACATACACAGTTACCGAAGTGCACCGGTGCGGAAACACAATGCAGGGTGGTCCATATTGCAGAACATAATTCTAGTGTGTTGCAGGGGTGGCTCAGTCAGCGTTACCAGTGACTTCCATAATTCTAGTGTGTTGCAGGGGTGGCTCAGTCAGCGTTACCAGTGACTTCCATAATTCTAGTGTGTTGCAGGGGTGGCTCAGTCAGCGTTACCAGTGACTTCCATAATTCTAGTGTGCTGGAAGGGTGGCTCAGTCAGCGTTACCAGTGACTTCCTTACTTCATTTTATACATCCATATGCTCTCCACACTTTACATTGCAAAACATTATTCTCATGTATCGCGGGGACGGCTCAGTTAGCATTGCCAGAGCCTACCCTGTAACATTTTATACCTCCAACGTTTTTTTCTTTGTTATATGTTTCCACAGTCTGCTTTTCTTTGTCCCTTGGTTCATGGTTGACTGATAATTTCATGCAGCTAAACTGCCTTTATTCCTCACGCCAGTCTGCTTTTATTTTTATTTATTTAATTTTATATTGTATGGTTCACTGATAATTTCATGATAAAGCCACTTGTCTTTGCCCCTCACATCAAGAGGAGGGGGTTCAACGACTGTGAAACTGCAAGAAAACCTGGAGGATCAGAGGAGGCCATACATCGAGCAAAGGATGCCATCCATGTAGGATGCCAAATCCAATTATAGTGGCTCTGAAAGCCAAGGGTGGAATGACTAAGAATCGATGGTCAAAATTATATATATACTCATAATTCTTCACTCTCATTCTCCTTGTATAAACACTGTATTCCATATACTGCTTGGTCAAATGAACAGGCCCACGATGTTTACCACAAGGCCAATAAGACTGCCAGGTTATGCCATACAAGGGCAAATTTGTGTCCAGCTCACGCACACCGTCACGGTGTGGACACACCTTAGAAGAGGTTGCCAGACAGCGATAAACAGTGATAAATTGTTTCAGCTTATGTTCTGTGAGAGCATTATTGTGCATAGCTGTGCATGTAAATATTAGTGGAGTATAACATTGAAATATATTGAACAGTCACTCAATCATGCATTCATTTTGCAAAACTTGACAAAAAAGAATAACTGGTCAAGTGAGTTTCTAATGCTCATATTTTTCCATAATAACTGTTTCATCTCCCGCCCACATCAAGGCAGTTTTAAATGATCAGCTTAGCAATCACCTTTACTGTTCGACCTGATGTGCATTCTAGTAGGTATTTGCATACAGGAGTATTAAATTGATTTGGGGTGCTCAGTATTCTTGAAATGTTTGGCAACTATCCCCTCACTTTTCCTTCCTCTACCCCCTTTCTCTCCCATCTTTCCCCCTTTCTGTCAGGTCTCTGTTTAATGAGGCAAATTATACCCTAACTTTAGCTTCCATGCTCCAGTTAAATATATTAAAACACGGAATACATGACTGTTCAAGGAACTGAAGGAAGATGAAAGTATTCTGAGAGCATTAAAAAGAGTTACATTAACTCTTCATCACCATCACATCATTCTCATTATACTTTAGCTAATTCCACTACCCCTTCCACTCCAAAGTCTCTTTCTAATGTGGGTAAATTCATCTGATGATAACTAGAACAAAATAATAAGCCGATACAGTACTGAAGATAAAAAAAAAAAAATGGAGTCACGGTATGTCTGCCTCTACCTCTCTCCCATAGCTATCACAAGAGCAACTTCCTCCAATCAACCCCCAGCACAGGGTGGGGGATGAGTGGGGGGAGTGGAGAGAAAAATGGGAGGAGACAGTCCTCCACACCTTGACGTCACCACATCTGCGTAGTACCACTGGGTGAAGACACCTGGTAGTCTTATTGGCCTTGGTTTACCATACTGATTCGACGAATTGTTTTTGCACGAGGTTCCAAAAAGGAGTGAACAGCAGGCAAACAACTTTAGTAAATCTTGTGTGAGAGACAGCGAGAGATTCGAGGAAGAAGTGCAAGGAGCAAATGTTACTGACAGATATGAAAAAAAGGCAAAAAATAGTAGGAAAACTTTGAAAGAGCGTCCTTGGCGGAGTCAGGTGACATACCCTTGACATTAGGTCTCTCTCCCCCCCCTCTCTCTCTCTCTCTCTCAACAGTATCTGGTACAATACTAGTCTTGTGTATTATTTATGCAATCATATCGATATAAGAGAAACTGCAAGCATGCCACAACTAACATATATTGTTGAAAGTAAATTAAGTAAAGACCATATTTTATATATATATATATATATATATATATATATATATATATATATATATATATATATATATATATATATATATACACACACACACACACACACACACACACACACACACAAATAAACTAGATACCGAAAAAACTGGTAAGACGTGGTACACAGCATGGTTGTAGCAATGAGGGAACACCCTGAGGGGTTACAACCAATCATTACCAGCCGCGATAGCGAAGCTGGTATTGTTTTCAATTTGTGTGTGCATGTGTGTGTGTGTGTGTGTGTGTGTGTGTGTGTGTGTGTGTGTGTGTTAGTACGATAACTTCACAACCGCTCAAGATACCATCACAAAACTTTACAGGTGTGATGTAGACAGAAAAAGTGATCACAAGTCCGAAATTGGTAAAAAAGGCCTATCTGTCTGTTACCACGATAACTTTGCAACCACTTAAGATATCATTACAAACTTTTACAGGTGAGTAGTAGGGATGAAAATCTTCTATGAGTACTGTTTTCAGTTTGTCTATCTGTGTGTCTGTTAGCACGATAACTTGGCAACCACGCAAGACATCTTCACTAAATTTTACAAGTGTGTAGTAGGGATGAGAATCTCCTGCGAACTCGAAACTGGTAAAAGTAGGTCAAGGTCATATACCAAACCGCGCTAGATATGTATCGGCTCACGGCTGGTGTGACTGCCCCCTTGGGGGAGCCTCTAATTTCTTAATGTAAGAAATCATTAAAACGCAACAACAGACGAAGACATGAAATCATTTACTTATATTAAATATTCACTTATGTATGAATGACTGTTCCCTGGGTTGATGCTTTGACTCAAACTTTATATATATTCATTAATCTAGATATTATTACGTTCCAAGCCACTGCATTTCGAGAATAATGATTACACAAAAGCAGTCCCTTGCCCACCCATATCAACATCCTGACAACGCACCTGCTGGGGAGAGTCCTAATCCCGCAGGAACACGTGCCAAGGTTAAGGGGAGGGGCCAGAGGCGGGAGGGTGTATATAATAGCAGCCAACAGCCATAAGGCACAACAGTCACTTGCAACTGACAGTTCAAGCACAGCGTAGCTCCAGACTCAACGTAGCAACCATGAAGATTGTGAGTATCTTTTGTAGCTCTTGATACTATTGACCACTAACCTCTCCAGTCGATGAACGTAATGTTGTTATTCTTGCCACTTCTAGACCACTGCACAACGTTACGTTGAGTCGATCTCGGGTCAGTATTATCATCAGAGAGAGAGAGAGAGAGAGAGAGAGAGAGAGAGAGAGAGAGAGAGAGAGAGAGAGAGAGAGAGTCGCCACTGCATAGATTTAAGGCGTGTTTTTGTCGTCCAAGCCGGAGCTTGGGATTCGAAGCGCGTCTTGGGGCGCCTGGTTATTGTCCACAAAAACAGTCCAGGATACGTAGAACCGAAAAATTACGTGCCAATCGCAAAGTAAACTGAGGGGTTCGCCGAAGACGATCTTCTGACGAATATGCAACTTATATGTAGCCGTTATTTGTGCTGAACTGGCTCTGTATGTCGTTAATATTAGCCACCTGCACCCTAATTTTATGTACATAATGCTAATTTCAGGATATTTATCATTTATGTGTCCTTACTGGCCAATCTCACTCTCCCCAAGCAACACCAAGACTGCTCCCGACCACGCTTGGGTGGGATACGAAGACGGTCTTGGTTTTGATGACAAACGCTTGGGCCGGCTTCTTATCACTTTGGCCGACAAAAACAGCGCATCTTGGTTTGACCGAAGATGGCTTCGAATCCAATCCCTCAGCTTGGACGACAAAAACGCGGCTTTAGCCGTAGATCTGCTCTTTAAAAACCGTTCTAAACATATCACAAACTTAAGATCTGATCAATTAAAAGATCCGTTAGATTACATCCCAGGTCAGTCAAAACAGTAATTCACTAACCATACTCTTTCACTAACTTGGCCTAAAATTGCTGTCTCTCCATGTTGAATGCTTAGTGGTAACAAAATAGCAACACTGGTGACGAGGACGTGCGATGGAAAGGATGTAGAGCCATCAAACTGTCACCGACCTAGGTCAAATATGTAAAAGGACAAAAATCTGGTCCTTGTTAAGATGAAAGAACTACCACTACACAAACCCAAGTACCACGTAGAAGAGGAAAGCGTGGGACTGATGCCTATTAACTCGATACGGGACACTACAGGCACTCAGACAATTTCTGTTGCCACAATCTCCCCTTATAATACGACCAGCAGCAACTGAAATTACATCCAGATCCCTCATTGCAATGGCGGTGAACAGGCACAGAGGGAAACAGACTTTGTTCAAGAGTCTGACAGGCCCAAGAATCGAACTCGAGTTTGTGAGGTTGCAAGGTAGCTACAACTATTAGCTCCTGATATAAGTGACTCCCTTTCCCGCTCACAGATGGTCGTGGTGACTGTGCAGGTGAGGTAGCAGCACTCAGAGGGACAGACGGATGGATAGATAGATAGATAGACTGACAGACACAGATAGGTCCCCAGCCAATGCTCTTTCCCACTCACAGATACCGCTGCTCGTTGTTGCTGCCGTTGTTGGTGTGCGGAATGGCAACACTCAGAAAGATATAGACAGAATGGCAGATATGGACAAAGAGAGACATAAATCTCAACTAATGCTATTTCCCGTCCACAAATGTCACTGACAGAAATGTAGACCGATAATGATCACATAGCTACGCCCCAGCTAATGCACATTCCCTCAAACTGATGTCACTGGCAGTTGGTGTGTTGGTGATGGTGCTGGTGGGTGGTGTTCGTTGCAACACTAAAAGAGAGATAGACTAATAGACAGACCAAGATAGATACAGGGTAACAAAGATCAAGATAGATACAGACTAACGGAAAGATCGAAAGATGGATACAGACTAACGGAAAGATCTAAAGATAGATACAGACTAAGAGAAAGATCAAGATAGATACAGACTAGCAGAACGATCAAGATAGATACAGACTAAAAGAAAGACTGATATAGATAGGTCTCCACTTAATGCATTCTCCCACCCACAGATGTCGCTGGTCTTTGGTATGTTTTTGATGGTGATGATGGTGTTGGCTGGGGAGGTAGCAGCAGCACCCAACCCCAGACCCGGGGATAAGCCTGACTACAGACGCAGTCCCCACAGCACCAAGAACAGGCACGGATCCGGTCCTAAACGCTAATAACCCCTGACCGATGGATAAGCCAGACTACAAACTCAGGCCCAGACCCAGACCTCAATTCTCATAACTCTTTAATACATCTCGACCCACTTCACTTCCAACCTCAACTCTTTGGCAGCAACTGTAACTCTTCCGCAACTCATATGGCACATCCTTGACTCTTTGGAAGCAACAAACTCTTTGGGAACAGCCATGCAAAAATTAAGTAATGGGGGTAAAAGCTGGTGTATCTTCCCAATAAACACATTTGCAGGATGTGTGTATAATTATTCTTTCACAAAAATAACAGTACAGAACATCAAGGATAACTTCATTATGCAACATCAGCAATAACCTCCGTAAGCAACACTGTTTTCAGAGGCTTTATTCAGCTTAACAGACTTTTCGTACTTGAAAAGCATTTATTATCCCATCTTCATGAACTCTCATAAGTTTAATAAAGTCATTCGGAGTTAGCAGGAGTAACAGATTGCCAATATCCCCAAGGAAATGCAGGATGGTCTCCATACATTTACATTAAACTGACATGGAAGCGGAAAGACTTCTGTGCAAATTGCCATGATGACTGATGACGATGCATGAACACAAGATTCCGAAATGATTATGTCTATGGTTTAAGCTTGCCCCCTTAAAATTTTAGGTGGCTAAAATCCACAAAGGGAAAGTATATTCATGGAACAATTGTAGCAAGTTGAAACGAAATGGCAAGGAAATGAAGGAACAGAACCAAATTGTTATGTAAAATGAAAGAAAAAAAAAACTAGATTGATGAAAATGCACAAATACATATGGTCAGCACCATAATATGTAGCATATAATGAATGAAGCTCCACTGATTAATAAATAATCGCACTGTTTGGCATTTCATATTGCACCATAGTTCACTCCCAACTATAGGTGGGCACTCAGGTGAACGTCCAGTGTGTTCTTTGATGTATTATCAAGTGTTTATGTCGTCGGAATTCACCATGTGACGTAAAGGCCGCCACACTCTCAAAAAACACCACTACTCTTCAATACGGAATATTTCCAAATTCACTCCTCACTAAACAACTAAAATGTGATTGAAACATGGATTGAAACACGTCGCTCTTCAGAAAAATAAACACCAGCCTGAGGGTGTCTTCTCTGTTTTATTCCTGGCATCTCCATGTACAGAGGATGGAGATTCAAGAGTGAAAGGGCAGTGTATGCGAGTGAGGTAGAGGGGGGGGGGGAGAGGGAGGAAGAGGATCTAGATGGAGGGACGAGATGAATATATATCCATCCATCCATCATATAAACCTACGTTGCCCCATCAGGTGCGTAGGAGGTCCGGGCTAGGCAAGTTGATCCTGATATTTAAGATGAGAGTGACCAGCCTCACTCATCCCTGCGTGGCATTACATGAGCAATAAACCCCAACCACCCTTGGAGATAAACCTGCACCGGCTCAATCCGATTGGAGCACCTTAATTTCCCATTGAAGTGGTTATCACTCACAGTAGTAAATGGTTTCCTGGTGTACAGGAAACCATTTGGCTTGTTACTCAGTGTTGAGTCACCTACAGGCAAAAGGAAGAGGAAAGAATGAAGGAAAGAAAGACACATGAGGGAGTGCAAAGTCACCCGTAGACAGAAGGAAGGGGAAAGAATGAAGGAAAGACAAAGAGGAAGGAAGAAAGAGAGGAAAGGGTAGACACCCAAACCAGCACTACACCGAGTGAGTGGATGGTGAGCGCCCCTACCTCCCACAATTATATTTTATAGATTATATAGTAGGTGGGGGCGCTCACCATCCACTCACTCGATGTAGTGCTGCTCTCGGGTGTCTGCCCTTTCCTCTCTTCCATCCTTCTTTCCTTCCATCCTCTTCTGTCTTTCTTTCCTTCATTCTTTCCTTGTCCTTCTGCCTACGGGTGACTTTACACTCCCTCTTCTGTCTTTCTTCCCTTCATTCTTTCCTTTTCTTTCTCCCTGTGGGTGACTCTACACTGAGTGACAAGCCAAATGGTTTCCTGTACACTAGGAAACCATTTACTACGCTGGGTGGTAACCATATAGCCATATTTTGGCACCTTGTGGTTTAGTGGGTAATTATTGCGTTCCAGTCGGATTGAGCCGGTGAAGGTATATATCCAAGGGGTGGTTGAGGTTGATTGCTCATATAATGCCACTCAGGGATGAGTGAGGCTGGTAACTCTTATCTGAAATGTCGAGACCAACTGCCTAGCCCCGGGCTCCTACGCTCCTCATGGGGCAATATAGGATTGGATTATGAATATATATATATATATATATATATATATATATATATATATATATATATATATATATATATATATATATATATATTGCCAGAAGCCTTAATCCCTTATATGGGGTGGCCACAAACAAATCGCCTCCACATCACCCTGTCCCCCGCCATTTCACTGCCCTGCTCCCAATTCACACCCCCCTCTCTCATATACCTCTTCACTCCATCCCTCCATCTCATCCTTGGCCTTCTCGTCCCTCTCTCCCCCTCCACCTCACTCACATGAACTCTCCTCGTCAGTCACTCACTCTCCATCCTCTCCACATGGCCAAACCACCTCAGTGTGTTTCTCCTAATGCTTCCTAACAGATCCACATCCACATCACAACGCTCCTTCACCTCATTTGTCAGTCTCTCTCTTCATGTGACTCCACAGCCTCCTCCCAAATAACTCATTTCCACTGCTCTCACTCTTGACTTGTGTCCCTCCAACAACGTCCAAGCTGCACTTCCATACGTCAGAGTTGGTATCATAATTCTGTCATGTAAAAACTTTTTCACTTCCATGCTCACTTCCCTGTTTCTTATTACTGCCTTCAAGGAACCAGCAACCTTTCTTCCTTTTTGTACCCTTTCAAGCACTTCACCCTCCAAACTTCCATCCTTACTCACCCCACTACCCAAGTACTTAAATGTACTCACATTTTCCATTTCCTCATTATCCAATCTCACTGTACATTCACTGGCTTCACCTCTCTCGAAGACCATAACTTTACACTTCCCTACATTCACCTTTAAATTCAGTTTCTTACAAACTCTCCCAAACTCATCCACCAAGCCTTGCAGCTCCCCTTCGTCTTCACTTAAGAACACAGTATCATCTGCAAACAACAGTACAGTGAGTTTCCAAACACTGCCCTCTCTCATTAGGGCCACTCCAACATCCACTGCCCTACCTTGTATCTCTTTTATAACCCCATTCATATACAGATTGAACAACCACGGAGACATGACACATCCCTGTTTCAACCTAACCTTCAAATAGAAAAACTCACTCAGTTCACTATCCACACGCACTGCGGCCCTTAACACCCTCATACATACTCTTCACAGCATTCAACAACTCCCCATATACTCCATATATTCTTAATGCTTCCCACAATCCTTGTTTATCCACCCCATTATATGTTTTCTACAAATCCACGATTTTTCCCTTCTCTAGACACTTTTCCACTAAAGATCTAAGAATGAGTATCTAATCTACACAATCTCTTCCCTTCCTAAAGCCTCCCTGTTCTTCTCCAACTAATTCCTCTGTTATTTCCCTAACTCCGTCAATAAGTATCCTACCGTATACTTTTCCTATTACACTGAGAAGACAAATGCCCCTATGATTGCCACACACTTCTTTTTCCCCTTTCCCTTTGTACAAGGGAATAATTATACCTGACTTCAAATCATCCGGGACTTTACCTTCCTCCCAGGCCAATCTGCACATCTTCCACATCCATTCTACTACTATCTCTCGCCAATGCTTCAGCATTTCACCACACACTCCATCAATTCCTGGGACTTTCTCCATTTTGACTTTCTTCATTGCTTCTACAACTTCCATTCTACTGGTTTCCGACTGTCTTCTCACCTCCTTCCTTCTCCCAGCCATTCCCCAGCCACTTATACTGGCATTACTTTCACTCTCTATGTTCAACAATTCATTAAAGTGTTCTCTCCATCTGCTCACTTTTTCTCCTTTCTCAACTGGTAATCTACCATTTTTATCTTCATTTCCACCCTGTCTGACTCCATTTACCTCTTTCCAGAACATTTTCTTACATTCCCTCCACTTGACACTCAGATTCCTTCCAAATTCCTCATCCACTCTCTACTTACTCTCTCTTACTAATCTTTTCACCTCTCTTCCTTTCTCAATATAACTCTCTCTTCCATCTCCCAACTTCTTCCACACCCCTATTTCTCATCCATTCATTATATGCTTTCTTCTTTTGTGCCACAGCCTGTCTCACCTCTTCTTTCCACCATGCTGTTCCTTGCACCCCCTTTCGTCTTCTCTTCACCCCACACACCACCTCACATGCTAGACGTATTTCCTCTGTGAATATCTTGCACACACCTTCCACGTCCCCCATCTGCTCCAATTCGTATTTTTTTTTTTAGTAACAGAACAGAGGTAGGAAAAACAAATGAATAAAAAAAATGATCCATACACCAGATTACTGGTGTCCTCTGTTCATAAAATATCCATAACAGTTAGACTTGAACAGGTGTAGGTTGAAGTTTGGAGGGAAACAATTCTGGGGAAGCGAGTTGCAGTTTGAGGAATGAAAGAATTCCGATAGGCAGAAGTTCTACAATATGATTGAGTGACATTCCAGTCATGAGCGCTACCAGATGCCAGTGTAGCACGAGGGAAGGCATGGAGAGGTGGCACCATGGACGCAACTTCGTCTGAGCATTTGCCATAAAAATATCTGTAAAATAATGCAAGGGAGGCTACATTCCTTCTTACTTGTAGGGGAGGTAGGTTATTTGTAATGGCAGGGTTGTTAATAATTCTAACAGCTTTGTTCTGAATTTTGTCTAGTTGCTTTAATGCAACCTCTCGACGTCCATTCCAGAAGGGTGAGCAATACTCAAGCTGACAGCGCACATGACTCTTACAAATTATAGCTAACTGCTCGTCAGTGAAGAAGTTACGGACTCTGTACAATAATCCAAGTTTCTTTGAGGCGGTTTTAGCAAGTGATCTAACATGAGAGGTCCAGCTGAGGGCATTGTTAAGTGAGATGCCGAGAATTTCAATACTTTTGGAGATGGGAATATTAGTAGCACTGAAGGTAATATACGAATCTGGCAATATCTGTCTATTAGTAAACTGTATATATTTAGTTTTACTAGCATTAAATGAGACAAGGTTGTTTTGTCCCCATTCACTGATCTTAGATAGATCTTGATTTATGGAGATGGCTGTACTGAGTTCAGAGGTAGAGATATTAGACATTGTTAATGGGTGTCTGAGTGTGAATGAACTATGTAGTGTTGAGTCATCTGCATATGAGTGGATGGGATTATGGGTGACAGATAAGAGATCATTAATATGAACCAGGAACAGGGTTGGTGCCAGATCGTTCCTCCACTTCTCTCTTATATTCTGCCTTTTTCTCATCCTCTTGTAACCTTTCCACTCTCCTTACATCTACGCCTTCCTCCCGTCCTTCCCTTCTTCTATTTCTCCATTTTGCTTGGACCTTGACTCTGACCATCACCAAGTGGTGTGAAGTCCACTCCCCCAACCTCTATATGCTCTTGCATCCATTACACATCTTCGCATCCATTCATCCACACACACACAATCAATCATTGCCTTCCTTTCATTCAGTTCACCATCCACCCTTCTCACCACTCGCCATGTATACCTGTGGATCATTTTGTGCCTGAAGTGGGTATTGCCTATCACCAATCCCCTCCCGGCACAAATGTCCACTAAAGCACTGCCATTCTCATCTATCTCAGCAGGCACACCCCACTCACCGACTACTCCATCCACCTTTATATTCCCTACTTTACCATTCATATCACCAATGAAAAACACACTCTCATTCCTTTCAAACTTGTCCATGCACACTTTCACATTTGTCCAGAACTTTTCTCTCACTCTGCTTGCACGATCTTGCATTGGCACATACACGCACACAATTGCCCACATTTGTAGTCCAACTTTCAATCCTACCTACACAATTCTTATACCAATTGATCCATACTCTCTTATATTCTCCTCCCATCTGTTACTCACAAAAATACACACTCCTTTTGCCCTCTCATTCTCACCTACTCCTGCACATATACCCCATCCATACTCCCATTCTCTCACACTCTCACCTCTCCAGTTAGTTTCAGTTAAACCACATCAACTTTTGCACCCTCAAGCACCTGGAAAATCTCTCTCTCTTTTACCTCATCATTTGCACAATTTACATTCCAGGTCGTCGTCAGTATCATGTCCTTTGTACGGTCCTTAGTCGCCATCTTTTGGTCAATCCTGGTCTGAGGATTCTTGTTCGTATGTTTAGTTAGTTGTTTTCTGGGGAGGGGCACTAACCCTCCGCCAACCCACTTCCTGTCACGTAGGTAACACGTGTCGGTTGGTTATAAGGTTACCACCCAGCACTAAATATATATATATATATATATATATATATATATATATATATATATATGAGAGGGTGTATGATCTAGAGAACAGACAGCCTGATGGCGAGGAACAAGATGACGCTGAGGTCAGTTTTTCTTCTGTGACACTGCAACGCAAGTTAAAGATAGGAAAGGGGCAAAGGGGTCTCTCTCCCATCATCTGCCTGCTGGGGTCCCTTCCCATCATCCGGGTGCTGGGGTCCCTTCCCATCATCCGGGTGCTGGGGTCCCTTCCCATCATCCGGGTGCTGGGGTCCCTTCCCATCATCCGGGTGCTGGGGTCCCTTCCCATCATCCGGGTGCTGGGGTCCCTTCCCATCATCCGGGTGCTGGGGTCCCTTCCCATCATCTGGCTGCTGGGCTCCCCTTCCCATCATCCGGGTGCTGGGGTCCCTTCCCATCATCCGGGTGCTGGGGTCCCTTCCCATCATCCGGGTGCTGGGGTCCCTTCCCATCATCCGGGTGCTGGGGTCCCTTCCCATCATCCGGGTGCTGGGGTCCCTTCCCATCATCCGGGTGCTGGGGTCCCTTCCCATCATCCGGGTGCTGGGGTCCCTTCCCATCATCCGGGTGCTGGGGTCCCTTCCCATCATCCGGGTGCTGGGGTCCCTTCCCATCATCCGGGTGCTGGGGTCCCTTCCCATCATCCGGGTGCTGGGGTCCCTTCCCATCATCCGGGTGCTGGGGTCCCTTCCCATCATCCGGGTGCTGGGGTCCCTTCTCATCATCCGGGTGCTGGGGTCCCTTCTCATCATCCGGGTGCTGGGGTCCCTTCTCATCATCCGGGTGCTGGGGTCCCTTCCCATCATCTGGCTGCTGGGGTCCCCATCATATGGCTGCTGGGCTCCCTTATCATCCTGCTGCTGGGGTCTCTGCCCATCATCCGGCTGCTGGGGTCTCTGCCCATCATCCGGCTGCTGGGGTCCCTTCCTATCATCTGGCTGCTGGGGTCCCATCCCATCATACAGCTGTTGCGCTCCCTTATCATCCAGCTGCTGGGGTCTCTGCCCATCATCCGGCTGCTGGGGTCCCTTCCCATCATCTGGCTGCTGGGGTCCCTTCCCATCATCCGGCTGCTGGGGTCCCTTCCCATCATCTGGCTGCTGGGGTCCCTTCCCATCATCTGGCTGCTGGGGTCCCTTCCCATCATCTGGCTGCTGGGGTCCCTTCCCATCATCTGGCTGCTGGGGTCCCTTCTCCTCATCCGGTTGCTGGGGTCCCTTCTCCTCATCCGGCTGTGGGGATTCCATACACTTTGCCTAATCATCGGGACTTGTGCCAGCATGACAAGGCCCCCAAAGCCCTGCTAGGCTGCCATCCAAGGGGACCCCCCCGCCGGCAAAACTGGGTCAGGGTCAGGGAACACATGCTGACCCTGATCCCTCTCGCTCTTTTTAAGTCACAGAAATTTAAGTTTTTACAATAAGGGGACACGTAGCTCACCCCAACCTTGCAAGTTGTGGGAAAACACCACTAGCCAATGGACAGGGGTGTGGGATTCCTGACAAGGGCTATCCAGGTTTGATTCAGTTTTCCTTCCTCTAGGGGACTGCCAGTCAAGGCTAACGAGTTCCACCCACCCTGCTTGATGGACGTTGGCTTAAGTAGCTCACATGCCCATTTGACATTTAATCTTATTTTTCGTCCTGCCGAGTGTCAAGCCACTTTCCTCAACTGGCCTAGATCATCGAAGTTGCCGGTTCAGTCGCCGACGACCCGGCCATGAGACAGGTTGTACTTGATTACACATTAGCAGCAGTAAAACAATGTCTGGTAGGCCGTATTAACCCTTTCACTACGATGGTGCATTTTTTTCATTTAACTCAAGCAAACACAATACAGTACTATTCAAATTAGGAAGGACCCCAGTGAGTAAAATTAGTTAACTAATGCTGTATATAACACCTCCAACTTGCCACGTCCTCCTTGAGCTAAATACGAATTTGGAAGATGATAATACGCTGAAATACAAAAACGGCATCGCATTCAAGGGGTCAAGTTGTGTTTATAGCAGAGTTATGTACCTGAGGACGTCATAATTATTGTTTTCTTGCAATCTTCTGACGATTCCATTTATCTTTGGTAAGAATATCGAACCTAAGGGGATAGACAACCTTCGTTACCTCTTTCAGGCGGCTCTCCTACGCCAAAGAAGCTCGACTGATAACTGCAAGAAAAAAAAAAAAAAATGAAGGTTAAAAAATAATAGCTTAGGCCATAGTAGTGAAGAGGTTAAGTACGAATAAATTAAAAGGGTGGAAAAAATGTCTGTCTGTGTCTGTCTGTCTGTCTGTCTGTCTAAGGGAGACTATTGGTAATAATGATGTAAGCACATTTTAGACGCTTCCATGCCGAAAAGCTTTTTTAAGGCCGAATAAAATCTCAAGGAAATAGAAATAATGAAATGATAACGTCGTCTTCGGGCTGAAAGGGTGAAGGGCTGTTAAAGGGAGGAGAAAGAGAATAAGACAGCTAATGGGAGGGAGAGAGAGTTGTTAAAGGAAGAGAGGGTTGTTTGAGGGAGAGAGGATTTATTGAGAAAGGGAGAGAGGGTTGTAGGAAGAGGGTTATTAAACAGAGAGAGGGCTGGTAAAGAAAGGGAGAGAGGGCTGGTAAAGAGAGGGAGATAGGGTTGTTAAAGGGAGAAAGAGTCAAAGGAAGAGAAGGCTGGTACAGGAAAGGAAAGTGTTGTTAAAGGAAGGAAGGGTTAATGGGAGAAAGGGTTGGTAAAGTGAAGGAAAGCGGGTTATTAAAGGGAAGTCAAAGGGAGAAAGCTGGTAAAGAGAGAGAGAGAGAGAGAGAGAGAGAGAGAGAGAGAGAGAGAGAGAGAGAGAGAGAGAGGGGGGGTAAGCAGTCAAAACACCCTTCAGAGGACATCCGTCTGACCAAACTTTGAATGTTAGTTACAGGAGCCCAATAACTGTGTATGTATGTGTGTATTCGTGTATATGTATACCGTATATGCATGTGCGTACGTGGTGTAAGCATCGGTATGTACAGTAAATAAATATATATGTATGTTCGTATGTGCAATATGTAAGTACATGTACGTATGGATGGATGTTTCTGTGTAGTAACTAAGGTATGCATGTATGTATTAAATCTCTGAACCTTGACGAATGTTATTAAAGGAAGTTTGGCCACACAACCACTAAGGATCCAACAGGTGACAATTCAAATGTGGTCTAAAGTGATGTCCTCAGAGGGGGTGTTTTGGGTGCTGTGAGGAGAGGCACCTGCAGAATACTAGAGCTGCCCTGACTATAAGAAGTTAGTAGACAGTACAAGAGAACAGTCAAGCTGTAATATAAGAAATAAATAAATACTGCTGCTGCTGCTGCTACTACTGCTACTACTATCTACTATCTATTATTATTATTATCTATAATAATAATAATAATAATAATAATAATAATAATAATAATAATACATAAATAAATAAAAGCATCAGAAACCCTCCGGGCTGAAACTTGCAGTACAGTAATTTTGATCACCATTAACATTTTTTTTTTCCAAAATATTATTTTGTCGTATTCTTTCACTTTAATATTCACTTTCATTAAGCTGTGGAGTGTAGGTAGATACATTATATTTTTTTAATGGAAAGAAGGAACAAGCGGCTAGAAGCCCGTAAATTGCCCCAAGAAAAAACAAACACAAGACCAAAGAGAATCAAATTCATGATCCGTTCATTTCGAGATGCCTGGACACACTGCATTTAAAAGACTGGAGTCATAGGCAGTAGGAAACCCGGACCAAAGAAGACCGTTCCAGGGTTGATTGGTTGTATACATGAAGGACGTAACGATTAACTTTTGCAGTTGAGAACTGGTCGGAAATGGGATAAGAGTGCTGCTAGAACAGTGCTACGTGCCCGCCATAGTGGTGGAGGGATGCAAGCTGACAGTTCGAAGAAGCAGTGACAACTGATGTAGCGACAGAAAAGAGATAATGATGCAACAGTGTTGGGAACAGACAGAGGTTGAAGGGAGCCAGTATGAGGAGGGGAGTTAATGAGACGAAGAGTCTTTGACTCCATCTTGTTGAGAAAAACCGTATGTGGGAAGCCTTCCCACACATGAGATTTGTACTCTACACAGGGGAGAATAAAACCTGTGCATAAAGTCAACAACTGTGCAAAGGTAAAGAATGTATGGAGTCTGCCTAGCACACCTAATCTCTTGGAAGTAGTTTACAAGAAAGGTAGTATGGTCGTCCCAGACAAATCCCGAGAGAATGAAAATCCAAGTATTTTTTTAAATGATGCAGATTTGAGCTGGGTATTGTTAAAACACAGAGGATATTCCTGTGGTAGGCTCTGACGGGTCGGACAACGAAAGCACCGAGTTTCTGATGAATTAAAAACGACACGATTACTTATACCCCAATCAGAGATATAAGCCAAGTCAGACATTAGGTGTGCCACAGCCTCATCCCTTCTTTGTTGAAGTAACTGCAGAGATGGACGCTGCAGGAAGAGGATGGAAAAGTGATGGATGGAGTCATCAGTGTATGAGTGAATAAGGTCTGATGTAAAGCTTAGATCATTGATGAAAAGAAGGAAGCGAACTGGTGATATGATGGAACCCTGAGGAACACCTCTACTAACAGTCCTAGGCTAGGAGAAGAATGGTGGAAGTCTACAACAGCAGCTGTAGAACGACCAGAAAGGAGTCTGAGATGAAGACACAGACAAGGATAGAAACCGTAAGAGATTTCCTAACGATTTATTTTGCACATTACGTCTTAATATCCTCGTGTACTGACGTAAACTATGCCAGTACTGACAACATACGAATATCAGTGATAATATAGGGGTGTAACACGTAAAATAAATCGCCGAGGGAAAGGGGCTACGAAGCCCCCGATGCCACTTTGAATACGACCCATAAGTGACTCTCTCTCTCTCTCTCTCTCTCTCTCTCTCTCAGACGATTACCTGCAGATCAGGCAACATTATTTTCCAACTGTAAGGGTTATCTACAACCATCATTAGCCCACCTCACTTCTCGGCCATTCTCCTAAGCTGGGTTGAATAAATGGTACTAGCAAGACTTACCCTTTCAGCCCAAGGATATTCATGTTATTTTTACTACAACTCGATTATTTCGTTTAATTTGCTAAGGACCTCTGGTGGGCAGAGTTGATGAAGGCTGCAAGGACCTCATCCATTTCGAAAATATATCTCCTACACAGACTAAAATCTTTGAGGAATGGTGAAAATAGTTGAAAGTACGTCATCGGACTGAAGGAGTTACATATCTCTCTATAAACCTGAAATGACAAGCGCGCATAACTCGCGACGCAAAGATATATATATATATATATATATATATATATATTGTACACACTCCTGGCATCATAGGAGCGGTTTCTAGGCTGGCATAAACCACTGAAATCCGTCAACTAAAAATGTTGGTCGATTTTTGCTACAACATCAATTTCTACAACAACAAAACTGCATATGAGCATCTGCGACACCTGTCACTTCTGTTGTGAACCCTTAACTTTGCATTCTGATAATTTTTCTTTTGAAAGCTTTAGTGGGTATCCAGGGAACTTAATTGGTCGCCGTAGGTGGCTTATGGCGTCGAAGGCCTCCGCAGGTCCGCTAGTTTTAATTACTGTACATATATATATATATATATATATATATATATATATATATATATATATATATTATATATATATATATATATATATATATATTATATATATATATATATATTATATATATATATATATTATATATATATATATATATTATATATATATATATATATTATATATATATATATATTATATATATATATATATATTATATATATATATTATATATATATATATATATATATATATTATATATATATATATATATATATATATATATATATATATATATATATATATATATATATATATATATATCGCCAGACGCCATAATCCCGTAAGGGGTGGCCATTTGACTTTGAGTTCGTTGTTTTACGGGGGCACTAACCCTCCACCAACCCACTTGCTGAAACGCATGGTTTGGTCACATGGTTACCACCCAGCGTTGTAAATGGTTTCTTGGCTTACAGGAAACCATTTGGCTTCTCACTCAATGTAAAGCCACCTGTAAAGGAAAGGAAAGCAACAAGAAGTGACAGGAAAGATGGAAGAAATAGGACGCGAGAAGGGCAGGCACAGAAAAAGAATAATAAAGGCTAAGGAAGAAGTTGGCAGCACTACATCAAGTGAGTCGATGATGGTCCCCACTACCTACCACTACATATACATACATATATAATTAGAATAATATTACACACACACACACACACACACACACACACACACACACAATTATATATATATATATATATATATATATATATATATATATATATATATATAGATATATATGTATATATCCATCCATCATTCAATCCTACATTGCCCCATGAGAAGCGTACTGTAGAAGCCCGGGGCTAGGCAGTTGGTCCCGACATTTAAGATGAGAGTGACCAGCCTCACTCATCCCCGAGTGGCATTACATGAGCAATCAACCCCAACCACCTATTGGATATAAACCTTCACCGGCTCATTCCGACTGGAGCGCAATAATTACCCACTAAACCACCAGGCGCCAAAACTTGGTTATACGGTTACCACCCAGCGTAGTAAATGGTTTCCTGGTGTATAGGAAACCATCTGGCTTGTCACTCAGTGTGGAGTCACCCACAGGCAGAAGGAAGAGGAAAGAATGAAGGAAAGACAGAAGAGGGACTGCAAAATTACCCGCAGGCAGGACAAGGAACGAATGAAGGAAAGGAAGACAGAAGAGGATGGAAGGAAAGAAGGATGGAGGAGAGGAAAGGGCAGACACCCAACAGCAGCACTACAATGAGTGAGTGGATGGTGATCGCTCCCACCTATCAAAAACATTATATACAGATATATATATATATATATATATATATATATATATATATATATATATATATATACAGAAAGAGAGAGAGAGAGAGAGAGAGAGAGAGAGAGAGAGAGAGAGAGAGAGATTGATAGCTATATAGATATATAGTTATATAGATATATATTTAGAATATATGTATATTTATTTATATCTATATCTATATATCTATATGTATCTATCTATCTATTTCTCTCTCTCTTTATTCAGAATATATATCTGTATATCTATATCTATCTATCTATCTATCTACACACACACACACACACACACACACACACACGACACTGCCGTTGCGAAAGGCTTGTTGCCCAAGGCTCATCTGAAACGTGAGCCCAGTGGAATGTATTGTAGGCTTTAACTACTCTTTGCAGTGTGCCATCCTTCAGGGGACACGTTGATAAGTTGAGGGACATTGTATAACCGGGCAGTAGATTCGTCCAACCACATCGGTGCCACTGCGTGAAGGCGTCACTCTCCAGCACCATATCAGAGGGGTCAGGAGGGTTTATGAGTGCGTTATGCATGGGAATACGGCCTTGCTATCACGCAAGCTGCAAAACCTAAGATTTCAGTGAAAAAGACGCAAAAATCTGACTGCACGAACACAAGTGCTATTCAACTAGTCTAGAAATAGGGCCGGATTATGAAACTCTGATTAACAAAAGGGCTATACATTATTTTACCTTTATTTTTCCCTCTATCTAAATACTTAAACACAGAAAGAAACGAGAAATTCATATATTTTTTGTTACATTTTCCGCTAAATACATGAATAAAAAGAAAAACGCAAAACTTTGTTTTACCATTGTTTATTTGTTAATTTTCATTTTTCGAAGTCAGTGAAAATGACAAAACAATAACGACTCAAAAGCCGGATTTGGTTCGCGGGCAACCAGTTGAATAGCCTTGATATTCACGGTCACCGAAGTGCACCGGTACGGAAACACAATGCGAGGTGGTCCATACTGCAAAAAAATAGTTCTAGTGTGTTGCAGGGGCAGCTGAGTCAGCGTTACCAGTAACTTCCTTACAACATTCCATACATCCATAATCTTTCCACTCTTTATATTGCATTCTCATGTACTGCGGGGACGGCTGAGTCAGCGTTGCCAGAGCCTACCCTGTATCATTTTCTACCTCCAACGGTTTTTCTTTTTAATATGTTTTCAGAATCTGCTTTTCTTTGCCCCTTGGTTGCATGGTTGACTGATAATTTCATGCAGCTAAACTGCCTTTACTCCTCACGCCAGTCTGTTTATATATATATATATATATATATATATATATATATATATATATATATATATATATATATATATATATATATATATATATTATATATATATATATATATATATATATATATATATATATATATATATATATATTTTTAAATAATTAATTTCATATTGTATGGTTCACTGATATTTCATGATAAAGCCACTTGTCTTTGCCCATCACATCAAGAGGAGGGGCTGAACGACCGTGAAACTGCAAGAAAACCTGGAGGATCAGAGGGAGGCCATACATCGAGCGAAGGATGCCATCAATGTAGGATGCCAAATCGAATTATAGCTGCTCTGAAAGCCAAGGGTGGAATGACTAAGAATCTTTGATCAGAATTATAGTCATAATTCTTCACTTTCATTCTCCTTGTATAAATACTGTATTCCATATACTGAGAGATTCAAGGAAGAATTATGAAAGGCGTAAACGCTGCTGACAGACAAAAAATCCCTTGACGTTAGGTCTCTCTCTCTCTCTCTCTCTCTCTTCTCTCTCTCAACAGCATTTGGTTCAATAACAGTCGTGTGTATTATTTATGCAATCATGTCGATAAGAAAATTAAATGCATGCCACAACTAATGTGTATTATTGACAGTAAATTAGTAAGGATCATAAATAAATACATAAATTATATATATATATATATATATATATATATATATATATATATATATATATATATATATATATATATATATATATATATAATCTCATCAGCCGTTTGAGTGTCCACTGCAGGACCGGCCTATCCTTACTGAAGTGGGGACGATACAGCCAAGTGTCTTTGGCTGTCTAGTAGAGATTGTACGTAGGGTGAGAAGTGTAATTGTTGTGTTGGAGTGACTTTGGATGTGTGTGTAGTCTGTGAACCAAGTGTAATCGGCCCGTGCAAGCCGACTGGGTGCAAGCATACTTTATAGTATGCGACACTGGTTCAACCACAGCACCCCTGACGTCCGCCAAGCAGTACGTGGCCAGGAGAACGCTCCCAAAGTTTTTTTTTTACCGTGGCGGGGCGCGAACCCTCTCTCTCCAGTGTACGAAAATTCACACTTTACCACTGTACCACAGATATCATCAAAAATTTTTACAGGTGAGTAGTAGGGATGAAAATCTCCTACGAGTACTGTTTTCAGTTTGTCTCTCTGTGTGTCTGTTAGCACGATTACTTTGCTACTAAATTATATAAGTGCAATAGGGATGAGAATCTCCTGCGAGTTCGAAACTGGTGAAAGAAGGTCAAGGTCATATACCAAACCGCGCTAGATATGTATCGACTCACGGCTGGTGTGACTGCCCCCTTGGGGGAGCCTCTAGTTTCCTAATGTAAGAAAACATTAAAACGCAACAACAGACGAAGACATGAAATCATTCACTTATATTAATTACTCACTTATGTATGAATGACTGTTCCCTGGGTTGATGCTTTGACTCAAACTTTAAATATATTCATTAATCTAGATATTATTACGTTCCAAGCCATTGCACTTCGAGAATAATGATTACACAAAAGCAGTCCCTTGCCCACCCATATCAACAACCTGACAACGAACCTGCTAGGAAGCCTCCTACCGTACTCTCGCAAGAACACAGGCCAAGGTTAAGGGGAGGGGCCAGAAGCGGGAGGGTGTATATAATAGCAGCTAACACCCACAAGGCACAACAGTCACTTGCAACTGACAGTCCAAGCACAGCGTAGGTCCAGACTCAACGTAGCAACCATGAAGATTGTGAGTATCTTTTGTAGCTCTTGATACTATAGACCACTAACCTCGCCAGTCGGTGAACGTACTGTTGTTATTCTTGCCACTTCTAGACCACTGCACAGCGTCATGTAGAGTCGATCTCGGGTCAGTATTATCATCAAACTTACTATCTTACCACTGCAGCACACCACATATTCGATCCTGGCAGACTAAGCCCCCCTCCCCCTTAAAATAAATGCACTGCTGAGAAACACTCGGTACCGTTTTCTTCTAAGCCACCCAGTATTACAGATTATTGTCCCTTGCTGCTGGAGAGGGACGCCTTCTTGCGGTGGCATCGAAATAAAGAGGGTCGTGGTTCCCTCTCCCCCATAAGAAGGATGGTGGGCTGCTGGGGAACGGCAACTCCAGCCAGCAGTCCATCGGTTCACGTCCAGATGAACCCAGGACCACAACTACCACCTTACCCTACCACTGCACAACAGCCATTAGTCCATAAATACGAGTTCGGGTCAACCATATCACAAGCTTACTACCTAACTACTGCACAACACCCCTTAGATTTGATTCTGATCAAGTTAAAGTCCTAATAAGGACTGACTTTCTCCTCCGCTGGTATGGTGTATATATATATATATATATATATATATATATATATATATATATATATATATATATATATATATATATATATATATATATAAATTAAGACTGAGAAGGGCGTGCGTCAGGGAGATACAATTTCACCAAAATTATTTACAGCATGCCTAGAAAGTATTTTCAGAAAGCTAGACTGGGAAAACAAAGGAGTGAACATTGATGGAGAAAAGCTAAACCATTTAAGATTCGCAGATGACCTTGTCCTAATCTCAGAAACAGCAGAGGCATTGCAAGAAATGTTAAATGACCTGAACAAAGAAAGTCAGAAAGTAGGACTGAAGATGAACCGAAGTAAAGCTAAAGTAATGTTTAATCCACAAACACCAAAGAGCGTCAACAGAATATGCGATGAAATTCTTGAAGAAGTTAAGGAGTACAACTACTTGGGACAAATACTGAAATTAACGAAAGATCATGATAGCGAAATTAAAAGACGCATTACAATTGGATGAAAAGCTTTCGGTAAATATAGAGATATTATGAAAAGTAGCTTGCCAGTTTGAAACGAAAAGTGTATAACGAATGTACAATATAATTCCAGCTATGACGTATGGTTGTGAGACCAGGAAACTAACAAAATCAATGGAAAATAAATTAATCCGTTCTCAGAAAGCACTGGAAAGGTCAATGCTGGGAATATCTTTAAGAGACTGGAAAAGATCAACTTGGGTGAGAGAGCAGACTAAAGTCAAAGATATTATAAAAGTTATAAAAGAACAGAATTGGAGGTTGGCAGGCCATATAGCAAGAATAACGGACAACCGATGGAGTAAAAGACTGACGGACTGGACACCAAGAGAATGTAAGCATAGCAGAAAAAGGCCAGACAGGAGATGGAGAGATGAGATAGAGAAATTTGCAGGGAAAACGTGGCAAAGATTGGCTCAGTCAAGGAATTCGCGGAAAAGGTTGGGGGAGGCCTTTGTTCAGCAGTGGACTAGTTATGGTTGATGATGATGATGATGCTATATATATATATATATATATATATATATATATATTTGTCTGGAGAGAGAGAGAGAGAGAGAGAGAGAGAGAGAGAGAGAGAGAGAGAGAGAGAGAGATTCGCCACTGCATAGATCTGGCCGTACATTTGCACTTTAAAAACCTTTAGAAACTACCACATAAACCTAACGTAACATATCAATTAAACCATACATTCATTTATTTAATCCCAGGTCAGTCAAAACAGTAATTCACTATACTCTTTCACTAACTTGGACTAAAATTGACGTCTCTCCCTTTGAATACTTAGCGGTTACAGAATATTAAACTGGTCATGAAGACGTGCGATGGAAAGGATGCAGAGTCATTATACTGTCTTTTTCTGTCACTGAGTTAGGTCAAATAAAAAAGGACAAGAATCTGGTCCTTGTTTAGGTGAAAGAGCTACCACTACACAGAACCCAAGTACCACGTAGAAGAGGAAGGCTTGGGACTGATGTCTATTAACTGTATACGGGCCACTACAAACAGTCAGACAATTTCTGTTGCCACTATCTCCCCATATAATACGACCTACAGGAACTGAAGTTACATCCAGATCCCTCATTGTAATAGCAGTGAGTAGGCACAGAGGGAAAGAAACTTTGTTCAAGACTCTGAGAGGCCCAAGAATCGAACTCGAGTTTGTGAGGTTGCAAGGTGGCTGTGTTATCCAATGCAACACCAGCTCCACAATTATTAGCTCCTGAGATAACTGACTCCCTTTCCCGCCCACAGATGGTCGTGGTGACTGTGCTGGTGAGGTAACAGCACTCAGATGGATAGACAGATAGATAGATAGATAGAAAGAGAAAGACTAACAGACAACAAATAGGTCTCCAACTAATGCTCTTTCCCAACCACTGATGTCGCTGCTCGTTGCTGCTGTTGGTGGTGAGCGGAATGGCAACATATAGACAGAATGGCAGATATACACAGAGAGACAGACAGATCTCAACTAATGCTGTTTCCCGTCCACAGACGTCACTGACAGAAATGTAGACCGATAAAGATCACATAGATACGCCCCAGCTAATGCACTTTCCTGCCCAATGATGTCACTGGCACTTGGTGTGTTTGTGATGGTGCTGGTGGGTGCTGTTCGTTGCAACACTAAAAGAGAGATAGTCTAATAGTACATGACAGATACAGACTAACAGAAAGATCAAGACAGATACAGACTAACAGAAGGATTAAGACAGATAGGTCCCCACTTAATGCATTCTCCCACCCACAGATGTCGCTGGTCTTTGGTGTGTTTTTGATGGTGATGATGGTGTTGGCTGGGGGTGTAGCGGCAGCACCCAACCCCAGACCCGCGGATAGGCCTAACCACAGACCCAGGCCCGACAACAGGCCAAGGCCCCAGGCCGGACTTCACTCATAACCCAAGACCCGTGGATATGCCATACTACAAACTCAGGCCCAGACCCAGACCTCAATTCACATAACTCTTTAATACATCTCGACCCACTTCACTTCCAACCTCAACTCTTTGGCAGCAACTGTAACTCTTCCGCAACTCATATGGCACATCCTTGACCCTCTGGAGGCAACAAACTCTTTGGGAACAGCCATGCAAAAATTAAGTAAAGGGGGTAAAAGCTGGACAGAAACTGCTGTATCTTCCCAATAAACACATTTGCAGGACGTGTGTACAATTATTCTTCCACAAAACAACTTATTACAGAACATGAAGGATAATTTCATTATGCAACATTAAGAATAATTCAATAAGCAACACTGTTGTCGGAGGCTTTATTCAGCTTAATAGACTTCTCGTACTGGAAAAGGATTTATTATCCCATCATCATGAAATCTCAGTTTAATAAAGTCATTCGGAGTTAGCAGGAGTAATAGATTCCCAACATTCCCAAGGAAATGCAGGATGGTCTCCATACATTTACATTAAACTGACATGGAAGCGGAAAGACTTCTGTGCAAATTGCCATGATGACTGATGACGATGCATGAACACAAGATTCCGAAATTATTATGTCTATGGTTTGAGCTTGCCCCCATAAAATTTTAGGTGGCTAAAATCGACAAAGGGAAAGTATACTCATGGAACAATTGTAGCAAGTTGAAACGAAATGGCAAGGAAATGAAGGAATAGAACCATTTTGAAGTGTAAAAAAAACAAACAATGAAACTAGACTAGCGAAACCGAACAAATACATAAGGGCTGCACTATAATATGTAGCATATAATGAATGGAGCCTCCAATGATTAATAACTAATCGCACTGTCTCGCATTTCATTGCACCATATTTCTCTCCCAACTATAGGTGGACACTCAGGTGAACGTCCAGTGTGTTCTTTGATGTATTATCAAGTGTTTATGTCGTCGAAATTCCCCACATGACGTAAAGGCCGCCTCCCTCTTAAAAACACCATTACTCTTCAATACGGAATATTTTCAAATTCACTCCTCACTAAACAACTAAAATGTGATTGAAACATGGATTGAAACACATCGCTCTTCAGAAAAATAAACACCAGCTTGAGGGTGTCTTCTCTGGTTTATTTCTGGCATCTCCATGTACAGAGGATGGAGATTCAAGAATGAAAGAGCAGTGTATGCGCGTGAGGTAGAGGGGGGGGGGGGAGAGGGAGGAAGAGGATTAGATGGAGGGATGAGGTGATTATATATATATATATATATATATATATATATATATATACACTCTACTGATAACTGCAAGAGTAAACTATAAAAAAAGAAAACAGGTAATCGCAGTGAACAAGTTAAGTACAAATAAATTAAAGGGATGGCCAAAATGTCTGCTGTCTGTCTGTCAGCCTGTCTCTCAAGGGAGATTATTGGCAACGATGGTTTAAGCACGTAAAAGACTTTTCCATGTCAAAAAATCTCCTTTCAGACCGAATAAAATGTCCAGGAAATAGTAGAAATAAAAAAAAAATGTCGTCCGCGCGGTGAAAGGGTGAAGGGCTATTAAAGGGAGGGAGAAAGTAAAAGAGGATAAGACTGAGTTAAAGGGAGGGAGAGAGAGTTGTTAAAGAAAGGGAGAGAGGATTTTTAAAGAAAGGGAGACAGGGCTAGTAAAGGGAGGGAAAGAGGGTTGTTAAGGGGAGAAAGAATCAAAGGAAGAGAAGGTTAGTAAAGGAATGTGTTGTTAAGGGGAGGAAGAGTAAAATGGAGAAATATTTTGTAAAGGGAAGGAGAGAGAGAGAGAGAGAGAGAGAGAGAGAGAGAGAGAGAGAGAGAGAGAGAGAGAGAGAGAGAGAGAGCTGTTAAAGGGAGAGAGAGAGAGAGCTGTTAAAGGGAGGGAGAGAGAGAGCTGTTAAAGGGAGGGAGAGAGAGGGCTGTTAAAGGGAGGGAGAGAGAGGGCTGTTAAAGGGAGGGAGAGAGAGGGCTGTTAAAGGGAGGGAGAGAGAGGGCTGTTAAAGGGAGGGAGAGAGAGGGCTGTTAAAGGGAGGGAGAGAGAGGGCTGTTAAAGGGAGGGAGAGAGAGGGCTGTTAAAGGGAGAGAGAGAGAGGGCTGTTAAAGGGAGGGAGAGAGAGGGCTGTTAACGGGAGGGAGCTAGAGGGCTGTTAAAGGGAGGGAGAGAGAGGGCTGTTAAAGGGAGGGAGAGAGAGGGCTGTTAAAGGGAGGGAGAGAGAGGGCTGTTAAAGGGAGGGAGAGAGAGGGCTGTTAAAGGGAGGGAGAGAGAGGGCTGTTAAAGGGAGGGAGAGAGAGGGCTGTTAAAGGGAGGGAGAGAGAGGGCTGTTAAAGGGAGGGAGAGAGAGGGCTGTTAAAGGGAGGGAGAGAGGGATGTTAAAGGGAGGGAGAGAGAGGGCTGTTAAAGGGAGGGATATAGAGAGCTTTTAAAGGGATATAGTGAGAGGGCTGTTAAAGGGAGGGAGAGAGAGGGCTGTTAAAGGGAGGGAGAGAGAGGGCTGTTAAAGGGAGGGAGAGAGGGCTGTTAAAGGGAGGGAGAGAGAGGGCTGTTAAAGGGAGGGAGAGAGAGGGCTGTTAAAGGGAGGGAGAGAGGGCTGTTAAAGGGAGGGAGAGAGGGCTGTTAAAGGGAGGGAGAGAGGGCTGTTAAAGGGAGAGAGAGAGGGCTGTTAAAGGGAGAGAGAGAGGGCTGTTAAAGGAAGGGAGAGAGGGCTGTTAAAGGAAGGGAGAGAGGGCTGTTAAAGGGGGAGAGAGAGAGAGCTATTAAAGGGGGAGAGAGAGAGAGCTGTTAAAGGGAGGGAGAGAGGGCTGTTAAAGGGAGGGAGAGAGGGCTGTTAAAGGGAGGGAGAGAGAGCTGTTAAAGGGAGGGAGAGAGGGCTGTTAAAGGGAGGGAGAGAGGGCTGTTAAAGGAAGGGAGAGAGGGCTGTTAAAGGAAGGGAGAGAGGGCTGTTAAAGGGAGGGAGAGAGAGCTGTTAAAGGGAGGGAGAGAGAGCTGTTAAAGGGAGGGAGAGAGAGCTGTTAAAGGGAGGGAGAGAGAGCTGTTAAAGGGAGGGAGAGAGAGCTGTTAAAAGGAGGGAGAGAGAGCTGTTAAAGGGAATAAGAGGGAGGTAGGGGAGAGGCAGGCGCAGGGAGAGAGGGGAGGAGGGGGAAGAGGGGGAGGAGGGGGAGGATGGGGTAAGGGGTGGAGGGGGAGTACAAAGTACAAAGACTACAAAGGAAATCAAACAGCAACAGACCTTATGGTCCTTTCGAGGCTGTTTGTTACAGAGTAGACTATGATTACGAAATCTAACTCTACATGCTGAAGGTTAAGGATAGTAAAGCAAGAAGGCTTCCCCCGCCTCCAAACCCTCCAGTTAAAACTGGCAAGAAAAAGTGAGAAAAACCACCATGCAGCATGGAAAAACGGACATGGAAATTTCATAGGAAAGGCTGAAAAGGAAAAGCTACATTCTATAATACATTATCTATAGGCTACCGGTATGAATAACCTGAAAGAGAAAGTAGTAAAGTAAAATGAATAATCGAATAAATAAATAACTAATGAATGTCACTATGTACGGGTCCGTTGAGTTGACGGGGCGTCTGCGGACGCTGTAGAAATGGCACAGTGCACAGTGTGGATATTCAGGGGTGGTGCGGCAGCCTTGCCTGGCGCTATTAAGGTAAGCAGCAGTCATTCAGGCCCCAGCTCCGTTCATTCCACTGAGACTAGGAACTTGCCCATGCGGGACAAGCACACAAGCCATCTCCAGAAGCAGTGACCCCTGATACATTAAAAAAAATCCCGATGGTGGCCACGTAACTAACAGGGACCCTCAGTGATCCACAGCCCATCACAGGTCGAAAGTATGAGCAGTGACTGTTATCTTGGGGTTATCTGTGCATATCCTAGTCTATGCATATACCATATTTGCATTTAATAATTTGATCCAGGACGGGGTAAGGATGGAGGGGAGGATGGAGTGAGGGGTGGAGATGGAAGGTGGGGTAAGGGGTGGAGATGGAAGGTGGGGTAAGGGGTGAAGATGGAAGATGGGGTAAGGGGTAAGGGGTGAGGGGGAGGATGGGGTAAAGTGTGGAGGGGGAGGATAGGATAAAGGGTGGAGGGGGAGGATGAGGTAAGGGATGGAGAGGGAAGATGGGGTAAAAGGTGGAGGGGGAGGATCGGATAAGGGCGGAGGGGGAGGATGGGGTAAGGGGTGGAGGGGAAGGATGAGGTAAGGGGTGGAGGGGAAGGGCGGAGGGGGAGGAAGGGGTAAGGGGTGCAGGGGGAGGATGGGGTAAGGGGTGCAGGGGGAGGATGGGGTAAGGGGTGCAGGGGGAGGATGGGGTAAGGGGTGCAGGGGGAGGATGGGGTAAGGGGTGGAGGGGGAGGATGGGGTAAGGGGTGGAGGGGGAGGATGGGGTAAGGGGTGGAGGGGGAGGATGGGGTAAGGGGTGGAGGGGGAGGATGGGGTAAGGGGTGGAGGAGAAGAGGGGAGAAAATGCGACCCAGGGTATGGATGAGGCTGAAGAGAAGAAAGGAGGGTGGGGGAGAAAAATGAAAGTGCCGTATAGGGCTGGCCAGAACAAAGGCAAAGGCACCCAGGGGAGGGAAGTATATTAACATTAAGGGGAGAGGAAGGAGGAATAGAGAGGGAGAGAGGAATAGAGAGGGAGAGAGAGAAAGAGAGGGAGGAGGGACAGAGAGGGAGGAGGGACAGAGAGGGAGGAGGGACAGAGAGGGAGGAGGGACAGAGAGGGAGGAGGGACAGAGAGGGAGGAGGGACAGAGAGGGAGGAGGGACAGAAAGGAAGGAGGAACAGAGAGGAAGAGAGGAAGGAGATAGGAAGGAGGGATAGAAAGGAAGAGAGGAAGGAGAGATAGAGGAAGAGAGGAGGTGGATAAAGGTGACGAGATAGGAAGTTAGATAAAGGAGGCGATCAGGAGGAAAGAATAAAAAAGGAAGGAGGAGGAGGAGAGTGGATCAGAAATGTGAGGAACAAAAGAAGACGAGGAGGAGGAGGACGAGGAGGAGGAGTACAAAGGAAAGCAAACGACAAGAGACCTAATGTTTCCTTCGGAGCTGTTTGTTAGACTATGATATCTAATTCTATGAGGTGAAGATAAGGATAGCAATGCAAGAAGGCTCCCTGGAGTAGGAGGAGGAGGAGGAAATGGAATGAGAAAGAGGAAAAAATGCATTGGAGGTAATCAGAAGCACAGAAAATGAAAGACAGAGGAACAAGGGAGACGGGGAAAGTAAATGGAAAGACTAAAGATAAGAGGATGGATAAACCGAAACAAAAAGGTTAAAAGGGTAGAGGAAGAGTGGAAAACAGGATAAGAGTGAAGGGAATGGGGTAAGGGAGGATAAGGGAAGATGAGATTGATAGAAGCCTGTGATGTGAAGAGAGGGAGGGAGACACATTCACCACTTCAAAATACTCTACAGCCTACAAGGCGTCTTCTCCTGGGTTTAGGCCTTCCAGCTCTTCCTTTGATAAATTTTCCACATTACACATCAATAAGATCTCGTATGATATCTATATTTTTAATACCGATATTAATCACATTATTATCATCATCTTCATATCACCGTTATCATCATATCACCGTTATCATCATCATCATCATCATCATCATCACTACCATCATCGTAACTCTGTCATCCTAACCGTCTTTCGTGAAAGGGATGTTGACTTAGTAACATGAATGCACAGATGCTGAAGAACCCTAATCAGAGTGCCGAGCGAAATGGGCCACACAACAACTCAATCATAACTGAAACCTTCAAAATTATTCACCCCACAAACAAAACGATCTACACGAAAATGTGTTTCAGCATCTGTATGGGATGGGCACACCTCTGTCGATGGCAATTTCAACACTTTCGTCGACCGCGTGCCCTTCGCAGTGCTACGAAAACGCCAAAGGGGTAAACAGCCTTGGTGAGTACAAGGAATGGGTGGGATGGGCTGGAATGTTGGTTGGGCGATGGGACTGGGGCAGGAAAGCGTACCAAGTAAATATGGGTAGTGTAGGATTTGTGGCCACAAAGAATGAAAGCGTCAGGGTGTTAAATGAACGGGTGTGAGGGACAGATATGGGTGAGCTGAATTGGAATTTTGACGGGGAGGTGAAGAAGGGCATTTATACCCAGTTAAAGTGGGTGCTGGAGGATTAATGGTCTGAGTGCAATGAGGATTTACTTCAGACTTTTGTCTAACAACAAAAATAAGAATAAGTCTTCACTGATTTCATATGTCTCACGTCTTGTACCGCAGGCAAAAAGAGTTTGTACCATTATATGCTTCTACATAAATACTTGATTCAACAAATTCTATCCGTCGTCAGTTCTTTTGCTTCCTCTGTTTTTATATCTCATTTATCCATGTATTCAATTACATTATTCATCCACCTTCTTGAATTCCACTCCTCCATCCCGTATACAATACTCCTTCATAATACCCAACCCAACCCAACTCACCCAAGTCCAACCCACTACCTTATTCAACGTGAATCCAACTCAGTCCAAACTCAACTTCATCTTACATATCCTAGCACAGCCAAACCAATCCTAACCTAACACAGACCAATCCAGATCCAAATTAAAAAAAAACTAGCATTACTAAACTCACTCATTCATAATCCAGGGCATTATCATCTAACCAAAAGTATCACAACACAGTCAAATCTTACCTTACCTAAACAGCCCAAACCAGCATCACCACAACTAACCCCAACCCCAACCCTAACCCAACCCAACCTTACCTAACGTTGCCCAAATCAAGCCAACCCATCCCAATCTCACCAAACCTACGCCAACTCAGCCCAACAGCCTTACCCAACCCAACCTTACAAACTCCAATTAATTCTAACTTAACCCAACCAACCCATCCCAGTCTAACCAAACCCAACCCTCTCCAACGCGACAATAGCAACCCAAGATGGTCCCAAATCAAGAGACTCCCAAGCCCTCCAAATGTATGCAAATGAGTCCTTTTAAATACATGTAAAGTTCCCTAACAGCCCCTACTTAAGATCTCTCCTAAACTTTACACCACTCGCCTAGGGGGGGCCTTTTTAAGATTGTAGGCTGTTATTTAATGAGGCCGGAGGAAGTTTAAAGAAGTTCTGGGTAATTTCGCCTTCTTATATCGAACCCATCTGAGGGCATCGTTGAAATTAAACCCACTTCATTATCCTAACTATTTAATTTGTTACTTCTTGTCCCGGCTATTTAATTTGTGTCTTCTTGCCTTAGCTATTTAATCTGTTTCTTCTTGCCCTGGCCATTTAATTTGCTTCGTCTTGCCCTGGCTATTTAATCTTTCTTCTTGCCCTGGCTATTTACGAGTAATCTGTTTCTTCTTGCCCTGGCTATTTAATCTGTTTCTTCTTGTCCTGGCTATTTAATTATTCTTCTTGCCCTGGCCATTTAATTTGTGTCTTCTTGCCCTGGCTATTTAATGTTTCTTCTTGCCCTGGCTATTTAATGTCTCTTCTTGCCCTGGCTATCTGTTTCTTCTTGCCCTGGCTATTTAATTTGTTTCTTCTTGCCCTGGCTATTTAATTTGTTTCTTCTTGCCCTGGTTATTTAATTTGCTTCTTTTTGCCCTGGCTACTTAATCTGTTTCTTCTTGCCCCGGCTATTTAATTTCTTTCTTCTCGCTCTAGCTATTTAATTTCTTTCTTCTCGCTCTAGCTATTTAATGTCTTCCTTCTTGCTCTGGCTATTTAATCTGTTTCTTCTTTGCACTACCAGACGAGTTTACTGAACTTACGAGGGCACCATAGTAATGATTGGGCTTAATGAAGAGAATAATAATGTCCCTGGTGAATAATATAACTCAGAAGCTATAAGAGTAACAAATTAAAGATTGTAAACTCAAGGGAATGCAGGATGGTCTACACAGAGGTAAAGTCAACTGAGCAACGGACATAAGAACATGGAAAGGGATACCAAAATGCGCGTTTGTATGGTCTAAACTTTGACCTCATAACACCCATTAAAGGCCTTAAAAAAAAAAAAAAAAAAAAAAATCTGGATGTATCGGTCTATGGAACAAATGTGCCAAGTATGATGCGATTCTGTTAATAACTAAAGAAATAGGCCCAATCTGAAAGGTATTTGGGGGAGAGAGAGAGAGAGAGAGAGAGAGAGAGAGAGAGAGAGAGAGAGAGAGGAAATCACCAAGTCTCAAACTATGGAGTGGAGATCTAATTAAGTCGTTGGCCTGAAGATGTTAATGAAGATGGAAGTTTAAGGAAGTTTTCAGTAATTTCATCCTCTTGGAAAGGATTCATCTGTGGGCCTTTTCAACACTTAATTTAACCCTTTCACTGCTAAGACGTATTATTTCTTATTCGCACTGTTTCCATACGATTTATTTAATTTGAGACACAGTTCTAGCTATACATCAGTCATTTTTATTTGGCGTAGATTTTCATGCTTCTGTGGCTTATTTAACACAGCTCATAAGACAGTAAAACGGCTCACCATCACTCTAACAGAGCTTCTTCGTGACTAGCATCATGATCTAATGTTAATCTTTTGTTCCATATAAACATTCAAGGACGGAGAGACTGCAATTTGACGCCTATCGTAAGTGAACAGAGTATAGGGAAGTTAGAGACAGCCTTTATTAACCCTCAGAGCAGCAGATACCTTTCCTAAGCTAAATAAAATCGTCTTAGAGTAAAAAAGAATGAAATAATGTCCTCGGGCTGAAGGGATTAACGAGGGCGGTCCAAGATTAAACCCTTCACAAAGACTTGCTGTAGTTGGTTTATCATCATCTGACGGAACTGAGCCAACCTCACAACTCAAATGCCAAGTGGTGGTTACGTGAAATTTAACAAGTCTTAGTTATGAGGTAGGGATGAGTGGCCTTGGTTAACGGTCAAATCTACCCTCCAATCTGACTACACCTGGCCGTCACCTCCATATGAAAAAGGCTTACGGATCACAAAACATATTGGCTCTGTTTTTATTATTTTTATTATTATTATTATTATTCTCGCTACCTTCTTTCATATCATTCAAATAACCATCCATTTAATTCTTCCAATCTTACTACAAATACTCTCGACCCCTGCTGGCCAACGATGTGTTTTATTCTTGCTGCTGTGCTGGAGAGGGACGCCTTCATGTAGTGGCACTGATATAACCAGGCGGCTCAACTGCCTGGTTATATAGGCGTCCTTCATCAACTTTCCCATCCCTCCTAAAAGGAGGATGGTGGGCTTTGGGGGGGACAACTTCAGCCTGCAGTCCACTGGTGTCACATTTTAGACAAACGTAGGGCAACAACAACAACAACTGCAACTACCACAACCACCATCACCACCACCACACCCCACCACCACCACCACCACCACTACTACTACTACTACCACTACCAGTCACTACTACTATTACTACTACTCTTGCTTTCCTTGACGACGATATAGTTCATGACACATCTCGAACCACAGGCCTGATATAGCTTTCAAAACATCCTTTCACTACAACAGCCTGTTTGCTCTGACTTACAGAGATCCCCATCTCCTTTAGCTCGGTTGATGGCCATGAGTATTCAGATTCACGGGAAGATTTGGCTAGTAACCAAGGAGAATCATTCCTACAGCATGTCTGAGCCTCATCAAATTTCACGCAACCACAACTTAGTATTCAAGTTGTGGAAGTGGCCAAGTTGTCAGACGAAAACAAACTGACCATAGAAGCTCTCCTACACAGCAAAACAGTCTGAGAGTAGCAAGAACCCATTAGACTGAAGGGAGTTAATCACCATCTGCTTCATTACACCCATCATCATCATCATCCATCATTACCATATACTTCATCCATTCATCATCACCATCATCATCACCGCCATCACCATCACCATATTCTATTTATTTATCTATCTCCTTACCACCTCTCAATCTATCATCTACCCATCACCATCACCATCCTCTATTTCTCCATCTATCGTATTACCAACTTTCTTTCCATCATCCACTTCATCCACCCACCATCACCATCATCCATATAAGGTCACCATTCACTTCGTCCACCCACCATCAACAATTTTACGTCGTCACCATCCACTTCACCCACCAATCATCATCATCATCATCCATCTTACCACTCATTTATCTGTCATCCAGCATCCATCTATCCAAACTTATATATCAGTTTAAATCTCCATCCACTCCATCCACCGATAAACCTCATCCATGTATCCAGTCTTTCCACCCCTACTGCAATCATCGGTCAGTAAAGCCATCTATCCAACCCATCCATAAAAGTGCAATATATAAAAGACCAACAGATACTTCTGGGGCTGCTGGACACGACAGACAGACAGACAGACAGACAGACAGATGGATGGATGGGACTGAATGAATGAATGAATGAACTGTCTGTCGGATGAATGGGTGGGTGGGTGGAGAAAAGAATGAATTATTGGACGGAGGGATGGATGGATGGATGGATGGATGGATGGACGGATGGATGGACGGATGGATGGATGGATGGATGGACGGGTGGACGGATAGGTGGATGACTGAACAGATAATATACGGACGGATGGGTGGGTAGATGGATGGGTGGATGGACAATTAAATGAAATGATAGATGGATGGACAAATAAATGAAATGATAGGCAGATAGATGTACGAACCAAAGAACTAACAGATGGATGGAATGTAGGTAGGGAGGGTAACAATGAACGGATATTTTAGGTGAGGAAAGACAACTCGATAAACAGCTGGGTAGTATAATGAAGGGGTGGATTGACGAAGAGGTCAAAGGTCAGAGCGTTTTAGCATAACCCCAACAATCCGAGGACATACTTCTCTGATGCATTTTTTTCATTCTGTCATTAGAAGATTATATGCTACTTAGGGTAAATCTCTCGTATTGAAGGGGTTGATGAGGCCTATATCTACCTCCAAAAAAAAAAAAAAACTATAAACCTCAACCTACTCGTCCGCAAGTAGCGATAAAATGGTGAAAGGTACGTCAACAGAGTGATGGGATTAAACATATGCTTTCCAAGTGGTTGATGGGCGACCATTTATTACGGTAATTTATTATATCACACACAAACTAACTGCCATAAATTCAACAGTTTCCTCCACTGGGGATTAATAAACGGCGTCTATTACTCGCCTAGCTATCTATTTATCTATCTATTCATCTGTCTATTTATTTACCTATTCTCTGTTTTAACTATACTGCCTGATGTTGCATCATGTGAGGGGTGCTTCTAAAAAGTACCTCAAAGCACTTCAGCCCCTGCTCAGTAACGACTCATCCTTCCATCACACACTACACTCTGTCACATACTTTGGCTTGTCTCAAAGCTACTGCTGCAACTTATCAATACGTTCCAGAAATATAGTGGTGGTAGTAGTACTAGCTGCAACCCCTGGCTCATCTGAATGTGGGCCCTATGGTTTATAAGCTGATTTTCCCTTCTGCTGCCGACCATTCTCCTTTTGGAGGGTAGAGAAGGAACTGAAGGACATTAGTTTGACCAAGCAGCAAAGCCACCAGGTCATATCGGTGCCACCACGTGAAGGCATGCCTCTCAAGGACCCTGAGAATTATAGATTTTTTTTTTTTTTTTTGGGGGGGGCAACGACGCCTTTTCCAGTTTAGTCATGCCAACACCAGACTGTTTTATTCAGGGAGATCTCTTGTAGTGAAAGGGTATATGAAGGATATATATCACTCCAGTACAATGAGCTTAAACTAAGGGGTATGAAAGCCTTAAAAAATTATAAATGCCTTAAAGAACGCAAGGGCAATAATACGAAGTTGTCAGAGGGAAGTGGTTAAGCAATTTCCTGTGCTATTCCCCTACTCAAGTCTCACGTTGTGGCCTATTTATCTTTGAGGTTCGAGGTTAAATGATAATACTCTTCTATTCCCTTATAATCTATTTAGCCTTGCGGCTCTAGGTGACATACTATACTCTATTCCCTTTGTGTGGCAAGATGCTCATAGAGGTGAATGCCGCAGAGTGAAAATCGGCACTTTGTAAAATTCTCCAAAAACAAAGTACGAGCTGCTGTGGAAAGCGACTATATTAAAAAAGAATATAAACATCCATGACTTTCAGAATGGTTTCACTTTTCACTAAATAACAAACATCTTTTTTCTTTTACCATATCCCATCTCAATTTTTATTTACTTAGTTCCTGACACAACCACATGACTGACTCCTTCAATACCATGGCGTGCGTCTGATTTGATTTTGCTGCCTCCTGATGATGAACAAAAAAAAAAAAAAAAAAAAAAAAAGGGGGTGGGAACTCTCGAATATCGAAAGTTTTAATAAAGACTAGACCTATCTCCTCCTTATCAAAAAGTCTCTCTTACGCTGAATAAAATCATCTGCCAGCAGCAACAGAAAATGAAGAAGAAATAATAGTAGTAGTAGTAGTAGTAGGTTGTAACTCCTGGCTTATCTGAAACGTGACCCCAGTGGACTGCAGCTTATGTTGCCCTTTCCTGCAGTACACCATCCACCTTTTGAAGGATGGGGAGGGAGTTGAGGCATGTCTGTACAATCGGGCTGCTCCACCGCCCAGTTATATAGGTGACACCACGTGAAGGCGTCCCTCTCCAGTACCAGTAACAGAATAAAACTGAAAATACATCACGACAGGTAACTAGCTTAAACATAGTTTCATTTTTTTTTTTTTTTTTAACTCTAGTGCCTCTCCAGTAGGTGCTCTCAGGCTAAGCAAACCTCCTTAAAATTCTCCTCTCATTCCATTACCCTTATCTATGCCGTCCTCGTTATTGCTATTTTTCTGGTTATAATGAGATAAAATGGAGTAGGTTAAGAGGGAACACAAAGGAAGATCATTTTTAAGGCTCAAATTGGGAAAGTTAAGTAAATACGTAGTAGATTCTCGCTCTCTCTCTCTCTCTCTCTCTCTCTCTCTCTCTCTCGTAGTGCGGCTTCAAGTCCTTATGTAAGACGAAGAATTATTAATATTTGCCCGCTGTGTTGTCTACTGTATATTCTGTCTATCTCTCGATCTATCTATCTATCCATCCTGTTCTTTTATACTTTCAATCACCTATCCATCCACCTTATTAATTATCCACTTATCAATCCATCTACTCTTTCTAGTCACCAAATCCTTTCAGCCAACCAATCTATCATCCACCCGCCTACCCACTCATCCATCCAACCACTCATTCATCCATCCATCCGTCCATCTAATACAACTCACCCTTCCATTCACCCACGCATCCTTTCTCAACCACCCACCCTTCCATCCACCAACCCACCTGCCTATCCATCCCTATCCATCCATCCGCTCATTTATTCCCGCTTACCCACCCATTTACACATCCATTCTCCCACCCATCCACCCACTAATGCATTCATTCATTCATTCATTCATTCATTCTTTCATTCATCCATCCATCCATTTAACCATCCATCCATCTTACTACCACCCATCATTTTATCCATCCTCCCATCAACCATCCGTTCATTCCAACCATCCATCACTCCATCTACCCAATTACCCACCCACTCACCAATCTATCCACTCATCTACTCATTCATCCACCAATCCACCCAACCAACCATCACTCCATCCATTCATCCACCCATCAGTCCATCCATCCATTCATCCACACTCCCATCAACCCATTCATCCATTAAACCACCCACCCATCAATCCATCCATCCTTCCACCCATCCATCCATCAATCCACTTATTCATCCACCAATCCATCCATTCATCCATCCACCAATCCATCCAATCATCCATCTAACCAACCATCAATTCGTCCATCCACCCTACCAACCATCCATCAATCCATCGATTCATTTATCCATCCATCCATTCATCCACCTACCCACCCAACCTATCCATCCATCCTTCCCTCCATTCATCCATCCATCCTCCTACCCATCCATCAATCCATTCATCCACTCACCCATCAACTCATCTTTCCATCCATCCATCAATCCATCCATTCACCCACCCACCGATAAGTCCATCCATCATCCATCCATCCAGTAGTCCATCCATTCATCCACCCACCCATCAATCCATTCACTTACCCACCCACCAATCAGTCCATCCATCCATCCACCCAAGTAGCAGACCATCCCTCAATCCACCCACGCACCCATCGATCCACCCACCCACCTACCCATCCATCAATCCACCCACCCACCCACCCATCCATCAATCCACCCACCCACCCACCCATCCATCAATCCACCCACCCACCTACCCACCCATCAATCCAGTCACTTGGCTATTACCAAAATCTATCATCCTCCCACTCTTAAAGTGGGTTAGTTGAGAGAGAGAGAGAGAGAGAGAGAGAGGTGAGTTAGTATGGATGACAGAAAAATTAATGGACAAAAGGGAAAGGAGGAAAGGTAAGAGATGGGAAGGAGAAGGGGAATGGGAAGGGAAAGGAAGGGAAGGAAAGAGGGGGGAAGGAAAGGGAGGGGAAGGAAAGGGAGGGAAAGGAAAGGGAGGGAAAGGAAAGGGAGGGAAAGGAAAGGGAGGGAAAGGAAAGGGAGGGAAAGGAAAGGGAGGGGAAGGAAAGGGAGGGGAAGGAAAGGGAGGGGAAGGAAAGGGAGGGGAAGGAAAGGGAGGGAAAGGAAGGGGAGGAGGCGGTGAAAAAAAAAAAAAGAGGATGAAGGGTTAGCCGGGAAGGTACTTTGAGCGAGAGACGGTAAAGATGATGGAGAGGAACGGGAATGGATGGAAAGGAGCAGGAATGGATGGAAAGGAGCAGAAGTGGAAGGATAGAGAGTAGAAACATAAGGTAATGTAAGGGGATAGGAACTGAAGGGAAAGAAGAGGGGAGATGAGAATGGGAGGACAGAGGGACACAGGGAAAGACAGATGTGTGGATGGGAAGAATGGATGGATAGAGAGGCACGAATATTAAAGCAGAAGGCATGGAGAAAAGGGAAGGGGAGGGGGGAAGGGAGGGGAGAGGAATGGAGGAGGAGGGGAATGGGGGTGGAGGGGAATGGGGGTGGGGGGATGTAGGAGGAGGGGGGGATGTAGGAGAAGGGGGGGATGTAGGTGGAGGAGAATGGGGGTGGAGGGGAATGGGGGTGGAGGGGAATGGGGGTGGAGGGGAATGGGGGTGGAGGGGAATGGGGGTGGAGGGGAATGGGGGTGGAGGGGAATGGGGGTGGAGGGGAATGGGGGTGGAGGAGAATGGAGGAGGGTAATGGGAGTGAAGGGGAATGGAGGAAGAGGGGAATGGAGGAAGAGGGGAATGGAGGAAGAGGAGAATGGGGGTGGAGGAGAATGGGGGTGGAGGAGAATGGGGGTGGAGGAGAATGGGGGTGGAGGAGAATGGGGGTGGAGGAGAATGGGGGTGGAGGAGAATGGGGGTGGAGGGGAATGGGGGTGGAGGGGAATGGGGGTGGAGGGGAATGGGGGTGGAGGGGAATGGGGGTGGAGGGGAATGGGGGTGGAGGGGAATGGGGGTGGAGGGGAATGGGGTGGAGGAGAATGGGGGTGGAGGAGAATGGGGGTGGAGGAGAATGGGGGTGGAGGGGAATGGGGGTGGAGGGGAATGGGGGTGGAGGGGAATGGGGGTAGAGAGAGGGGAGAGGGGAGAGGGGAAGTATACTGACAGAAGGAAGGTCAACTGAAGGGAAGGGATACAGAAGCAGAAGTGGTGGGGTGGAGGGAAGAGAAGAGAGATAAGAAACAGAGGGATGGAGAAGAGGAGAGATGTAAATGGATAGAGGAATGAAAGACCGAAGGGGGGAGGATAGGGATGGAAGGATATAGAATTGGAGGGACAGGAAGACGGAAGAAGGAGGGACAGGAAGACGGAAGAAGGAGGAGAAGCTAGAGTGGAGGAGGAAAGTGGAGGGTGTGAAAGAGGAAGGGGAAAGGGAACAGCAGGAAGGGCGGCATGGGAAGAAAAATTGTAGGAGAGGGACTGATAGAGAGAGGGGAGGGGAGGGGAGGGGAGGGGAGGGGAGGGGTGAGGGGGAGAGGGGTGTGGCTATTACTAGAGCTATGTCCATTTACAGATTACACAGTTTTGTACTGGAGGGGGAGGGAGGTAAGGAGGCAGGGGAGGGAGGTCAGGGAGGCAGAGGAGGGAGGTCAGGGAGGCAGAGGAGGGAGGTCAGGGAGGCAGGGGAGGAAGGTAAGGGAGGCAGGGGAGGAAGGTAAGGGAGGCTGGGGAGGAAGGTAAGGGAGGCTGGGGAGGAAGGTAAGGGAGGCTGGGGAGGAAGGTAAGGGAGGCTCGGGAGGGAGGTAAGGGAAGCAGGGGAGAGAGGAAAGGGAGGCAGGAGATAGAGGCAAGGGAGGCAGGGGAGAGAAGTAAAGGTGGCAGGGGAAAGAGGTAAGGGAGGGAGGTCAGGGAGGTAGGGTAAGTACTGGGAGATCTGCTGAGGGGAGAGGCGAGGGGGAAGGAGGTAAGGAGTGAGAAGAGAGGGGAGGGGGGTGCTATGGGTATAGAGACTGAGGGAGGGAGGTGGGGAGGAAAGAATTGTAGAGAGTACAGGGATGGGCAGAGTGGGAGGCAGGTAAGGAGTGAGGAAGGTAGATAGCTGAAAAACAAAGTGGAACAGGAATAAAAAGGACCTACATATAATAAGACCCGTAACAATATTAGGTGCTGTTGTTACTCCCAAATCGAACTTCATATGTGAAGGGATGATGAAAAGGAAGACAGCTCTCCCCCGCCTACCGCTCCTCCGACATTTCAGCCGGCATGAAAAGAACGAAAAATAGCACAAATGTTGGAAAATATACAATACAAAATAAGCCTATGACGCAGTCCACCTCGATCGTCGTATCGCTTAAAAAGGGTCCTACATGCTTACCTACGTCGGCCTAGGTCACCTAACGACGGGTCTCCACGCTGCTCGATCTCTGGCAGCCTCTTTTTTAGTCGCTTATCCCTGAGGTCACATTCTATGACCTCGTTCCAAGTCTTTTTCGGTCTGCCTCTCGCAACCCTTCCCCCGACATTCACAATTCTCAGCTTCCGCACCCAGTTGTCATCCTCCATCCTCTTGACACGCCCAAACCATCCCAATCTTACCCCTCCTCACCAAAGTACCAGCACATTCCAGTCCCATTTTTCCTCTCAGTTCTTCATTTGTAATCCCTACCCTCCCAGGCTTCGCATTCATAAAAAAGAAGCAATCAGAGAATTCAGCCAAAATCTACACCTGGGTTTCTGTGCCTCACTTTCCTAAATAAAATCGCCTGGCGTTAACTAGAATAAAATACTAGAATTCTCCCGATCCCGATTCGATTAATGACATTAATAATAACACAAAGGCTAATATTACTTGCGCTTAACTGAACAAAATTGTTTAGCGTTTAGCTAGAACAATTTCTAAAGTATCGTGACCATGAAAGGATTAAGCCTGCATCTTAATCATTAGCATACAGGTAGACCTAGCTGAGTCAGTCCTGAAGTATCGACATAGTATTCCTGTCGCAGCTTAAATATAATGATAATTTTAGTACCAACGACTGCTTCTGGCAATGTGTCCCGGAGTAGAACTATGTTAATATCTAAATGTTTTCCTTGCACTAGCAGTGCATTCCACAGCTTTCAAGTTTCATATCATTACTTGGAGTCTCAGTATCAACCTGTATTACGCAACCTAACAGACGCTGTTGATTTTTTTATTTGTTTCTGTGATTTTAAAATATCCGAGACAAAAACCCCATTTTGCTTAAAGAAAATATATTAGCTGCTTTAACTCATTATAATTTCATTTTTTAAAAAGTTATGAGATCTTTTGTGACTGTTCCCACATATATATACTGTATACTCCTGTTAAGCTTATCTCTGATCGCAGAATGGCTGGGGATCTGTGTAGAAAATATTTTAGAAATGGCCGCACTGCATGGTTACTCAAATACTTCGGAGTATTTGCTTTCTGAACAACGATACTATTGATTCTGTCCAGTCAAGTTGTTAGCGAAGTATTCTGTTGTCCGCAAGGAAGCGAGTTCCATTACAGGCTTGAGCCGAGAACAGTTTGATCTAACTTTCGTTTAAACAGACTCTATTGATCTTTCATAACATCCACCTACATGTCATAAAAATACTACTGGTAATACATTATCATTACATCATCCATGAATGAAACAGACCTATTCAATACAGGTGGTAGGTATTAGCACAGAAGTGGTGACATGTGAAGGTGTTTGGTAGGTAGGATTGGCGAGCCTCAGGACGCGAAATGTTAAGTCAATGACCCGCGTCGGACACATTAATAATAATAATAATAATAATAATAATAATAAACATAACAATAATAACTTAACAACAAATAAATAAATAATAATAATAATAATAATAAATAAAATCATCATCATCATCATCATTTTTACTATTATTTTTATCATTATTATATTTACCCATTTCTATTTTTCGTACTTGAGCGCAATTTTAAACATTTAATATCGCTTTAAGTGTTTTCATCCCTCCAAAGCGTTTACAACCATTAATATTATATAACAAACTATTTTTGTGGCTTCAGGTCCTCTTCCGTCACTGTTCCACCGACTGTTTTTGTGCCATCTGCAAATTTAGCTAATCTAGACACGAATCCCTCTCCTAAAGCGGTGATGTAACGAGTGAGAGCTGGTATCGGGAATAATTTGTGGGGCATTACCATTTATTTCAAGTCAGCTGAAAGAGTCTCCAATTACTACACTGCGTCGAGAGAGAGAGAGAGAGAGAGAGAGAGAGAGAGAGAGAGAGAGAGAGAGAGAGAGAGAGAGAGAGAGAGAGAGGGAGGGTATGCGAGAATATCGAAAGAGAAATGATGACAGCCAGGATAGAATCAGGGAAAGAGTGGAGGGAATGATAGCAGAAGGAGGGGAAGAAGAGATGAAGGATACGTAAAGAAAATAAGGAGAGATTCAGAAGGCTGAGAGCAGAAGGAAGAGAGGGTGGGAGGATGGAAGAATGAAGAGTGTAAATGGAGGTGAGGAGAGAGGAAGAGAGAGGGAAAACATTATAATAAGGGTGATATAGACGAATAGGACTTTCAACATGAGAGTTAGAGAGAACAGAAGAGAGAAAATGCGATGAAGCAGGAGAGAGAGAGACAGATGGGACGAACAGGCGGGAAAGAATGAACGAAAATACAACAGAAATAAATAAATACACGAAAAATTAACAAAACTAACAAGAGTAAGAGTAGTTATAATATTTCTACCTATCTACAATATGTGTGTCTCTGTCTACCTATCTCTCTCTCTATAGCAAGACGCCTTGATGATGATGATGATGATGATGATGATGCGCAAAGAGGAGTGAAGGGCAAAAGGAATGGATGGAAGAATGGAGTTTTGATGGATGAAGCTGTGATTATACTGAGAATACGAGGTTCGAAAACTGTAAAGAGAAACATATATCGGGTTCATGAAATATTTGGTAGAAATGTACGCGACATCCTCGAAAAACAGAAAATTGTTTTGAGAGAGGCCCGAAAATGTAGGGATGGGTGTGGAATAAGAGAGTAGGGATGGAATTTGAAAATGGATAAATACTTACATATGAAAGAGAAGCATTGGACACTTGGAAAGATAACAGAATTTCGAAACACTGATGAACACACTCTGGTTCCTATACTCACACTAAATAAATAAACAAAAAGGAGTGTTAGCTTGAATACAATACTTGGATAGTCCCGGTCATGAGAGGATTGATGGTACACCCACAGGCTCCTACACTTAGCGGAATAGCTCTCTCATTTTAGGTAGTTTTAACCGGAATAAAATGCGAGAGAGGACAATGAAAATCAAGAAGAAGAAGAAGAATATATATACGATTTAGTCTGGTAGTGCAGAAGAGATATAAAAAAAAAAAAAAAAAAAAAGTGTGGAGGTATATGGAGAAATGGTAAAACGCAGTGGAGAGTGCAATGAACTGTACGCAATATCCCAGAAAGCCAGCATGAGGGGAGCCGTACAAGGGGAATGAAGAAAATTTTTTTAAAATGTGTAAAGCTTGTGGTAGGTGGGGGCGCTCACCATCCACTCACTCAATGTAGTGCTGCTCTTGGGTGTCTGCCTTGTCCTCTCCTCCATCCTTCTTTCATTTCATCATCTTCTGTCTTTCTTTCCTTCATTCTTTACTCGTTTTTCTGCCTACGGGTGACTTTACACTCCCTCTTCTGTCTTTCATTCCTTCATTCTTTCCTCTTCCTTCTGCCTGTGGGTGACTCTACACTGAGTGACAAGCCAAATGGTTTCCTGTAGGAAACAATTTACTACGCTGGGTGGTATTCATATAACCAAATTTTGGCGCCTGGTGGTTTAGTGGGTCATTATTGTACTCCAATCGGATTGAGCCAGTGAAGGTTTATATCCAAGGGGTGATTGGGGTTTATTGCTCATGTAATGCCACTCAGGGATGAGTGAGGTTGGTCACTCTCATCTTAAATGTCAGGACCAACTTCCTAGCCCCGAGCTCCTACGCTCCTCATGGGGCAACGTAGGATTGGATGATGGATGGATGGATGAAAACTGATCATGGAATAAATGTGCTGTTTCTGGTATGGTGTAATTAGGACCGGTGATTGAGAATTTAAGAATAATTTTTTAAATTATTTTAATGTCATAAAATCTGAGTATTGTGTACATAGTGGGTTTCAGTGTCATGTGTGGATCAAATATTCGCAGTGGGAAAAGTATGTGTGAAGGATTACAATTTATTTATGTACAAAGTGAACAGGGAAATAGTACGAGATTTGTTACATTACTATAGCATGGAAGGAAAACTGACAAATACTGTACAAAGTTTGCATGATGGTGGCAGAGCATGTGTATGGGTAAATGGATCCGAGTGAATGGTTTTGTATCGGCACTGAGGTTAGGCAAGGGTATTAGATGTCGTCATGGCTGTTCTGTATAAGAAAATAAATGTTAAACAAGGACCGGCGAATTAAAAACTGGAATTCTCCAAATCGGATGTATGCAAATGAAGCTGTGAATGAAACCGTGGCACAATAATTCAGAGTTTTGTAGATCTGTTGTGTTTGTGTGTTTGTGAGTACCGATGTCTATAAGGGAATACAAGTTAGAGTAGAAAGATGACGGCTGCAAAGTAACTGAGAATGTGATAGGCGAATAATCTGAGAGATTCGAAAGGAGTAATGGGTTAACTTGGAAGAGGGAAAGAAAAGAGACAGAAATAAGAAATGGAAGTGGGAAATACAGTGGTCAGAGATGATGCCTGACTGTTGTTATGAAGATCTTAATGCAAAAAAGAAAAAGTACAGAGGCTGCAAGATGAAAGCGTGACGAAGTATTTGTATACCCACATTCAGGCATAAATGTGTCACTGGTATGGTGTTAGAAGGAAATGACGAGTGAGGGCAGTGGAAAGGGGAAAGCGTAATTAAGGTTGTGTGGACTAGATAGGAGTTGGGCAGAATCTGGGTGATAACGTAATGGTGTACGTTCATACGGACAACAGGTAGGAAAAGGGTGGTGAAAAGGGTATGTGCGTGTCAGCTTTAAGGTAGGTAAAGGTGTGAAAAGTCATGATGACTGTTTGGTATGATATGTGAACGTAAGAAAAAAAATATTTAAAAGTTGAGAAAACCACAAAACTGATGAACGATGGCTCTGGAATGATAAATTGTGTATGGAAACGCACATAAAAAGTTTCACCCCTTTAACTTGGTAGACAACTGAATGACTCTACACAGGTGCTGCAAGAATGGCTTAACCCCTACAATACGATGATTTTTTTCGTTACAGTCTTGTTATCTCCAGGTGATTCAAACAGTTTAGAGAAGTCGAACAGGAGGAGTTGAACATAGCCATCACTAACTTCACTTCCAGGGTACTCTCCAAAAGTGAATAAAATCATCTATCTGTCTGTCTGTCTGTCTGTCTGTCTGTCTCTCTCTCTCTCTCTCTCTCTCTCTCTCTCTCTCTCTCTCTCTCTCTCTCTCTCTGTATATATATATATATATATATATATATATATATATATATATATATGTAGCCTCTGTGGTACAGAGGTAAAGTGTGCGTTTTCGTACACTGAACAACGAGGGTTCGCGTCCCGCCAGGGTAGTAAACTTTGGGAACGTTCTTCTGGCCACGTACTGCACTGGCGGACACAAGGGGTGCTGTGGTTGAACCAGTGTCGCATACTATAAAGTATGCTTGCACCCACTCAGCTAGCGGGCAGATTACACTTGGTTCACAGACTACACACACATCCAAAGCCATTCCAACACAACAATTACACTTACAAGCACTTCTCACCCTACATACAATCTCTACTAGACAGCCTAAGCCACTTGGTAGAGATACATTGGCTGTATCGTCCCCACTTCGGTAGGGATAGACCGGTCCTGGAGTGGACACTCAAACGGCTGATGAGATGAGATGTGAGATATATATACAAGTTGTAGTTATTGTAACCCCAGGTTCATCTGAAATGTGAACTCAGAGGATTCCAGTCCACCATCCTCCTTTTGGGGGATAAGGAAGAAGTTGAGGAACGTATGTATTTGCTTGGCAAGTCCAGAGCCAGTTCTGTCAGTGTCACCACATGAAGGCGTTCCTCTCCAGCACCATTAAAAATGAGAAACTAAAATATTTTATAATACTGAAGGGGTTAATCAGGGGAAATATCTTAGTGTGGATGGGTTTAGGGGCAGCGTGTGGGTCGGAAAGTAGGGGAAGGTTTCACAGTCAGGGAATGGAGATATGGATTATCTGACTGGGTACTTTGATGTGACATTCTCCTACTTTGTTTCGTGTTGTTTGCGATCCTGCACATCCCACTGCAGTACTCGAAAACGGAATGATGGTGGTGATAATGAATGATATGATGAGCAGATGATGATGATGATGATGATGATGGTGAATGATATGGTGATGATCCTGATGCTGCTGATGAAATAATGAAGCTGATGATCATGACATTGATAACGACGACCCAGAAAAGCGAAAAACAAAGCACAAAAGAACACACAAAAAAGCACCAAGAAAACGATATAAAAATACTCCCACCATAAAAAGTATGATGATAAAAGAAAAATAGTAGTTCCCCCTCCCCACTCCCCCCTCGACACAGTTAGGTAGAGCGCGTTAGGAGCGGCTGTGAAAACACCCTTGTAAAACACGATGGACAAATTTATCGAGTGAAATAAAACAGCAAGCCATAACAATAACGGGGGCCGGGCCTTGTGATGCGAGGCGGGGAGGGGGAGGGCGAATAAAGGGGAATGAGGGTGGGATGGAGCGAGTGGATAAGGGGGGAGGGGAAGAGGAGGGAGAGGGAAGAAGGGAAAAAGGGAAGAGGAAGGACCAAAGAGGAAACGGGGAGGGGGAGGAGTGGAGGGGAGAGGTGTGCAGAGGGAATGAAAGGATAGGGGAGGGGGAAAGACATGAGAGGGTAAGGGAATTAGGAGAAAAGGGAAGAAGGGGGAAAGAGGGGAGGGGGAGAGGGAGGTAACAGGAGACATAGTGGAGATGGATGGAGGAAAATGGGAGGGGTAAACAGGGGGATGGAGAATGAATGAGAGGATTCGGAAATGAAAGTGTAAGGGAAGAAGAAGAAATTATTAATGGAAATATAGCAAGAGAAGGTGGGGAGGAGAGGAGGAAGGGAGGGAAAGGACTGGAAAATGGAAACAGGCAGTGAATGGAAGGGGAGGGAGAAGAGCGAAAAAAATAGGAATAGTTGGGAGAGAAGTGACATTTGGAAGAGTGTGGCTGAGAAGGGTGAGGGTAAGGGTGGCGGCAAAGTGTGGGTGAGGGTGACGGGGGAGAAAGTTGGTGGGTGGAAGGTGAGAGGGAGACGAGGGGAAGGGAAGGGTGAGGAGGGGAAGGGAAGGGTGAGGAGGGGAGGGGACGAGTGGGGAAGGTGTAGGGAAGGGGAGGAGGAAGAAAGGTATAAAGGCGAGAATGGGTAAAAAATGGGGAAAGTGAAGAAAGGAGAGAATGAGAAGTGAGATGGATTAGAGGAAGGGGAAAAGAGCATGGGGACGAAAGGCGAGAGAAGGATGGGGTGGAAAGAAAAGATGAGGGGAGAAAATGTTATAAAAGGAAGGAAAGAGTGAGGGGAGAATGATGGGCTGAAAAGAGAAGGGGGAGGGTTAGTAGGATGATGGAAAGTAGAGAATGTGGAGAGAGAAAGGGGAGGTAGGCATTAAAGGGGAGGTAGGCAGGAAAGGGCGGGAAAAGAAAGAGGAGGGAGACAGGAAAGAGGGCTGAGAGAGAGAAGGGAGGGAGGTAAGAAAGAAGGCAGGGGGAGAGAGAAGGGAGGGAGGTAAGAAAGAAGGCAGGGGGAGAGAGAGGAAAGGGAGGTATGAAAGAGGGCGGGGAGAGAGATGAGAAAGGAAGGGAGTTGGGAGAAGGAGGTAGGGCATGAGAACTATCGGCCCTTTAACTTCTTCAGTTGAATCTCTTCTTTATCCTTGTTACCGATTCAGCTTCTGGCAGATCCCTGCAGTAAGGGGTGAATAACAGCGTCCGATATTTCTTTCGCAAGGATGACTTTATTCTTGTTTTCGCCAGAATTATATTTAGCTGAGGAGAAACCCCTAGTAGTAAAGGAGCTGATTACACAAAGACTAATAACGTTCAATATTATATATATATATATATATATATATATATATATATATATATATATATATATATATATATATATATATATATATATATATATATATATATATATATATATATATATATATACTGTATATATATATATATATATATATATATATATATATATATATATATATATATATATATATATATATATATATATATATATATATATATATATATATATATATATATATATATATATATATATATATATATGATCACATATAAACATTATATAATACATATATATCATATATACACATTACATAATTATATTTATAATATATACACAATATATATACATATATATATCATATATAAACATCTCATAATAAATATATATCTGATATATATATATATATATATATATATATATATATATATATATATATATATATATATATATATATGTGTGTGTGTGTGTGTGTGTGTGTGTGTGTGTGTGTGTGTGTGTGTGTGTGTGTGTGTGTGTGTGTGTGTGTGTGTGTGTGTGTGTGTGTGTGTGTGTGTGTGTGTGTGTGTGTGTGTGTGTGTGTGTGTGTGTGTGTGTGTGTGTGTGTGTGTGTGTGTGTTTGTTTCCGTACTGTTTTTGCTTTGCGAATGGGAGAAAAATGTTATAATTACTATTTATGAATGCTAATGTTTATTTGAAAAGCGACCCTGAAGAGTCCGCCACACCCTTTGAAACTCTGTATGCCCGGCATTAAACGGGGAGGGGGAGGGGGCTGTTCTCTCTCTCTCTCTCTCTCTCTCTCTCTCTCTCTCTCTCTCTCTTACTGTGGTCAATTAACAAGCACGGTAAACTGCGGGCAAATACTGTAGCAGAAGACGTATAAGCAACCAGGATGGAGAAATTGAACACTGTCATAGCTAGACCTAAGAAGTTTTTTGTAACGCCCCAGTTGCTACGATAACTCGTCTAGAACCACTCCATCCTCCCATGGAGAAATTCTGCGCTCTTGGCATTCCCAGCGAGCTGTGGAGTGGGGAAAACACTTTCCTCCCCAAATCACTCTTCTCCCTCCCCTTTCCATCCCATTTCCCGTCTCATCAACGCTTCCTTACTTATTCTCCTTCTTTCCCTTCCCACCTGACTCTTCATATTTATAATCCCCCAATCAAGCTCCTCCTTCCTCTATCACTCCTTTCCCTTTTTCTTCCCTCCTTCCCCTCTCATCAGTTCATTCCTCACTTACTCTCCTTCCCCCCTCCCCCCCGTACCTGACTTCATAGTTATTTCCCTCCTCCCCCCTCCCTTCACCCCACATTTAATATCTCTTCTCCCGTCCTTCCTTCCTCACAGCCTTACCCTCCTTTCACACTCTCCCTCTCTACCATACCCCTTTCTCTCGCTATCCTCCCTCCCTCCCCATCACAGCCTTCTCCCTCACCCTCCCCACAGTACCCCTCCATCAACCCAATTTTCCCTCCCCTCCTCTCTCTTCCTCAACCATTCTTTAAGCCCATGTTCCCGCTTTTCTCCCTTCCTCCTCCATTCCGACACCATTCCTCTTCCTCTCTCCTTCCTCACCTCATCACTTCTGTACCTCTACCATTCTCCCTTCCTTTTTTGTTACCTTCCCTCTCTCCCCACCTCATCTTTCTCCTCCACACCCTCACTCCCTCCTACCTCCCCATCTCTTGTAACTTTCACTTTCCTTTCCTCATCTCATTACCGCTCTTCCCTCCCTCTCTCCCAACCTCGTCTCTCTTTTTATCTACTATATCTCCTCCTGAAACCTCTGCTCCCATTCCCTCTAACCTCATTACTACTCCCTCCCAACCTCTTTCTCCCCCATCCTCCCTCACTCACTCCTCCTTGCCTTACCCTAATTTCCAAATGTGCTCCATATTGTATTATTTTTCAGTCTGAGGAGCCGAGATGGTCTATTCAGTTTTGTTTTCTATCACTTACTCCCTCCCCCCTTCTCTCCCGTACATTTTCCTCAAACCCTCCCCTCTCCCTCTCGATATTACTCCATACACCCTCCCTCTCTCCCCACATCACCCTCTCCCTTCCCTAGCTCCGTCCCTCCCTCCCCCTGCTAACCTCATCTTTCCCTCATACCCCACATCACCTCCTCCCTTCCCTCACTCTCTTGACCAAATCACCCCACACTCAAGCTTACCCGCCCAGCCTTACTTCCCTTTCCACAATATCCTTCCCCTTCCCCTTCCCCTCCCCCCTCCCCACATGCTTCCTCACCCCCTCCCCAAATTTCCCCTCATTCGTTGCGTGCATTTCCCATCTCCCTCTCAATAACCCCTACCCTCTCTCCATCTACATCTCATCTTGTTTTCCTCACTGAACGCCTTCCCTCCCAACTTCCCAATCTCATCTCTCCCTCCCTTCCTCCCCCACCTCCTCACCCTCTCCTTCTCCACATCACCTCTCCCTTACCTCATCCCCCTCCCTGTTTCACCCTTCAATCAACGTCTCGCCTCTCCGCCTCCCTCCTCTCTTGTGCAGTCCCGTATCAGCATGCCACTATAGATAACTCACGGCCACTCACACCTGTCCCACCTTCACCTCTAAACACTGCCTGCACTTCCAACAGCCTTACGGGCTTTCTAGCGCCTCTTCCTTACCATTTTTTTCTGCGATACTCTTGTATGGTATTTACGTAACTTATATAGACACAATAGTGGTAGATGTGACTTCAAGTTCATCTAAACCGTGAATTCATTGGACTGCAGGCTTAACTTGTCGTTCTCCTGTAGTCCAACACTTAAAATATTTACCTGCAAAATTAGGGCAACTTCAATCTGCAGTCTGCCGGGACCAAATACCACAAGAACCTGGGGCTGTAACAACTACTACGCATAATGATCTAAACTGGGAAGGTCTGGGCACTAGGCTAAGGTCATTGTATTTGTGTCAAGAAAATGATAAGTAAAATTTTGGTGCGATTCTTACTCAGCCTTCTATTACCCACAGTAGGGCATCCAAATACTCTATGAGATTAATATAGAAAGGATGGACAAGAGAGACTGACAAGGAAAGTATGTGAGTGAGGCGCAAGAGGTGACGGAGGATGAGATGGGGGATGGGTTGGAGAGGACAGTTGGGGGGAGGGGGTTAGTTGGAGAGAGAGCAGTCAGATGGCAGTAGAGAGGGTGAATAAAGGAGATTCGTTTGAGATCACATTTACGGGCTTAGGAGGTCAGGCGATAGATATATACAGACAGATAGATAGATAGAGAAATACCCAAATAACATGTGGGTAACTACTGGCAGTTTCCCAACCACTGCTTTAACCTGACCTTCATGCTGATCTGATACCTGATCTTTGACCTTTTAGCCCTTTGACACAGGCCCATCCTTTCAATGGCAGCATGTGTAATGAGATTATGTCCACACACACATACACATACACATACACACACACACACACACACACACACACACACACACACACACACACACACACACACACACACACACACACACACACACACACACACACACACACACACACACACACACACACACACACACACACACACACACACACACACACTTCCAAATTATCAAAGCCAGCCTCTTTTACTCCCACCCTTATTAAAACACAACGGATAAAACACTTTGCATTTAGATTAGTGCCTCCATAAAGAACACACCAATGTTTATTTTCTCATATATTACACAGATACAAAAACGATGGTATTTTTATGTATTTTGTTGTCTGTAAAATTTTGGTCGTAAATTAGTGTTGTATTTATTTTTTAAACGGGCTGGAATTAGCGGGGGTTTTATATTTGCGGTTTCCGATTAATTTGGCGAGTTATAATATTAGCGTTCTTACAGCCATACGCCTTCATTGCAATACTGGAGGACTGACGATGTTAGCCTCATATTTGTTTCACCTTAGGACAGGTTTTCGAATTAGAGGAGGAATGATATACAGCCATTGTTTATTTCTTCCACCAGACAGACCTTTCTTTAAATAAAATAGTCTGCAATTCATTTATTTTAATTAGGTGGAGATTTTCGTCCTTTTGCATTTTACTTCTCATAGCTCAGTGGTAGAACAAGACAATACCACAATTTTATTATCATTTACATACCTCTTCTTCGTGACTACCACCACATTGTAGTGTTGATCTCTTGTATCAATTCCACACTGCAGGCGGAGAGATGACTATTTTTTGCTCAGTTAAAATGAAGTGTATAGTAGTAGCAGAAATAAAATCAAAAGTACATAACCAAATTCAAGGGATTAATGTGTGCGTTCTGAACTAGATATAATACAAATGCGATACATTAACACCTCCACTTTATAGCACGAATAGCCACAAACTGTAAACTTGGCCATCTTTCACATCCTCGCCCGTACATAGGTAGATACAAACATTCATTAACCTTTCCACTACATGGCGCCCTTCTCATTTCATTCTTTCCAGCCAAAGACAGATTGAATTGGTAAGATAATGGCACTCAGTAATCTTTCCACTGCAATATTCTTCTTCGCTTTATTCTTACAAGCACTACGCGATTATCTTCAGCCGAGGAAAAATTTTCTAAGTGGTGGGGGTTATATTCAGCGTTCATTAACCTCTTATTACTAGGGTGCTCTCGGTATGAGTAAAACTATTTAACAGTTATATGACTAATACCAGAATGGCGTCCAAGGGTTGAAATCGTTCTTTTTCAGTACGATTCATTATTTTATGATGATAACGATGATTATTGTTACTACTGCTACTGCTACTACTACTACTACTACTACTACTACTACTAATAATAATAATAATAATAATAATACCACCACCACCACCACCAGTACTACTACTACTACTACTACTACTACTATTTTTTTTTTTTTTACTCAGTCCAAAAAGAACCCCGCCTCCCCACACCAACCCTCTCTCCCGCCTCCCACGTCAGGCAGTGTTACCATACGAGTATTACTGTGCTGGAGAGGGACGTAATCAAGTGGTGGCAGAGATATAATTGGGAGGCTCAACTATCTGGTTATACAAGGGTTCCTCATCTACCTCCTTGACCCCCCGAAAGAATGATGGTGGACTGCACGAGAAATGCAACATATGTCTGTAGTCCACCAAGTTCACATTTGAGACGAACCTGGGGCCATAACATTAAGTTCCACGACTCACTCACTCTCTCTCACTCTCTCTCTCTCTCTCTCTCCCTTTTGACTGATTTTGAATAGAGATGATTTTACTCAATTTAGGAAAGGCCCTTTATATATATTGCTGAGATTACTAACAAACTTCAATAACCCATTCAGTACGATGAGGTCAATTGTTAGTTACTGGTGGAGTGGACAAAGCTGAGAACGGCAGCTACAAAGGACGCGAGACCGATCCTAGGCAGAGGCACGGAATAATTTGTGGATACGAACTGCACTAACACAACCTTAACTACCTTCCACATTACTCAGCATGTCATAAAATCACCCCGATGATACGCTCACCCCAGTCCTAAACGAGACGGCTCTAGTGTGTTAGTGTGTATTCAGTATGGACGGTGGGTACAACGCCGAATGGTAACACAAGGAAGAGACAAACAAGAGGAGTGTTGGTCTCAGGGAACTGACTTTCTAGTTGCCCAAAGTTAGAAACAAATATGAAAATCAGATTATTTAATTCACCTAAAGCAAAACCATTTCTACATAAGGGGTTACAGGAGAGAGAGAGAGAGAGAGAGAGAGAGAGAGAGAGAGAGAGAGAGAGAGAGAGAGAGAGAGAGAGAGAGAGAGAGAGAGAGAAGGGGGGGGGGACGAAAAATGGCATCTCCAATTTCCACGCCAACAGCCATAAATCACAAAAATTAGCGGTCGATAATATTCACACCTTTACATGGTAGGGAAAGTTCCAGATTTTGGCAGCCATTAATTTTACACAACGTAAAAAAAAAAAAAAAGTGCCAATTTTCACACCATAAACCGAAAAAAAAAATAAAAAATACTGATCTCCAATATTTGCAACATAAAAATTAGCGATCATCAATTTTGGCGCCCCTACTCTGTATATCCGCTTGGGTCAGGACTAGTAAACACTTTATCGGTTATCAGGCAGCGCGATAACAATAAAGGGAGCTCTGTTATGTCCGCTGGTGTGATGGATGGTGTGGGAATTACCGATTACTGACGGTGTAAAGTGGCCGGCGGATATAATTTACGGTCACATAATTTCGCGTTATCGCTATCGTAAATCACTGGAATCGTCGGCCGGCTCTGTTTGCTTGGACGGGAGAGATCGCAGGTGCCAAGATGAAGCTGAGATAAGATAAGAAAGTAGAGGGACGGTTGACTTGATAATGCTGTCACGTTAGGTTAGGTAGGTAAGTTAGGTTTCGTTAGGTTAGACTGGTTTGGTTTGGTTATATTCGGTATGGTTGTTAGGTTACGATTCATCGGGTTAGATATGGTTACGGTTGGCTGCGACTGGTATGGTTGAGTTAGGTTATGTTAGGTTCAGTTAGATTATGTATGGTTAGCATGAGCAGGAAAGATGACTCAATGATATGGGTTGGGGAGTTTACAACAGGAGTGGATGAGAGAGGATATGATCAGGCTAGAATACGACAGGACGAATGAGGAGGGAGGAGGCTAAGAAAAGCAGTGAGTATGAGAGGTTAACTCGACTTGGGCTGGGTAGGTGGTATTAAAACATTTGATTAGGAAAGGATGAGTTACAACTGATTAGGTTACGACATACATCAGACTGTTAGGTTAGTACACGAGGAATTAAATTAGATTAAATTAGATTAAGATCTGAAGGAGCTGAACAAATTAGGATTGAAGCGGATTAAGGTAGTTAAGATAAGACTGTGCTGTGTTAGGCTGCTTTGGGTATCGTGTGGGCAGGATACACTAATACATGGAGGCTGGTTAGGGTTGCAAGGAATAGGTAAGATGTTAGGATAGGATAGTATAGATCACCAGGATACGATGGGTTACACTACATCAGGTTTGGATATAAAAAAGGTAGAGATAGGATTTAGTTTGATCATAATGACCTTAATCTTGGATTGTATTAAGATAGAATTTGATAGGTTAGGCAGGATCAGTAGGCTGGATTATGTCTGGACGGGATGATTACATTAGATCAGGTTAGGTTAGGACAGCATGAGTCAGACAAGATTAGGTTGGTTAAGATGGCATAGACTAGTATAGATGAGGAATGGGGAGAAAACTGAAGGATAAGTGTAATTACAATATCACACTTATTAATCAGTCTTCTCCCTTCAGCTAACAAAGAGCGATTATCTGGGCCAAGTTAAGGTGAAAGATCTATAGTTGCTGCCGAATTACTGCATCCCGCTAAGGAGTGACCCCTCGTGCTAGAGAGAGATTAATCATGCATGGTTACAGACTCATAACATTTACGATATGCACGAAATACACTTCCAATATATATATGCGAGTTTTAAATATACAGGAAACACACACACACACACACACACACACACACACACACACACACACACACACACACACACACACACACACACACACACACACACAATAGTCACTTCACCCTGTCAGCCCAATCACTTTATTTATTTATATTTTAATTCACTTTAATCCAGACTCCTAACACCCAAATATATTCAACTTAGGAAGAACCCCATGGTAGTTACGGAGTCAATTAAGGCTACAGCTTACTCCTCCACTTTATAAAACTTCTCTTCAGCTGCATAAAATTGTTTGGTGATAAGAAAGCAATGGAGTTATCAGGTGTCATGGAATACTGAACTATTTCATAACAGGGAAGCAACGTATGATAACTTTTTAAAATTTGCTGGACTCTCAAGACAAGTTTTTTCTCTGAAAATTGCAAAACACGCACGAACACAGCCAATCAGCCAGACACACACACACACACACACACACACACACACACACACACACAATACATGCAAAACACACATGCACGCACAATACTCTCGCACGCACAATACACACACGCGTACACAGCAAACGCCCGTACAACACACCCACGCACGCACAACACACGCATGATGCACAACACACGCACGCACGCACAACACACGCACGCACACACAGTATACGGACTCCACGCACAATACACGCATGCACGTACAACATACGCATGAAAGCACGCACGCACAACATACGCACGCACAACACATGCTAGCACAACACACACACACACACACACACACACACACACACACACACACACACACACACACACACACACACACACACACACACAGATAGATAGATAGATAGATAGTTTATTGACCACAGCAATTACAGAGTTTGTTTTACAAAAATCATATAGTATACAAAATCACACACACACACACACACACACACACACTTTTATAGTACAGATATTATAATGACAAAACTAAATTTCCACAACAAGCTTGGTGTTCCCTTAAACCCTTTTGCTGCGGCTGGTGCATTTGTTGGTTTTATTCAGTCTAACATTGCAGGATTTGGTTCAACAGAGAAGTCCTAACGTTCAGTGGCTTCAGAAATGGTCTCTGGTAGTCCCTTCTGTGTCCCTTTTCTATCAACCGATAATTCAGAAGCCTTAATCCCGGAAGGGGTGACCACAAACGAATCGCTTCCTTGTCACCAAGTCCTACGTCATCCTGCTATCCTTTCTCCACCTCATTCCCCCTCTCTTACACACCTTTCCACTCCATCTCTCCATCTCATCCTCGGTTTCCCCTCCTCCTCACTCACATACTCACCCAGTGAGCCTTATTCTCAATCCTCTACACATGGCCAAATTATCTCAGTGAACTTCTCATGCTCTCTAGCATATCCACAGTAACGCCACAACGCTCCTTTATTCCTCAACTGTCTGTTATCACCACGTATGTACCTCCATAATGCTCCTCTCAGATAACTCATTTTTAACTGCTCTTACTCTTGACTTGTGCCCATTCAACAACCTAACCTTCACTTCCATATTTTCGAGTGGGAGTCACATCACTGCCATGCCGTTCTTAATATACCTAGGAACTTTACTTAAGCTAATACCAGACGACTTAACTGAGCTAAGAGAAAGTCTTGCAGACAAGCATTTAAAAATGATACTCGCATAAAGCTGCAATTTACGTTTACTGTGTAAGTATATTACTAGTACACTTAAGACTGGCACGTTTATGGCCGAAGGTGTCGATGTCTCAGGAGCTGATTAAAACTGGCCGGTGTTTGTTAGAATAAAGAAGGGCTTTCTCGGGCTGAAGGGATTAAATATATTGCCTTTATAAACACAGGATGCCACTCCCTTAGTAACCCCCTTCAGGGATGGTAAAGACATTTTTTTCAGATTATATTTACCTACCATCAGAAGCTTCTCCCTACACGATATTTGTCCAACTCCTAGTATAGATATGCCACTCCGTTTCCTGAGGCCCAACAGTCCTCCTACAAGCCACATATCTTCATGTCACCATTTCGGCATTAATGCTCGCCGTCCATATTTGATACATGCAAAAGATCCGCTCATTCATAGCCGAGGTAACTGTATTAGCGGGAGGAGGGGAGAGCGGTTGTTTAAGACGTAGCTGGTTTTTAAGAAAGATCTCTAAAGACCATTTTAAAGATACTGTAATAATAAAATTGTTCCCTGACCAAGACTTTGATTCAACTCCCGTCGTTTAGGGAAGAAAAACCCTCCTCTAACCATCCCAATAACCCCCTTCCCACGAGCGAGGCGAAACACTTAAAAGTGGTTTTCCCTTAAATTCACCCAACTTAAAACCTGCGTTCAGTAAATTCAGAGTCAAAATCATCTCGCTCTAATGTTCCTAAAAATTTCAGACTAGTGCTCTCTTCAACTGTCGAGGTAAGCCGTGCGTGCCCGACCCTGATATCCGCGAAAGCCACGTAAATAATATCAATAACCTCATGAACGGCTGTAACGAGCAATCTGATGCTTGGGGTAGGGGGTAGGAGGTAGGGGGTAGGGGGTAGGAGGTAGGGGGTAGGGAGAAAGGAGGGAAGACGGGGGAGAGGATGGGAGGGAAGAAAGAGAGAGGGAGGTAATGGGGAAGAAGAAAAGGGAACGTAGGCGACATGGAGGAAGGAATGGAGGAAAGGGAAGGAGGGATAGAGGGGAAGAGTGGGAGACAGAGGAGAAAAAAAGGAGGGGGAAGGAGGGGAATGGACGGAGAGGAGAGAAAAGGGAGGAAATGGAGGGGAAGATAGGAAAGGAGTGGAAGGGAAGGGGAGGAGATTGAACGGGCATGGCGAAGAAGGAAAGTAGACAGAAGAGGAAGAGTATGGGAATGAAGAGGAAAGGGGAAATATTAAAATTCTCAGAAGGGGGAAAAGTAAGACATGGAGGCCGTGGGAGACAAGTGCTTAGGGGAACGAATAGGAGGAGGAAAGAAGTGTAAAGAGAGAGAAAGGAGAGAAATAAGGAACGTAAAGATATGGCGAGGAAGGGGAAGGAGGGAGAATGAAAGGAAAGGGAAGGCAAGGGAGAGAAATGGGAAGGGAAGATGAAGCGAGAAGAACTAGGAAGAGTGGAAGTGAGGGAAGGCTAGGAGAAAGAGCTTGTGGAAGTGGGTATGGGGATAAAGTTAAGGTGGGGTTGGGTGAAGGGAAATGGTAAGGTTGGGGAAGGGCAAAGGGATGGTGAAGATAAGTAGGGAAAGGAGTGTGAGGGAGAAGGGTAATGTAGAGGGAGAGAAACACTGATGGAAGGGGTGTGAGGGGAAAACTGGAGGAAGGGGAAGAGGAGAGGGATGAAAGGAAGATGAAGGGTAGGAGAAAGAGTTATGGGGAAGAGGTAATTGTGGGGGAGGGGAAGAGCATATGGAACGGGAATCGGAGAGGAAAACAGGAACAAGGACAAGGGCAAGGGGATGAAGGTAAGAGAATGGACAGAGAGATATGTGGGAAGGTGCGTTGATGGAAGAAGAGGGAGTTAAGGGATCAGATGAAGTAGGGGAGGAGAACGGTAGGGGGATGAAGGAACGAGGAAAGATCAAGGGGTTGGGGAAAATACTGTAGTAGCGGTGGAAGGGCCAGGCAGACTGATGAAGGGAAGACGAGGGTCGAGAGAAGGGAACAGGACAAATGATGGAGGAGGAATGGAAAGGAGAGGAACGGGAAGGGTGAGGAGAGGGAAACGGGGTAGGGAAGAGGGAGGAGGAAAGGAAGGGGGGACGGACAAAGTAAGGGAAGAGGATGTTGGATGTGGCAGAGAGAGGGAGGGAGGGAGCAAGGGGTACAGCGATGATGGCGTAGGGGAAAGGGGGTAAGGATGAGAGGTAGGGGAAAGAGGAATTAAGGGTAGCGGGAAGGGAGGTGGGGCCGGTGAAGGATGGGGGGCAAGAGGACCTGGGGGAAGGGTGGAGAGAGGGAAGGGAGGCACGAAGAGGTATGAGGGAAATAAGGGGGTAATAGGAGGCCTGGGGGGGGGAGGTTAGGCGGTAGGGAGGAAATACGGCAACGGCGCAAGGGAGTAGATGGACGACGTTGCCAATTCTCATGCAAATTACCGCTTTTAAACTCCGCGGCTGGCTCGTACATCACCCCTGGAAAGTTACAGGCTCCACTCCGCACCCTTGTCCGTTACGCCCGTTGCCGGTCGTTAAGTCCGTTAGTTCGGTCCAGTGCTCTGATTTTGTTCGATTCCCTTTTTGTTGAGCGCGTAAAATTAGTTCGATTCTGTTAATTCCAGAGTTTACTGATTTCCTTGACGATGACGACTAGGGTTTTCGCTAGTTTTTCCCTCTGCTGCAACGAGTAGGCGGAGGTTATGTTTCCACGTCTGTCTCTGTCTGCCCATCTATCTGTCTGACTAGAGAAAAAACTACCTACAGCAATGAGAGGATCGTGATGAAAATCTATGAGAACGGCCTCATCGACCAAGGGATAAGATAATTACATTTAAGTGAGATACGTGAAAAGATCTGGCCAAGGCACACCCATGACTCATGCTGCATATCCTCCTCACCTTCTACTTCGACCTCTGGCTGAAAGCTGCAGTGTGCATTCACACTAAGACTGGAACAGAACATACACAGACAAAAACTGTCCAATCATGAAGGTCAGGATAAAACTTTTAAGCATTCACATCTCGTTTCATTGGCCATGTTCTTTACAAATTGTTTCTTACTGCCAAATGCAATGTAGCTGCCACTGGGAAACGGACTGACCAGAAAGTGAATCAATGAAATTAACTTTTTGTCCTTTTTTTTTTTTTTTTTTTTTTTTTTAATCTCAGCCTCCACGATTGGACAGTTTGCATCAGAAAAGTTACATTCTGGCCTCTGTGTTAATGAACCTGTACCGAGTCTGTCAGACGAGGACTTCTTGGTGGTTCGAGACTGCTAGACAGCACATGCCGTCGCTACCTTCTTTGTGTAGTAAAAAGTTCGCACACATGAAGCTTTATATGTTAATCTGGCGAGGTGGTGAAATATCTCTGCTCTCTGATGACGAACTCTGCATCAATGCATTATTTGCTGTGGTTTCAAACACAACGCAGAAAAAGGTCAACTGCAGAAGGTGAATCAAACAGCAACACTAGGCCGCATACATCACCAAGTCTGTTTGCGCAAACAACTAACTCAAACTGCAGACACCATGAAACCAAGGCATCCACACACTCCAATGGACATGTTCGATCCAATTTGGGCACGTGGAAAGCTTTTCGATTTCTACTGATCCTTTAAGTTCGTTTACGTAGGCTACCACAAGACGGTTTTGTTCTGCAGAGGGAAATTCTAGTCAGTTCATTTCATCCCTTCAGCCCTGAAGTTCGTAGGTGCCACTAATTTCTCTGCATCCACCATAACTGCAAATAATTTTCACTTAGCTATAATCCTTCCACGTTAACTTGACCCAGATTTTCGACCTTTTGCAACTTACTTCACCTAGCTCAGTGGCAGACGACGACGTTGCTACGGTTGTGCATCCTTTCCATAGCACTTTTTCATTTTTTTTTTTTTTTTATACAAGAAGGAAGGAACCAAAGGCCAGGAGCCCGCAACGTTAATTTACCGTTACTGTTCAGACATCAACAAGGAGAGATGGCAATTTTAGGCCAACTTAGAGAAAAAGGAGTATAATTATGATGAAATGCCATCTTCTTCACTTTGGTAACGTATTTTTATTCTTGTTGCTATCAGACTAATTCACTCACCTCACAACAGTTCTTGATCTGTACGCATGGGGGGAGGGGGGGAGGTTATAAAACATACAGCCTTCAACAACCTCTTTACTATATAATGTTCTCTTAAGTTGGGAAAAACCGTCTGGATGTAGCAAGAATATAATACTGTAGTGAAAGGATGGTTGTCCACTTCAACCAATAAGTTCGCTGATTCTGATAGGGTCGCTGATAAGTTCTGAGGCCGAGTTGTTCTGTATGGTTAGGAGGAATGGTCAAGTCTTCAGTAGAGGTGACCGTTATTCCGTTAAAATCGTTATTTTTGTAAGTTCCTCGTTATTTTCCAAGCTTTTTTTTTTTTTTTTTTTTTTTTTTGGGGTGGGGGGTTCGTTATTTTGGTCGTGTTCATTCTTGTGTTGACCCTATTGGTGGTCTTCCCCTTTTCGTTGACCTTCTCCCCTCAATGCTCCTTACCCATTTCAATACTGCGACCTACTTTTTCATTCTACTCTTGCGATCTCCACAACATTTTATTTAACTTAGGGGATATTTTGAATTGGAAGGGGTAAATATAGTCCTGATTAACTCCTTCACTACAGGAGATGCTTTCAAGAATAAAATCATCCAAAGGTAGCAAAGAAAACAAAGGCATCATATTGTAATTAAATTCACTGGTCCACTAAATTCTTCGATTCCATAACTAGCCGATATACAATCATATTCACCGCTGGAAGGACATGTCAAGAGTGAGAGCAGGTGAAATGAGCTATCTGGGAGGAGCATGTGGTTTTACGTGGAGAGAAAGACAAATACGGAAGCGACGGAGCGCTGTGATGTTGATGTGAATGCGCTAGTAAATATAAGACGAAATACTCTGAGGTGTTTTGGCCATGTGGAGAGGATGAAAAATGAGAGGCTGACTAACAATGTCTATCAGAAGTGGAGGGGGGGACCGAGGATGAGGGAATGTGAGTTGGAGATCAGGGCAGTCAGATGGCAGACGAAATGGAGGCGATTTGTTTCTAGCTACAACTTACAGGATTAAGGTGACTGGTGGTAGACAGGCTAATAGATTTTAGCATGGACGTCGGTTATTTCATTAAGACTACATTGTACTGAATCTCGTAGTGCTCATTTATTATTATCATTATTATTATTATTATTTTTTTTTTTGGCTAACTCCCACACAATTTTCAAACTAGCGATTTCACTCTGGCTACCGCTAAGCAACTTTATTTAAAAGAGAGGGGCACCTGACTAATAAGGCTAATTTCAAGCATTTATTATCGACTTCTTTCTCTTCTTAGTCCTTTTGTTTATATTAAAGTTAAGCTCAATTATTATGTATTTCGCTATCTTCTCTTGGTTCGATTATTTATCAAAGTCAAGTTTAATGTTTTTTTTTTTATTTACTTCGCTGTCTTTTCTCGGCTCCAGTATTTTTATTTGCCATTTCATCAGTTCTTATGACACTGAATTAGATGATACATTAATCACCAATAATTTTATCTCGTCTCCCCTTTACCGTCAGGCTGGTCCAGTGTCCGATACATACGCGCTGCTTGTTCCGGCTAATTTCGTTGAATGCGTGACATCAGCCAAAGTCCATGAATTTCGTTACGGTAATTACACTCACTGGGTTCGTTAAATCCATTACGTCTGTTATACCCCCTGACAAAGTTCCAGAGTTAACAAAACGCGGGGCATTACGTCACTTGGACACAGTTCATCATGTTACCGGCAGTTCACGTACGATGTAGTGCCATTTTTCTTTTTCTTTTACTAATCCCTTCGACCTGATTTTTTTTTTCATTCTTGCCATCTCCTTACTATCATATTTACTAAGGTCTTTCCTATATAAAACCCTTCAGTCAGAACACGTCATATATATTTTATTCTTGCTATCTCGACGATTTTACTCACTTTGGGATAGACTTTTTGAACTGGAGGGGTTAGATACATCCTTCCTTAACCCCTTGACTACTTGGGAGCTCTCTTAAAGAAATTGTCTGGTAGAAGCAAAACTACAGCTACATACGTGATTCTTGGGCTTAACGAGACAAAGCTGTAATTAGTACCTATGCCTCACATTCGCTGACTTTGCTTGCTTCAGGTGACTCATTAATTTTATTTTTCATCACAAAAATCTCTACCATACTCCTCCTATTCTTAATGAGTTAGGTAAATTAGAGAAACTGCAAAAATAAACAAACCTCCATTCAATCAACATTCAATTCCTCTTTTTTAACAAAGCAATATGGCCGGATGATTAAAATTAATGTATTCATTCGTACACTAGACATATTTGCCATTCATCGTTATATCAGCTGTATGCATAATCAATTTAGTGATATTTCCTCTATATTATTTCTCGTATAAATCTATCATACAGTTAGCTACAATCACGGGAATAGATACTGCTTTAAAATTATCCCTGCCACCTCAAGGCCATTCTATTCAGCTTTGGAGAGAACTTCCTGTAGCCAAGAGGCTGTTAATCTCTAGCACGTTATCTATGCACACTATAAACAGCAAATAGCATGCAAAAAATAGTAATAGTAACATTGTGTAACAACTGCACTACGAAAATTCTTCCCTAGTCTAATAAAAACAGTCTAGAGGTTAAAACTAAAATAAAACTGGCTTCAACATACTGAAGGAGATTACGTGTAACATTAATGAAATACAGGTAATGCAAAAGTACTGGGGAGCCTCCAAAGTCCAATATAACAAGGATGATGATTGTATTATCTTTACAATTTCACCAATCAACCCTCTGCTAACACATACTCATCAAACACCCACCACCTCACCAACAAAATACAGGAGTTCATATTCCTATCCATATACTCCCTATCCACACCTTTTCACATACATTCACATACTAACCCACCTCTACTCCGTCTATTATTCACCCTGCTCTTCACCCGCCCCTTCATATCCTCGTTTACTTCCATAAACATCTTCACCCATCCACACACATTCTCACCCACTCAAACATCGTCAACCATCCACTCACATCCTCGCCCACACCCACTCACACTCTCGCTCACCCAACTTACATCCTTACCCACACTCAGTCATATCTTCATCCACACCTATTCCTATCTTCACCCACACCCACTCACAACCTCACCCACACCCACTCACAACCTCACCCACACCCACTCACAACCTCACCCACATCCACTCCCATCCTCACCCACATCCACTCCCATCCTCACCCACATCCACTCCCATCCTCACCCACACCCACTCCCATCCTCACCCACACCCACTCCCATCCTCACCCACACCCACTCCCATCCTCACCCACACCCACTCCCATCCTCACCCACACCCACTCACATCCTCACCCACACCCACTCACATCCTCACCCATACCCACTCACATCGTCACCCCCACCCACTCACATCCTCACCCCCACCCACTCACATCCTCACCCCCACCCACTCACATCCTCACCCCCACCCACTCACATCCTCACCCCCACCCACTCACATCCTCACCCCCACCCACTCACAACCACACCCCCACCCACTCACATCCTTACCCCCACCCACTCACACTCACATTCTCACCCACACCCACTCATCGTCATCCATACCCACTCACATCGTCACCCATACCCACTCACATCCTCACCCATACCCACTCACATGCCAACCCACACCCACTCACATGCCAACCCACACCCACTCACATGCCAACCCACACCCACTCACATCCTCACCCGCACCCACTCATCCTCACCCGCACCCGCTCACATCCCCACCCGCACCCGCTCACATCCCCACCCGCACCCACTCATCCTCACCCACACCCACTCATCCTCACCCACACCCACTCATCCTCACCCACACCCACCCATCCTCACCCACACCCACTCATCCCCACCCGCACCCACTCATCCTCACCCGCACCCACTCATCCCCACCCGCACCCACTCACATCCTCACCCACACTTATGGAGTGGCAGGTACTTTGTAATACGTGTGTGAATGAAAAAAAAAAAACTCTGAAGGGGATAACTGCCGTACCGGTATGTGTCTAATGTCTTATAACACGTAGTCTGCCTGCCAATATCAGTTTGTCGCACACCCCATACTTGAGTTGCGGATGTTAGTAGGATCTTAACTAGACGTATGTTCCATCACTCGTAATTAGAGGCAGGTGTGGGTAGGATAATGGCTACTTCATTCCCCTGAAGCAGAAGTAATTACAAAAGTAACCAAACTTATAAAACATGAGAGAGTGAAAGAGACATTCTGATTTCCCAGTCAATCAGTGCTACTTTTTATGACTTTTTCGTTTCCACTAACTTTGATGTAGGTCTGATTGTTCTTGGAGCGATGCACACTGATTGATATCCAGACAAATCCATCCTCCAATCAGATACTCTCATTACCAGTCTTCTAAGGGGGTCTCTGCATCGTCAACAGGACTATTAATCCTCTCAGGTTTATAACCTTAAATTCTTACTAGATCAAGATGTTGGTGTTCAACTTGGGAAAGGAAAAAAAAAAACTTATGACGAAAGGGTTAATGAAGGCTATGTCCTATATCTAACCCCTCCAGTTCGAAAAACCTTCCAATTAAATATATTCGCCTGTAACACACAGCAATTTAAAAAATCCTAATCTAAGGGATTAATCCCCTCCCCGTAAAACAAATAACTCAAAGTCAAATGGCCACCCCTTACGGGATTATGGCGTCTGGCAATATATAGATTGATAGAATCCCCTCAGTATGGTGTCATTTGTTTTTGCTAACGCTATACAAAATTTACATTCTGACTTAGACAGCCTTAAAGTATTCAGATGTTAATGCCCCTACAAATTTGAAAGTTTTTCCTACGCTGAATTAATTAGTTAAGAAATAGAAAAAATACAATATAAACGTGACTATAACTCAGAGGCCTCATCGTACTGAGGATGTTAACCAACCAATCAAACCTGATCACCTCCAATTACCAAGCAGACTCGCTCAACACAGAAATTCTAGTACCTTAAAATTATGTTCTTCAGTATGATGACGTCTTTTATACCTAGTTTTTGCATGTTAGACGATTTTATTGAGTTTAGGAGACCCCCTAGGCTGCGAAAGGATTAATAAAAACTACTATCTAACCCCTCCGGTTCGAGAAGTCTCTACTAATAGAATCGTCTAAGGATGGCACGAATAAAATATACATGGTTAACAAAAAGCAATTCTTTCAATTTCTGCAAAAACACAAGCACGGGTAATTGCTAATCTAATCATCATGATTCAATTACCAGTCAAAGTATCCAGTGACAGTAACCCTACCAGTTACATCCATCCTACAGTACATTCAGGACGCCCCAATATATTATGCATTTCAATATGTAATTTTAATAACCATGGCACTTTAATCACCTGCTTCAATTAACGAAACAACAGGACATCACTACCGTTAATGACTATCCCAACCCCACTGTCAATAATTTCTACATAATAATTTTCAACACTCTTCCAAACGTTAAAAAATTATTCCAACCTTATCGCCTACACTAATTAAGAATTCTAGAAGTCAGATTTAATATATATATTTTTAGTACCTGGGGCACCGTTTATTAATATCCATTTTCAGTAAGTAGAAAAACAAAAATCTTAAAAAAAAAAAAAAAAAAAAAAAACTTCAGCAACGTAAATTACCAGTGTTCTAGCAGCTCCCTTCACTACACACGAGAGATTCTTTTCACCATTTGATCCTATTCTTGACCCTGAACGATAAGAACCCTCGACCAGTGTTGAGGTGATAGAGTGAGGCTTTGTTAGACATAAGGCAAATGCTTGTGATGACACCATTACTCGTGCACTCTATAAAATATCTGAACTACCAGCAACAGGTGTGGATTCGGTGAGTAGCCCCGGGTGTGATTCCCTTGCAGCCTGGGATAAAGGCAGTGGTCTCAAACGTGTATCAGACCTTCCTTAGTCTCTTCAGCCCGAGAACGTTTTTATATAATCCTGGCTAAAGACGATTGTATTCAATTTAAGACGTCCTAGAGCTGAAGGGGTTAAAATATTAAATAATCCTTTCAGCCAGCGGACTGTGTGTGTGTGTGTGTGTGTGTGTGTGTGTGTGTGTGTGTGTGTGTGTGTGTGTGTGTGTGTGTGTGTGTGTGTGTGTGTGTGTGTGTGTGTGTGTGTGTGTGTGTGTGTGTGTGTGTGTGTGTGTGTGTGTGTGTGTGTGTGTGTGTGTGTGTGTGTGTGTGTGTGTGTGTGTGTGTGTGTGTGTGTGTGTGTGTGTGTGTGTGTGTGTGTGTGTGTGTGTGTGTGTGTGTGTGTGTGTGTGTGTGTGTGTGTGTGTGTGTGTGTGTGTGTGGCTAATGTTGTCCAATTTATTTATCTTAGGAAAGATATCCTCAGGCTGAGCTGGATAAAGACACAACACTCACCCTTACGACCATTGTTTCCATTAACTACTGCCAACATTCCCAAGGTGCTCTTCACCCAGGCACAGTACATCATATCAGTGCAAACTGTCATGATGATTAATGAACATACAAGAACAGACGATCCTAATGCTTGTGTTTGTATGGATTGACCTCTGACCCCATATAATCCTTTTAATGGCCAAAAATTATGAAAGCAAAAAGAAATCTGGAGGTACTTACCCATGGAAAAGTTGTACCAAGTTTGAAGTGGACTGGTGAAGACCTGAAGGACTGGCATCAAATTGAAAAATGTACAGAAGAAGAAACTGAGTAAATACAATAGGATTTCACCATAGTCTGGAGACCTAATTACCATCGTATTAAATATTAGTTATTCCAGTATACGCTCAATTCTTATAACTAATTCCCACCAATTATCATCTCATGTCTTCTACCTCAAACGCCTGTTCCAACCCCGGACGGCATAGGACAATTTACGGACTTTATCTCCCTGTATGGTTCTCTGCATACCAATATATACCTCTTCCACTAACTCCGCGTCTGAATTACCACTCTGTTACCTTTGTCCACTTGTCCGTATCTCTTCCAACTTTTTCACGCTTCCCCAAACAATGGATGCCTTGACACTTTATTCTGGCTTCCAATTTTCGTTTGTTCCCTTAACCAGCAACCTCCTGTCACGCTCCTTTATATCACACCTAACAACTTCTTTTTCATTATTATCAAAGCACTCACTGTTAACTTCAAACGACTTTGTTGCTAGCATCAAGTTTTATATCCAAAAATGAAATAAAACAATAAACAAATAAATACAAACGCCGTCTTTTTTTTCTTTCTTTCTTCTTTTTTACTTGTACACCTCAGGACATAGACTAAAATTTTAAATAAAAATACTTTAGTTAAGGTATAGCCAGTAAAATCACCCGGAATACATCTCGGGGTCTCTACCACTTGACCACCACCTCGCACTGTTATAAGTTTTCAAAAAAGGCAGTCTTTCTTAATCCATTCAACTTAATTTTTACTATCTTCAAACAAAAAATCACGAAAATTACTAATCATAAACCCTTCGAAGAAATACTTTCCTGCCGTGGCAAAGAAGCATTTGCATCCTCTTGATCAGTGGACCTACACTAGTCATGTGCAACCATACTGCACAGGTTCACTGTTATGGATCACACGAAAAGCGTTTTCCTTCCAGTAATCACCTGAGCTGGCTATGCCAGGTATAATAAATTTTTGCTTCCTTCTAAACCACAGTGATAAGTTCTTCCAAGTCATGGCCAAGGGTACTCAGAAACGGGGGGAGCTGTACGTAACAAGAAACAGACCCGTTCTAGAGCACGGGGTGCTAAGAATCTGTGAAGAAGGAAAATTAAATGCCTTTGGATAATAATCTTGAGAAATACAACGTCCAAACTCTTGCTAGTGTAGCTAACTTCTCGAAGAACTGAGAGATCATCTCGGATATAAAGGTTTCAGAAGCCAGAAGACCAAGTAGGGAATTCACAGAACAGTCTGATGGGTACACTCCGTGCTACAACTAACGAGAAGGATCATGGTGTAGGACTTTTGGCTAATAATAGGGAATATTGAAGAATTTTTCAGCAGAAATGAAAGAGCAACAGGCCTGATTATATAACTGAACAAGTGATATAAGATGAAATTACTTAAAGTTTCTGCTTCAACATCTGCTTGTGATGATAAAGCAGAAAAGAAATGTAACGATGTAAAGAAAGCATAAAACCCAGTATAATTGTGATGGGAGACTTTAATGCTAAAGCAGGAGGGAGAAGAGTAGATATGATAGAAGTAGGGCATTTGGGAGTGGGTATGTGGAATGCAAATAGTACAATGTTGGTGGTAATTGCTGAAAGGAACAGTTTTTGAGTGACGAATACAGTCCTTCATAAAAAATAAAAAAGGAAGAGCACTTGGAAGTAACTAAAAAGTGAAACAAACACTAAAATTCATTTCATCCCCAGAGATAAATCACATGCCAGTTAATCAAAAAACGTAACTGCATTAAACACTGTTTATAGGAGCAACCACAGAGTGCTGAGAACCTGAAGGAAACAGCAAAAGCCAGTAGCAAAGAGGGATTATTTTTTAACTCATAATACGAGTAAATACTCGAATCAAATGGATGAAGTAGTTACTGACACTCAACAAATTAATAAAAAGTTTGAGAATAGTAAATAAAGAAGTTCTACAATTTGGGTGCAGAGAACCTTTGAAACAACAACCGCAACTCTCACAGAGTACAAAGGAACTTCTACAGAAAAGATGGAACATGATCGCAAAAATAAGGAGAGCTCACACTGAAACAGCTGAATTAAAGAAAAGCATCAACAAAGAGAACAATTAAGATCATGAGAGTTTAACGTATGCAGAATAGAAGACACTCTAGGGCAGGGGTTCCCGATGGGGGGGAGGGGGTTCGGACATCCCGGGAGGAATAAATAGGAAAGATCAAAATGGTAAAAGTGGCCTTTTTGATGTGTTGTTGGAGATAAATGGTGTATATTTTATGGCCAAATGCATTTTGGCTTTTAATTTGTGTTGAGTCAGGTCAGAATTTTAGCCCACAAATAAGTATGGAAACATAAAAAGTACAAAGTCTTTGAACCATTGCCTAAACTTTGTAGAAATCTCCATTACACCGCTAGATGTCTTGCTGTTACACGTTAAAAAGTACTGCTAACACATGCAAATACGTCTAGAACCTAGCAACTTCCAACGGGGGGAGGAAAATTCCTTCCTCTGGGAGCTGGGGGGGATTAAAGATATTCTGGTAAATGTGGGGAATGATCAGGACAGGTCTGGGAGCTTCTGTTGAGGGAATGGAGGAAGCCTAAGACAACCAAGCGGAGGTTCGGCAGCCTGGAGGAAGAAGACAAGTGTTTGCTTTGAGAGACTTAGAAGTAACGTCCATCAGCCACTCATTCTCTGCCCCATTAGGACCATACAAGCCCGGGGTTAGGGTACTCACTCCCAACATTTAAAGCGAGGGTTCCCACCTTCACTCGCCCCTGAGTGGAACTGTGTGTGCAATAAACTCCAACCATTCCTCGGATGCATACTCTAGTACTAAATTCTCATCTGGCAGGAGCACCTTAGCCCACTAGACTTTTAAGATTCCATTTGGTTGTATAAGTGAAAACATAACGACGTCTGCCGCCTGAGGAGGAGTTAATTAGAAAAACAACCAAAGGCAACAAAAATGGGAAAGTGAGAGACTAATTTCTCTGTCAATCAACTAATTTTTTCTTTGTGCCTTTCCACTAACTTCGAGGCAGGTCTGATTGTTCCTGGAGAGACGCATACTGATTGGCAGCCAGACAAATCCGCCCTCCAATCAGCTGCTCTCATTACGAATCTTATCAAGTGATCTCCGACTCATTAAACGACATTTTTTTATTATTCTCTTCTTGCTATCTCCAAATGTTTCTATTCCACCTGCCTGAAGAAATATCAAAATAAAACAGTTTAATGCTACAGTATACCTATCTCCTCAACTTCAAAATGTCTCCTAGGTTGAATACAAATGTTTGGAGATAAAAATAAAATATAAATGACGTCCTTTGGTTGACTGGGCTAAATTATTATTCCCTTTAGTCCTTATTCTTGCTACTATTTTATTCAGGTTAGGAGAGCGCCCTAGTAGTGAACGGGGTTAAGGAGAACTGTATTTAACCCCTCCAGTTCGAATAGTATCTCCAAAGCTGAATAAAGTCCTGTGGATAGCGTTAGGAATATTAAGACTTCAACGTCGTGAAAAAACTGAATAACTTTAGGATTATTAAGATTCCAACGTCATGAAAAAACTTAATAACTTTAGGATTATTAAGACTTCAAGGTCGTGAAAAAATGAATAACTTTAGGAATATTAAGACTCCAACGTCGTGAAAAACTGAATAACTTTAGGAATATTAAGACTTCAACGTCGTGAAAAACTGAATAACTTTAGGAATATTAAGACTTCAACGTCGTGAAAAACTGAATAACTTTAGGAATATTAAGATTTCAACATCGTGAAAAAACTGAATAACTTTAGGAATATTAAGATTTCAACATCGTGAAAAAACTGAATAACTTTAGGAACATGAAGACTTCAACGTGGTGGAAAAACAACAACAACAACAAAAAACAGCAGCATTTTTGATTCTGGCAAACACCCGCTATCATGTGCTAATTTAAGTAATCTCTATCATTTCAACCCTTCATCCAGCGGACGTCTTCCTTGCTATATTATTTCCAAGCGATTTTGTTAATTCTGGAGGAAGTTTGTACCGACGGGGTAAAAAATATATTAAAAAAAATTGCAATGACCCTTTCACACCCCAATTTATCTCCCTAAGCTAAAGCCACGTAAAATCGTCTCAAGGTACCAAGAATAGAATTACTGTCATCGGTCTGTAGGGGTTAGGGTAACAGCATTTCTACTACATATAATTAACCATTCTCAGTACGAGGTCTTGCATAAGCTGAATAAAATCGTCTAGAGGGTAAGAGCAATAAAATTATTCTGTTTTGAGGCAGTCATTTGAGGCTGTTTCAAACCCCTTCATTACCAGACGCCTTTCCTGTGATAAACCAAAACTATCTGGTGGTAACAATGAACAAAAGAGGAAAAAATCGTACTGAGGATGCTAAGCCCTTCAAACCTACTTGTATATCATTAATTACCATTCACACTGCTAGCTACACATTCGAGATAGCCCATCAGTCTGATTACGTTCTTATTCTTGCTGCCACCAGACGATTTTATGCAATTTTGGGGAATAACCTCCAACACGAAAGGGGAAAATGAAGGCCATATCTAACCCCTCCAGGTCGAAAACGCCTCTGAAAAGCTTATTAAAATGTTCTAGAGGTACAAACATAACAAAAAATAAATACATCATAGGATTCAATGCGTTATTTTTTGTTTACTTTTTTTTTTTTTCAGTCAGAGGACGTTTTGGTAGTTTAATATTATCTCTAGACGATTTTATTCAGCCTTGGAGAGATTTTCCGATCTGGAGAGGTTGGATATAGCTTTCATTACCCCCTTCAATATTAGGGTAGTTTCTCAAGCTTAATGAAATCTTATGGTATAGTTCTTTCACCTTAAGTTGGTCCAGATATTTTTTTGGTATTGTAGCTTATCCCACGCAGTTCAGTGGCAGAAAAAGACAATTCTACAACGCTACATCCTTTCCAAAGCACTTCTCCATTATTGGCTATGTGTCCTTACGTTATTCTGTTACAACTCAGCATTCAAGATGGAAAGATGACAATTTCAGGCCAAGTTAGAATGAAAAGAGTATAGCAGCAAGAACAGAATACAAATAACGTTATCGAGCTGAAGGGCTTGACCACCATTAAAACGTTGGCGTAATTCACTCGTTCATACTTATACGTAATTAATAATGCAACCAAATACTCTGCTTCAATTATCAGTCAAAATATCGCGTGACAGAATTGCTAATGACAACAACAATCCTCTCATTAAGTCCCAAATATTCAGCAGGTCTACGTATAATATTCAATAATTACTAAGCCACACTAATCACCAGCTTCAATTAACACAGACAATGGCCCATCACCATCGTTAATGACAACACCAACACCACCGTCATGAAGTCCTGCATAATTACTTCCCGCACTCACCATAACGTAAAAAAAAGAAAAAAAAAATCCTAAAAGTCAGATTCAGCATTTTTTTTTAATACCTGGGGCATCGTTAGTCAAAATATTACTTTCCATACGCAACTAAAATATCACTCTTATCCCGTTCGACTTAAGGATTGCTACTTATTGATGACTTTTTTCAATTTAGGGGAGATTTATCGGA
>NC_137056.1:11324222-11364222 GCF_032717465.1 Coenobita brevimanus | reverse complement strand
TGCATACATAATATTTGAATATGACAGTATGTATATACTTATCATACATTAGTAATATTATTTAACAATATATATATCAACTGGACCATGTTCACATTTTAGGATGAATACACAGTATTGTAATAATAGTAATAACTTCTCCGAGAAGGTTCAGGCAACAAGTGATACAATTTGTAATTCGTGATTTTCAATGGTTGACCATAAACACTGCAAACATATAGGTCTATTACATGTACGTAATCATCCTGATGTACAGTACTTTCTACGCGAAATACGACTTGCATCCACTGCAAATAATCATATCAATACGTCTACAACTACATAACATTCTTACATTATAATACAGTGCTGGGATAATGAGGGAGGGACACAAGAGTGATGAAGGAGGCGAGGAGCTCGGGGAGAATAGGAGGGATAACGAGGACGAGAAGGGGGAGAAGTAGGGGTAGTTAAGGAATAGTTTGGGAGGGTGTTGGGGGGCAACACTTTCCTTCGAATGCGTCAACATGACTAGTCGACTTTCTGTTATTTTTCACGAGTAAACTCCTCACATAACATAAATAGCAATATGGTTTAAGGGTCATAAATTAGGCCCGGATGTCAAAAGTATTGTGTTGAAATACCATACTGATCCAACGATTCGTTTAGGAGATATTTGCGATAAACAGCGCAACTCCGCCTCTGAAATGGATAGGTCAGTGCAGTACTGAGGCTCTACAATCTGTCCTTAGCACTTCCTCGTGACTAGCAACATAATACTGTTAATTTACTGTTACAACTCAGCATTTCGGAGAGATGGAGATAGCAATTACAAGCTTTGAGAGAGAGAAAGAGAGAGAGAGAGAGAATAAACCTGCTTCCCTCATTAAAATACACAGCAATATCAGGCAAACAACCAGTGAGAGCGCCAGTCCTCCCAATCACACTAATTACCAATCCAAAATCATTACATTCCTATCAAATGAACCAATTAGCCATTTTTCATTAGCCGTCCAAACTTTGCCACGTTTTTAAATCACCCTCTTCCATCCCCTTATTTCACTTCGCCACTGTCACGAGTTAATCCGGAATTAAGTCTGTCTCTCTCTGGTTAAGTGAAGTGTCCGGTCGAGTGAAGTGTCCGGTCGAGTGAAGTGTCCGGTCGAGTGAAGTGTCCGGTCGAGTGAAGTGTCCGGTCGAGTGAAGTGTCCGGTCGAGTGAAGTGTCCGGTCGAGTGAAGTGTCCGGTCGAGTGAAGTGTCCGGTCAAGTGAAGTGTCCGGTCAAGTGACGTGTCCGGTCAAGTGACGTGTCCAGTCAAGTGACGTGTCCAGTCAAGTGAAGTGTCCAGTCAAGTGAAGTGTCCAGTCAAGTGAAGTGTCCTGCTTGGTTACGTGTTTGGTCAAGAGAAGTGTCCGGCCAAGCGAAGTGTCCGGTCAAGCGAGGTGTCCGGTCAGGTGACCCTTCAAGTGAAGTGATCCGTTAAGTGAAGTGTCCCATCCAGTAAAGTGTCCCATCCAGTAAAGTGTCTCATCAAGTAAAGTGTCTCATCAAGTAAAGTGTCTCATCAAGTAAAGTGTCTCATCAAGTAAAGTGTCCCGTCAAGTAAAGTGTCCCGTCAAGTGAAGTGTCCCGTCAAGTAAAGTGTCCCGTCAAGTAAAGTGTCCCGTCAAGTAAAGTGTCCCGTCAAGTAAAGTGTCCCGTCAAGTAAAGTGTCCCGTCAAGTGAAGTGTCCCCTCAAGTGAAGTGTATATTATGTTTCTGTTTCAGTGAAGTGTCTAAGGGGCGTGTCTGCTTAAACGTTAGGATAAATATGTCTAATTAAACAACCTACGTGAAGTGTCTGGTTATGTTCAGTGTCTGCTTAGGTGAAATGCTCGGTAAGAAATGTCTCGTTCAGTGAAATGCTCCATAAATGGAATGACAAAGGGAAATATTGGTTGAGGGAAATGTTAGTTAGAAGAAATGTCCAGTTGAGGGAAATGCCAGTTAGAGGAAAGGTCAGTTAAGGGATATGTCAGTTACAGTCAATGTCCGGTTAAATTAGCTGTCTTGTTAAATCTGCTATCCAGTTAAATATGAGTAGTCAGAGTAAATCAGATACAGGTCATGCAGTTTTATTAAATGTAGAGTAATCTGAGCTGACAGGTTATGAAGGATCCGATTATACAAACATTCTAATGAAAATTTCTGTCCAGTTAAATTGTGAACTGTCTGGTTAAGTGAACAGTCGGGTTTGGTTAAAGGAACAGTCAAATGTGGTTAAGTGAACAGTCTGATTAAGTGAACAGTCCAGTTTAGCAAAGTAAAGTGTTCAATGAATCCCTTCTGCTTGAGTATGGGTATTACTTTTTTTCCCCTGGCTACCAATGGCGACTTTGAGAAACTTAGAATGGATCTCAAACTCGAGGACTTAATGAAAACAACGTTCGTACATAACCCAACTATTTTGAAAAGCTTGTCTCCCCAAAAAAGGAAAAAATAGTATATTGCCAGTCAGGCAGCAGTGAGGAAAAAAAAGTTTAACGTGATTATAAGAAATATGTCTAGGCAACCAGTAATGAACAGATTTAATTTCGGCTTCCTTTTTGTTCGACATTTTGAAAGGACCAGGTTTCACAGGGTCGCAACTTCGGGTTTTCTACTTTATATCTTTGCTATTAAATAAAAAAGGGGGGGGGGGGACTCGTAGAAAATGGCTACCAACAAAACTCATTTTAATTGTTTTTTTTTTTACCGCAGCAACTAGACGAGTTTATTAAACTTACATGGTGGTAGGTGCAAAGGAGAACTGGAGTTGTGCGGAAGATGGCTGATCGAGCTGAGCAAAGGGTGTTGCGATGGTTTGGGCATATGGAGAGAATGGATGATGAGTTATGCACTGATTTATACACAAATATTTCAGTACAATAGGTATTAACGTTATCTAGTTTTAGCAGGTATTAACGTCATCTCATTTTAACAGTCTCTGATTCCGAAATATATCACTGGTCTCCTCTCTTCCTATTTCTTCCACCCTTCCTGTCACTTTGTTAATATTTCCACTTAAGGTGGCTCTACAGTGAGTGATACGCCTAATGGTATCCTGTAACTCAGGAAACCATTTACAACGCAGGGTGGTAACCAAATAACGGGGTGATGTGGAGCCTACTATGGTGCCCTTGTCAACTGGGAAGAAAGAGGCAACCGGGGCGTCCACCCACACTTTTCCCTGCATCTCGCTGTGGAGAGGTGCTGTCTGCTGCAGAGGAACACTGGTTCCTTGCACAGGCAAGGCGGTCGCTTGCCTGTGGTTGATCTATCTACTTGCCACGACAGACTGGGGTTGCTCAACAAAAACAGCAGCAGCATCAAGATTTCTCGCAGTAAGAGAAGGAATCTTCCCATCAATCTGTATTCATACTATTTTTTTTTCCTCTCTTGCCACTGTCTGACAGTTTAATTTAGCTTACGGGCCAACTCGTAGTGACCAATTCCAAATAAACAAAGTAAATGGGCAATAAATTACAGGCAATCTCGTTAATTGAAGCTTAGTCCGGCTTAATGAAGGGGTATCCGGTTAAGAGAGGGTTGTAGGGGCCTGTGCGTGATGGCTGTTGGCATAAATTAAGTATATCAGTTAGCTATACCCTGTTCCTGGCAATCCCTTTCAGTACGGTGACCTCTAATTTCATTCTTGCTAACCCTAGACAATTAAAGCCCTTCTATATGATTACATGCCTTACTGATTTATTCTTGCTACCTCCAGACAATTTAATTCAGCACTGGGGAGATTCGTTTAGTGGAGGGGTATATTACTGAAAGCTACATCTGACCTCTCCTACACGAAAATTCTCTTATGAACTCAATAAAATAGTCTGGAGATAGCCAGGGCATTATGAAAAACACATCACTGCACTGAAGAGGTTAATCGCCCAAGAGAGGCATTTCTAAAGGTGGTTCACTACAGATTTCATTAACCCCTTAAGTACGAGACATTTGCTAAGGTGAAAAAAATCGTCTGCAACTGGAAAGAATAAATTATAAAGAGACGTCACCGTAACGAAGGTGTGAAAAATCAGGAGTTTCATTCAGCTAAATGGGGGTTGTGTCTGGTTAAATGAAGGTTGTATCTAGTTAAATGAAGGTTGTGTCCAGTAACATGTGGGTTGTGTCCTGTAAAATGACTGTTGTGTCTGGTTAAATGAAGGTTGTGTTCAGTTAAGTGAGGGTTGTTCCAGTAAAATTATGGTTGTGTCCTGTTAAACAAGGGTTGTGTCTGGTTAAAAAAGGATTGTGTCCGGTTAAATGAGGATTGTGTCCGGTTAAATGAGGGTTGTGTCCGGTTAAATGAGGTTCATGTCCAATTAAATGAGGTTCATGTCCAATTAAATGAAGGCTGTGTCAGGTTAAATGATGGCTGTGTCCAAAACGAAGGTAATCTGCATAGTGTAATGATTGATGTCCAGACTGATAAAAAGTTGAAAACCTAGTCTCCAAATATTTCATTGTAAAGGTTATTCCTGTTCTCTCCAGCTTTTAGAGACATCGAACTGGAGATAATAGATATGGTCTTCAGTGCCCCTCTCACTATGAAGGCGTCTCCTGCGGTGAATAAAGTAGTCTAATGTTAAACAATGATACGAAAGCTGACCTGAGGGGGTTAGCCACCTCACTACAATGTGCTTTTTCATTATATTCGCGCTACCTATGGCGATTTCATTCATCTTTGGGGAGAATTTTCATGCTGGAGGGGTTAGATATAGCCTTCTTAATCCTTGCATTACACGAGACCTCCCATAATATTAAAAGCCTTCTGGGAATGGCAAACATAATTCAAAATGATGCCCCCGGGTTGCAGGGGTAAAAAACTGCAGAAAAAAATCCACAGAATCCGGAATAATGCTATAGTTCGAGTGAAGTCCTGAATAACGGGGTGGCCGGTGTGTGTGATTGGATGATGCCCCGCCAGTGCATCACAACACAGTCGACAAATATATTTATATAAACCCTAACCTTCCATTTCATAAATCAGGGCTGGGGAAAGGGAAAGAAGGCGGCAGAAAAATAGGGAGGGAACGAAGGGGATAGAGACACGCAAATGTTAGTCTCTCACACACACACACATTATATATATATATATATATATATATATATATATATAATATATATATATACATATAATATATATATATATATACATATAATATATATACATATAAATATATATATATATAATATATATATATATATAAATATATATATATTTATATAAATATATATATTTTTATATAAATATATATAAATATATATATTTTTATATAAATATATATAGATTTATATATATATATATATATTATATATATATATATATATATATATATATATATATATATATATATATATATTTATTTATTTCCAGGCCTACTCATTTGAAGAGTGTAGAACTACAAGAAATAAAAAAGTCAAAAGACAAAGCAAATACAAGAATAAAATATGTAAGGTAATTTAAATTGAGAAAAAACTGAGAACAGCATAAAAATAAAATACATTAAACATTATTACGGAAATGGAGTTCCTGAAGTAATTTAAGAAATTTTTTTTTAAAGTGATGGCAACCATCATCCACTCACTTGATGTAGTGCTGCCTGCTTCTTCCTTCACCCTTATCATTCTCTTTCTGTGTCAGCGCTCCTCTCTTCCTAATTCTCCCATCTTTCCTGTCACTTTTTATTACTCTTCTTTCTTTTTCCGGTGACTTTAGAGTGACAAGCCTAATGGTTTCCTGTTTACAGCGTTGGGTAGTAACCATATAAGCAACCCATACGTGTTCCCTATATGTCAACAAGGGGTTGGTGAAGAATTAGTGCCCCTTCCCGCAATACAACTACCTCAAAGACAAACGGCCACCTCTTACGGGATTACGGTGTCTTGCTATAGATAGACAGACAGATAGGCCTGGCATAAAGCACCATAGGAACTAGGTAAAAAAAAAAAAAATAGGAATATAAAAGATTGTTGTCATCCAAAGGAAAGGAGGGCAGTGAAGGAGCTACTGAGTGTCCAGTGAGGGAAATAGAAGGATTAGATTCACGCCTACTGACTACACGAGAGTCACCAGGGTACAGTATCAGTGTTTGCCAAGTCCCATCTTACCCCTGACTACAAGCAACGGTCGAATTTACAGTCCATGTTTCAATATCAGTTCCAGACACGAACAGGGAAGGTAAAGACGATCTTGCCCAAAAGTTTCATGCCCGGACCAGGAATCGAACTCGGGACTTCAGTCGAGGACCAAGTACGAGTACTGTACGAATTCCGAATGCACAATCGCCACCCACCAGTGAGTATGTAAAGAAGTGAGAAGGGACTATGATCATCACCTCATTTCGGGAAGTAAACAGGATAGAAAAAGCACTAAATAATAGCTTACTCAGTGCTATTGCTAAAATGACTCCCTGATGCTGCAGGTCTACTGTCAATGACGCTTGGTTTTCTCCTTTTGACATTCATTTTTTTTTTTTAGTTCTAAGAACTGCAATCCAGTGTATACAGATTTTTAGTTTACACACTGTACTGCAGCCCTTTTTTTCTTTGTTACTGCTGACGACAGAGCTTGTCAAATGTCGTAAAACACGTAATACAGTGTTGGTGTTACTAATTATTATAAGGTTCCATTTTATATATTTTATACATATATACAGTATATTATATTTCATTATTATTATATATTACAAAGTGTATGTATGAGGGTGCTATGGCTGCAAGGGGTGTGGATGGTGAATTTTTCTTTCTGAAAGTTGGATTGAAACAGGGATGTGTCATGTTTCCATGATTGTTCAATCTGTATATGGATGGGGTTATAAAAGAGATACAAGGTAGGGCAGTGGATGTTGGAGCGGCCCTAATGAAAGAGGTAAGCGTTTGGAAACTTCCTGTACTGCTGTCTGCAGATGATACTGTATTGTTACGTGAAGACGAAGGGAAACTGCAATGCTTGGTGAATGAGTCTGGGAGAGTGTTTAAGAAACGGGATCTAAAGGTTAATGAAGGGAAGGGCAAAGTTATGGACTTCGAGAGATATGAAGTCACTGAATGTACAGTGAGGATGGATGATGAGTAAATGGAAAATGTGAGGGTATATAAGTATTTGGATAGTGTGATGAGTAAGGACGGAAGTATGAAAGATGAAGTGCTTGAAAGGGTACAACAGGGAAGGTTGCTGGTTCGTGGAAAGCAGTGACAAGAGATAGGGAAGTGAGCATAGAAACTAAAAAAGGTCGCTGCATGACAATAATATGATACCAAATCTAACGTATGGAAGCGATGCTTGGACCTTGCTGGAAGGACACAAGTCAAGAGTGAGAGCAATGGAAATGAGTTATTTCAAAGGAGCATGTGGAGTTACATGGAGAGACAGACTGACAAATGAGGAAGTGAAGGAGCGTTGTGGCGTGGCTGTGGATGTGACAGAAAGCGTTAGGAGAAACACACTGAGGTGGTTTGGTCATGTGGAGAGGATGAAGAGCGAGAAACTAAAAAGGAGAGTGTATGTGAGTGAGATGGGAAGAAGGAGGGCGAGGCCGAGGATGAGATGGAGGGATGGAGTGGAGGGGTATATGAGAGAGGGGGATGTGTTGAGGGAAGGGCAGCGAAATGGCGGCGGACAGGGCGACATTAAGACGATTTGACTTAGGCCATCCCTTACGGGACTGTGGCGTCTGGCAATAGAACGATATATACAAATTATGTACAAACTGCTCATACAGACGGTACATACATACATACATAAACACACACACTTATACACAGACAGAGATAAACAGATAGATGGATAGATAACGGGTGTCCAAGGAACTAACGTACTATCTTCAGGTGGTGATTGGCGAGACAATTCTAATACAAAGGATCATTGAGCATATTGTCCGATTCGCAATGGTGATGGAATTAAAGTGCATTTAAGTTTCAATAGTATTAGGGTAAGGGGACAATTATTCTCTTTCACCCATGCCACCAGCCTCAGTATTCCTCACTGCTATATTGTTTGGCTTGGCACATCGCAGCATATTTCTTAATTGTTTTTATAATCACCAATACAAATAAAGCAATCAAGAGTAAAGAAAAAGGTAAAGGGCTGGTAATGGATAATTTTACTCCTTACCATCATACATATTTAACTGCACTTCAACTCATCACCTTTGCGAATCTGACATACCATCATACAACATTTATGTCTTAGAAGGCCGTGGGAATCACATCCAAGGACGCCCTTTTATATACAAACATGAATGCATACATACTCGTATGTACATACATACACACACATTTACAGAGAGAGAGAAAGAGAGAGAGAGAGAGAGAGAGAGAGAGAGAGAGAGAGAGAGTACATACTCGTAGGGAATAAAATAACAGAAAGCATGTTGGCCCACGACGAAGTTGTCTGTTGGAAAAAGGCTTATTCAACCACGAGAGAAATGAGGAGGGGAAAAGAATGAGGAGGTGAAGAGGAAGGGGGGGAGTAAGAATACAGTCTTCAAAATTACTCACTCGACATACACTCAGTCTGTCAGTACGACATATTACATTTAATAGCACATCGAGAGCACTCATGGAAATTACTTATACATTACAGTAATTAACTATGTTAATGCTCAAATATTACCTTTAAACATGGCTATAAAACATTTAGTCATCGATGCGCGTCAGAAACTCATTTATTTTCCGAGTATTTTTTTTTTTTTTTAGCTAATTCTGGAAACACTAACACTTGACATGATCATTTGTTCGCGCTGTAAAAAGAATACTGTCCAGGATATACACACAATCCTGTCCTCCTCACCGACGACTCGCCCTCAGATGAATGTTATCCTCTGGCGTCAGTGGAATTAATACTAGTACATGAGACACGACCATGAAAGGGTTAAGGGTAAAGGTATTAACACTCTCAGCCTTGTATAATCACTCTCAGCTGTATAATACTGTCTGGAGTGAGCCAGAATACAGTACTAGAACTTCCCCAAACAGTACAGGGTTGAGAGAGAGAGAGAGAGAGAGAGAGAGTAATTAAAGAGGAGAAGCAATACGTCCAGGTATAAAGTGTCATTAAAACCTCTTCACCACCTTCACATCTGGCGTTGGAAATTGCTTTGCGGATTTTTTATATTTCCAACCTTCGCTCTGGCTGTGGATCTACATGACCCCGCATCACAACCACTAATGCCATGGGAGATTCATACCGAGTGGCAAGATCCCATCTGCACACCCCTACAACAAACGCTGGTATAGATGTTAAAGGCCGATCTCTCTTCTCCATGTTATCACAGAAAAATCAGGGCAAGTCTCTTGCGTCTGCAGTGCTTTGTACCATTAACAACTTCAATCCCATAACGAAGTTTTTTAGTTCAGTCTTGCTACCACCAGACGATTTTTACTAAACTCAGAATGGATATTTACTACTGAAGGGGTTCACTAGGGCTTTATCTAATTCTAGTTGGAAAAGTTTCTCCTAGGATGAATAAAATCGTTTACAGATAACAAGAAGGAATATATCAGAACTGTGAAGGTGTTAAAACTGTCCCTCGGCGTCTACACCAAAGCCTGCTAGCTGCAAGGGTCTGCAAAGGGGACCTTACACCACTGGCAGTTGTCACTGGAGTAATTGTGTGGGCTTTATTTGAGATTATTAGTGGTGCAAAGGTTCCAGTTCCAGGTGAATAACCTTTTATTGGAAAATTGGCCAACCTCAACTTATTACTTATTGAGGGTCTGGAAGCAGCACCTGATAAGAACTGATACAGACAGATACAGATACCGGCTGTGGCAAGAATATACTGAATGATACATCCTCGGATTTAAGTGATAATGTGAGAAAGTATTTACCAACCACCACAACCATTGAAATAAACATTAATCACTCTAAACAACGCTAAGAATGCAAGCAGCAGATAGTCAAGCTCTGTTTACTAATGCTACTTCATGTGGAATGATATAAAACAACTTTTATCCCCGGTAATCCTTGTTCTAAGCCTCTTCAGTATGAAAACGTCTTTCTCATTCTAATCACGCCACACCCTCAAGAAGCGTCTCTGGCAGTGAAGGGGCTAATGAAGACTATATCTTAGCCAATCCAGTTCGAAAACTCTCTCCTAAACTGAATAAAACCGCATTAAGGTTTTAAGAAAATAATACGGCGACTCTATCAAAGAGAACTATATAGCTAAAGAATGAAGGAGGGAAGGAGAGGAAAGGAAAAGGATACAGAGACAGAATGAGAAGAAAGGAAGCAAAGAATATGGACGGGAAAGAGACAGGGGGATAAGTGGGGATTACAGAAGCTGAGAAAAATACTTAAGAACAAAACAACGAATTACACACACATTAATCACCAAAATAACAAATGCAGCAAACACCAGACAGAGATTGGTTTCATAATCTTCCCTCGTGTGGAGTGAGAGATAACGCTCAACTTTCACACTTAATAATCCTTGCTCTTAAGCTCTTCAGCCCGAGGATATATATATATATATATATATATATATATATATATATATATATATATATATATATATATATATGAACAGGCTTCTGATCACAATAGGAATGACCTCTAGTGGTGAACAGGTTAATGGAGGTTATACATAACCACGCTACTTGAAGATGTCTCCCATGAACTGAATAAAATCGCACGTACAAAGCAAGAACATAAACCATCATCGTAGGGAAGAAATTAACGATATCAAATGTGCCTCATGGCAAGTCAATCACAAACACAATAATGCAATAATTAGACAACAATTACGAGTATATATCTATTTCACTTGGCGATGATACTGGTAACGCTATCAACTCGCACAGGCTCCAATGCCACACCCTCAATTGAATAGAATCGTCTAAAGTCAACTTAATACACTGTTGACTAACTAACTGAACAAAACTGTCTGGTGTTTGTTGGAACGGAATGCTATATTTGCTCGATCACAAGAGGATTTGTGGTGACAGCTCTGACTCTCACAGGCTCTTGTGACATTTTCTGCTGAATTAAACAGTTGGTGTTAGCCAGGATAAGAGAAGAATTTTCCCGGTCATGTGAGAGTTTCAGAATGAAGGAGAGGGAAGAGAAGGGGAAAGGAACGAGAGGGAATGGAAGGGGAAAGGAAGGATTGGGAAGGAAAGGGGAAAGGAAGGAGTGGGAAGGAAAAGGGAAAGGAAGGAGTGGGAAGGGGAGGGGAAAAGAAGAGGAGGGGTAAAGAAGAGGAGGGGAAAAGAAGGAGAGGGAAGGAAAGGGGAAAGGAAGGAGAGGGAAAGGGGAGGGGAAAGGAAGGAGAGGGAAAGGGGAGGGAAAAGGAAGGAGAGGGAAAGGGGAGGGAAAAGGAAGGAGAGGGAAAGGGGAGGGAAAAGGAAGGAGAGGGAAAGGGGAGGGAAAAGGAAGGAGAGGGAAAGGGGAGGGAAAAGGAAGGAGAGGGAAAGGGGAGGGAAAAGGAAGGAGAGGGAAAGGGGAGGGAAAAGGAAGGAGAGGGAAGGGAAGGGGAAAGGAAGGAGAGGGAAGGAGAGGCGAAAGGAAGGGGAAAAAAAGGAGAGGAAACAAAAAGACAAAGGCAGAGGGATGAGGGGAAGCAGAGGGTAAATGAAAAGACAAAGAGGGGGAATGAAGGGATTACAAGAGAAGTCCAAAGTACTTAACCAATTTAATCCCAGGACGTCTTTTCTATTTTGTACTATTTCCAGACTACTCTGTTATTAAGGAGAGATTTTTCGAACGTCAGGGGATTAGATAAAACCTACATTTACCCCTTTACTACTAGAGGTTTGTACTACGTTGAATAAAAGTGTCATACGTTATCGGACTGAAGGTCATTACAAAGCTCCCCCCCAACGCACACACACACACACACATACACACACACTAATCACTCCATTACCACTAATAAAGCAACAACCAGACACCAAAGCTCTGTTTAATAATCCTCTTTTGCTGGGCGGATCAGACAAGGCTCAATTTTCACCCGTAATAATACATAGTCCAGTCTTTTCATTACGAGGGGTCTACGCTGAGTGAACTGGTCTAGACAAACCATCCATCTACCCATCTATTCACTCAATCTTTTACCATCGACAGTGTTGGGTTCTGGGCTAAGCTAACTCAGTCCGAGGATTTAAGGTGTGGGTGAGGTTCAGGCATGCATTTGTTGGTTACACGGGTGCTATCTAACGCAGTAAAAGGTCTTCTGTGTCACAAGAAACTATTTGGCTTATCACTCAGTGTAGAGCCACCTGAGGGTAACACTACAGCGAATGAGTGGACGGTGAGAGTCCCAACTATCCAGAATAAAATACTAGTCGTCCTCAGATTAACGTTATCAGGCAGGTGATATATTCTTCATTTTCCTACCAAAGAGGGATTCTATTTAGCACAGAAGAGAGGTTTGGTTATGATGCAGACAAACAAACTCCATTAATTCCTTCACTACAATCCATCTTTCCCTGATGAACATATCTGTCTGGTGGTAGCAAGAATAAAGAAAAAATAACAAATAAATAAAAAAATAAGGCATTGGAATCAGGTGGATAAGGGAAAATGTTTCTAACGCATGCACTACAAGGTCATCCCAAATTTAAAAAAAAAAAAAGAAAAAAAGAAAAGAAAAGAAAAAGAAAAGACTGAAAAAGAAAGCAAGACAGACAGAGAAAAACTAACGACACCAAGGGAGTGAAGTGGCAAAGTCGATAACAAAGATTTATCTACCGTAATAATCTGCATCTACGCTTTCATGACGCACACCAAGGACACAGACAAGGAGGAAAAGAAGGGCGGAGGACAGCAGGAAAAAGGTGGGGAAAGGAAAAAAAAAAGGGAGAGGGGAAGGGAAAGTAAGAGGAAATACAGAAAGGTGAAGAAAAAGAATGGAAGAATTAACAGGCATGATGGTAAAAAAAGTAAGGAAGGAAATTAAGAAGGAAGGGAGGAAGGAAAGGAAGGAAGATAAGTAAAAAAGGAAGGGAGGAAGGAAAGGAGGGAAGATAAGTAAAAAAGGGTTGGAGTAGGAGGAAAGGAAGAGAAGAAAGAATGGAAGATGAGTGAGGTACAAAAACGTTGGGAAGGAAGGAGGGCAAGAGGAAAGAAAGCAAGATGAGCAAATAAAGGAAGGAAATGAAGGAAGATAAAGGAGAGGAAGGAAGGTAAGAAAAGGAGCGAACGGGCGAAAGAAGAGCAAAGAAATGAAAGTAAAGACAATAAGAGGCAAAGGAAGAACGGTAATGGAAAGAAAGACAAAACGAAAGTAAGACTGCAGGAGGAGAGGAAGGCTAGCAAGGAGAGAGAAAGAAAGGACAGCGAGAGGGAAGAAAGGAAGGGCAACAGGAGGAAAGAAAGGAAGGGCAACAGGAGGAAAGAAAGGAAGAGCTGCAAGAAGAAAGAAAAGCAAAACGGAAGTAAGATGGAAGGAAGAAAGTACGAGATGAAAGGCCGTCTAAAGCACTAACAAGATTGCGAAAACTCTAGGGTAAACAGACACCAAGTTTCGCGCTGGGAAATTACGTCAACAAGATTATCACGTTCCTGTAATAAGGTAACCAGGCCATTCTGCGTGTGTGTGTGTGAGTGAGAGGTGCTATGTGTACTCAGTTTTGTTATACCGTTAGCATATTTTGATAACTCTGCAAATTTTAAGGGAGGCTGATTATGAGGCGGGTTACTGTAAATACAAATCCAGGAAACCCCGAAGCTCAGAAAACTGGGGGAGGGAGGGAAGGGCGAAGTAATAATTCTTGCTTGACGACGAAATTGAAATCCTTGCTGCCACCACAATGTTTTATTCGACTCTTGAGAACACCCTACTCGTGAAGGGTGATAATGAAGGCAGTATTAAACCTACCTGGTTCGAAATTTTGACTCCAGAATTGAATACCAAGAACTGAAGCTAGCACGACTGATAATACAATGAGGTTATCGTACTGAACGGGTTGGTCATGCGTCTGGGACTTGTCAACTCTCTTTGATAGGATGGGTATAATGAGGTACTTTACATTATTATTATTATTATTATTATTATTATTATTATTACTAGTCATGCGGGAGCATCTCCAGGAACGGCACTGTCCGTCTGTCCCTCACTAACGAGTTTCAAGAACGAGGTGCTTCATTCCCGTAGACTTTAGTGACTATCGAAGTCCTATATTACTGCCCTAAAGCTCCCACTTGACGCCCGTAGACTTCAGCGACTTCAGCAAACCCATACTGGTGCCCCGAAGTTCCCGCATCTAGCTTTTATTTTATTTATTGATTTTTTTTTTTTTTTAAGGGATGGAGATGGAGGTGGTCGCAGTTGCCGTCATCTTTATGATCAATGTGAACAATGACATTACAAAACAAAATTGTTTTGTTTTTTGCCCTATATGTCACAACCAGAGCACTGCAAATGCCACGTTTTCTCCAGGCAGTAATTTCTTTGCATCTATATACCTATCACCAATTGAAGTTTACCTGATGTCGGGGTCCCGGGGCACACACAGTTCCAATTCCCCCCCCCCACCCCCCGCCCTATTCTGACCACAATCAGAAACGTGTGTTTAATCGAACGATAATATGTCTTTCCGTGTCTGAGTATACTTACGAGACCATGTTATATTAATGGCCTGTAACAGCCCGGTAGCAGTTACAAGCACACAAAATTTGGTATGAGTGCAAGTCAGTACTGCATAAAAATGATTTTCCCCTAAGAACCTCCCATATAAAATATCAGGATGATTATAAAGAAAATTAACTCATAAAATGTCATAACTAGTCCAGAATTCTATAGGAAGGCTTCCACTTAGATGAAGACATGGTAAAAATTATGGATAAAGCAAAGGTCCCACGTCGAAGTCAAGCTGCGCAAAAAACTCAATGACGTCAGAGATAAAGAAGCACACGCACCTCGTTAGCACTGTTCACCACCAAGGGTAATCCCGCTCTCGATACCTCAGTCTCAAAATTTACGAATGTTCTACTGTAGCTCGTTTACCATAACTTCACGGATATTTTCGCCCTTTTGGAGCTTATTTTCCGTTAATCAGTGACAGAATAAGAAAATATTACGACATCTACATCCTTTCCATAGCACTGCTTCGTGACTAGCAATATATTCGTGTTAATCTATTCCTACAGCTCAGCAGATGGAAAGCTGGTAATCTTGCGCCGGGTTAAAGTTAAACTTGTATAATCAAGATCCAGTAATGTTAATTCGGTATACAGTACAGTAAATGTTGTTGTTTTAAGTTACCAGTCGTCTTCCTCAGTAATAAGAGGACAAGTGTGCCCCCACACCATCACCACGAATATTCCTGGCTACACACCTGTATAAGGATGAAAACCCAGCTATATATGTCTGACCCATTCACTACGATGACTGTCTTGTTTGATTCTTCTCAATTTTAGACACTTTTATTAACTAATGTTGGATCTCCAAATTGGTGTGTTTGTATGATTTGACTTTTGATCTCATAAAACTCTAAAGGCTTTTAAAAAGTGCCTGGGAGTATTTGTCCATGGGAAAAGCCTATCAAGTTTCAAGCGAATCGGCACCAAACTGAAATGCGCTTATAGAAAGAATCGAACAAATAAACTGTGGTTTCCATCAGTCTGAAATACTAAAAACGACAAAAAATTGTAGAATTATCTTTCCTGCAGTAATATCAACCTGACAAGCGCAAGGGGGCTGGGCATCTTCGCCAAGCATCAAAAAATAAAATATATGCGACCTATAAATCAAGTGGATTGTACTCACCGAATCCCAAGACCGCAGTAGACAGTTTCAGATCACTCACCTTCTGAAAATAAAATAAAAATAAAAACAGATATCCGTAGAATCCACTTTTTAAAAAAGTTATTGGTGTTACCTCCCGACCATTATACTCAGCAAATGAAAAACCTCGTGTGGAATGGGTTGATGAAGGTATATCTAACCCCTCCAGTTCGAAAAGTCTCTCCTAAGCTGAATATCTTCTGTAAGTGGCAATAAAAAAATGAAAAAACGCATCGCTGTAGTGAATCTGAGAAAATATCACGCTCAACCTCACAATCGCCACCATCATCATCAACTAAAAAAATCAAGCTACATCCTCAGCAGTTACATCAGTTCTAACAGTGATTTTTTTTTTTAAGACATTAATCTTCACTCTTAAAATCATCATCATCATCATCATCAACATCCTAACCCCAATTTCCATTAAATCAAATTACATACTGACATATATGCAGTAAAAAAAAAAATCCTCTCTATGTTTATCTGTTTATTGTCTCTGGACGATTTCACCCAACTAAGGGGAAATCTGGTACAGGAGGGGTTAATGAAGTAAACCTAATCCCTCCGATTTATAAAGCTATCCTAAAGTGATACAATTCGTCGGTAAATTGGTCATCGTAATGAAGAAGGTACAAGTGAAATTTGAATAAAAGACGTCCTCGTGTTAAAGGGGTTAACATAAATCAGCAATCATTTTCCGTCCAGCTGCTGTTAGTATACTCCTTTCAATTTAACTGGGCCTAAAATTACCTTCTTGCCAGCTTCAGTAAAAGAGTTGTAACTATATATTCACTCAAGAACATAATGCTAGTCACGAGGTGCTGTGAAAGGATATAGTGACGTAGTAATGTCTAATCCTGCCACTGTGCTGAGATGAATAAACTACAAAAAGACGAAAGCTTGGGCCGGAATGTACAAATCGAGAGGGTAGAAATGAGAAACAGTCAGGGCAAAACGCAATCTTAAAAACTGTCTTTGGTGCTGCAAATGGGAACTGTCAACTCTTCTCTGCGACAACGTATTACAAAGCTTATTCTTGATGTTTTCAGCAGACATTACTGAAGCCACTTTTTAAACTGCAAGACATATATAAAACCTTAATCCCTTCACAACTAGAGATCCTTCAAGCTGGATAAAAATCGTCTGGTGGTAGCGAGAATAAAGTGGGAAATACGACACAGGATTCAAGGTATTAAAAGTGTTACGTGGGGGAAAAAAATGCTGAGAATGCCAGCCATGTTATTGCACACCACACTGTTCACCCAACTGTATGCTGGTCTCTATCCCTTCCAAGCCCATTACTTTTTGCCCCTGCTCTTGTCTGGCCATGTGGAGAGGATGGAGAATGAGACTAACTAGGAGAGTCTACGCGAATGAGGATGAGGGAGGGAAGGGGAGACCGTGGATGAGATGGAGGAAGGGAATGTACAGATATTATGAGGAGGGGGGGGGGGTGAATTTAACTCCTCCATGTTGATAAAGTCTATCTTTAGGTGAATAAAATCGTCTGGATACAGCAGGAATAAAACAGTCATCGAATTGAAGGGGTTAACTCCTTCACTACGAGCAGTCAGAATAAAACATTGTGGCGGGAGTAAGGATGTGAAAAAATATACCACTGTCCTAAAGATGCAAACATGGGGCTAATAGACTTTCTAAATTTTTCACTACAACTACTTAATAAAATTGGCGAGAACGAACACTGAACTAAAGAAATAACAACGTTCTGACGTGAACAGTAAGGGATGAACAGAGACGTTCTCGTTACCTCTCTAAGGGCAGTCACTTTGAATAAAACTGTCTGGGGAGAAAGAGAGAGAGAGAGAGAGAGAGAGAGAGAGAGAGAGAGTCTTGCTGAAAGGGATAATGAAGGCGATCAACTCCGTTATTTTATTTTATTTATTTATTTTCTTTGCTTTACTGTTCTGATTTTTTTTTTTATTTTTTTTTTTTTATGTGTCCGACTCTGGGCAAAGGCTTCAGGACCTATATCTCGGGGGCAGTAGCCCATCCCAAGGCCCAGTAGTCCTCCTACACCTCCACAGTTGCGGACGTATTGTTCTAAAACTATCAATGGTGATGTGCAGGACTCACCTCCTCCTCTCATTTACTTTCCTATTCACCAATGATCTGAGCCGTACTACTGTACCTAGTCCTATTCATCTGAAAGCCGCTTAATCGACTCCACCCTTCACTTCTAGCCGATTCTCGCGGTATCAATCATGAAAGTCACAACAGCCACTACGCTGTGGGACTTTGGCACACCTGTCTTCTCACTTCTCTCATTTCTTCTTAGTGAAAAAGGAAACTTTGTTACTTTTAATGCCTCTAAAACCAAATTCATCCGCCTTTCACCTCGGCACATGAACATCTCCCATCAACAACACAGTTCATTTCATCATCTATTAGTATTCTTTGTCTCCTTTTCTCGTGATATGCTTTGGAAATGCCACGGTACTTCTCTAGTAAAAACAATGTACGTAGCAGAGGTTAGGTGTGCTGAACCGTGCATTCTGCAACTCCACTCAAATGCTGACTTTCTACAATGGTCGTATTACCCGGGATATGTAGTACTTCTCTCTACCTCTACTCTTATTTCTAACTCGCGCACGCGCGTGTGTACATGTGTATATGTATGTGTGTATGTGTTGGTGCGTCTGTGTCTGTCTGTGTCTGACTGACTGTCTGTCTGTGTCTGACTGTCTGTCTGTATGTGTCTGTTTCTGTATGTCTGTCTGTGTCTGCGTCTGTATGTTTGGGAAGGGGCGGGGAGTTCACCAAGTACAGCACATAACAGGGTGGAATTAAAGGCTTTTTATCTCGTCAACGCTCCACTCAGTGACTCATTTCAGTCTCCCTTGTACGCTGTAATGTCTCCTCCTCCTCCCTTTCTCTCTCTCTCTCTCTCTCTCTCTCTCTCTCTCTCATAACACTGCTTGCATTCCATCCCCACTTCTGCATGAATACAGAACACGTCTAGCCACACATTATCAGCCGTTGTCTCTGTCCAACTCTAATGCACCAATCAGCCGGTATTCTCAGTGTTTCATGTTTTCAGTTGGTAATCTCAAGCTGTCTTCCTCAGGCCCTCTTTCCCACTGCCCATAGTCTCCAGTCTTCAACGCAATTTGTCTAGGTAACTCGAAATTAACACATCGAATTTGGTTTTATTTTATTTTTTTTTTTTAAGAAGTTTTCCAAGTTCTAAGCACTGATTTCTTTTCTGCATTAAAAAAAAATAACAATAATGCTTCTGTTCAGCATTGGGAAAGTTTTAAGATGCAGCATTCAATAACCTCTTCAGTTCTAGATGTCCTTCCAAGCTGAATGAAACAGTTTGGAGGTAAATGTATAAAAAATGTTAAAAAAAAAAAAGTCACCGTACTGATGGGATTATACTCTCGTTATGAATATTCCTCTCCTAAACTGAATAAAAATGCCGGGGCCTCCAGGACCTGTAAAGGAGGGCATACAACAGCGAGGGCAGACAAATCACGCAGAGGAGAGCCCAGGAAGAAGTGCCAACCTGGAGGATACGAGATGCAGGCTATAGAGAAAGGAGCAAAAGGAGGGAGGAAATAGATGTGGGAGGCGTGGAAATGAGGAAAAGAGGTGGGAAAAAAGAGGGGAAATTGCCAAGGTGATAGATAAATATTAGAGAGAGAGAGAGAGAGAGAGAGAGAGAATCATCAATACCATGTCACCTTAACAGAATATCCTACCGAAATTCTGTACAGGTATATAATGTATTGCACCTCCCATCCATTATATCCCGTACATCCCATTCATTACCTACATCCTATCCCACCTATTATATAAATCACATCCTATCAATTCTGTATCCTTCCCATTATAAAATATGCCATTATAAAGATTCTATTCATTACATATATCCCATCCATTATATAAATTTCAATTATAACCACCCAGTTAAATGTATATATCCCATACATTTAATACATCCATCTATTACTGACATTCAAAAGATTATGCAAGCCTCATCCATCAATTATTTATGCACCATTCCCATTTGATATTTGTATTTATGTACGTATGTATGGAACTATGGATAATCTACATACGTACATACATACAAACATTCATATATACATACATACATAAACATACATACATACATACACCATTTGTTATATAAGTTACATGCAATATACACGTCTTATAAATGACACCCGCTGCACTCTAGACCACTCCTCCATTCTGATTTATTTTTTATTTTGTTTTATTTTATTTATTTATTTATTTTTTTTGCCGTGTGGCCTTAGGGTGAACGTACGGAACGTCAGGAAATAAATAAGACGAGAGGACACCGACACTAGATAAGGCTGGGCTCGTTGAGGTAGGTCAGGGTGTCGCAAAGGAAGGAGGGAGAGGCACAGGTAAAGAGAAACGAGGAAGGAAAAGCCAGAAAAACAGGGAAAAAAGGAGGAAAAAAGGGGAAGGTACGGATAGAAAGAAAGAGAACTGGAATGGAAAGCCTCGGTGTCACAAAAGAAAGAAGGAGAGACATAGAAAGACAAAGAAAAGAGGAACGAATGACAGAAGAGCAAAGAGAAAACGAAATGGAGAAAAAGTAAAAGGAATGGAAAGAAAGAAAGAAAAATGGAAAGGGAGGTCAGGGTGCCGCATAAGAAGGAAGGAGAGACATGGAAAGAAAGAAATGAGGAAGGAAAGACAGGAGAACACTGAGAAAAAGGAAATACAGAAAAAGGGAGGGTATGGATGGAAACAAAAATGGAATGGAAAGAAATATAGGAATGAAATGGAAAGGAAACTAATGAAGTGGAAAGGAAGGAAGATGGGAATGGAATGAAAGTGAATAATTAAAGGATGGAACAGAAGATAATAAGAAGATAAGATGGGATTAACAGGGTGAGAGAGAGAGAGAGAGAGAGAGAGAGAGAGAGAGAGAGAGAGAGAGAGAGAGAATGAATAAGTAGTAAAAGTAGCGAGGGGAGCGAGACTGACAGGCAAGTCTAATACATAAATAAGAGCAGGAGGAGAAACTGAGGGAAGGAAAAACGAAGACGAAGTGACGGAGGAAGGAAAGGATAGAGGGTAGAGTAAGGGAGAGAGAGAGAGAGAGAGAGAGAGAGAGAGAGAGAGAGAGAGAGAGAGAGAGAAACGAAAATGGAGGAAGTGTTAAAAAAAAAAAAATGTAAGGGATGAAGTAAGGAGGAAAGAAGGAAAGCAGAAGGGGGAGCTAAGAAAGTTTGCCGCAACGAAAACAAAAATGGGAAGAATAGCGTAAGAAGTCAGAAAGGGAAACATTCATTAAAAAATAAAAAATAAAGCAAAAAGTTTATAGAAGACTAAGAAATTAATATTATGCTGGAAGAATATAGCAGATGGAAAATGAAAAAAATCCATAATAAAAAGAAGGAAGGATTAGCCCTCACAGCAATGACGTGTTAGTTTATTCTTGCTAGCTCAGGACGATTTCATTCACGTCAAGAGAGCCTCTCGTAGTGACGGAGCTAAGGAAGGCTTTGTAACCTCTCCATTCCTGCTAAGCTGAATAAAACCCTCTGAAAGTTACAAGAGTGAAATGTTGAAATACGTCATCGGGCTGACGGCAAAGAGAATATGAAAGATTTAAAAAAAAAATGGGGCGGGAGGGCAAAGATAAAAATGAGAATAACCGAGGAAAAAATGGATCAGACAGAAGTGGATGAAAGTCTAACCAAAAAAGAACAATCAGGGTGCAATATCCGCGCCAACCAACTGGTATTAACGACCGACCGTTTGACTTTGACCTGCAACATTGACCTTCGGCCGATTACCGTCAAAACCGAGTTTCTTCGTTTTTGGCTACTCTTTAAAACTTCCACTGTGTCTGATCCAAAATGGATGAAAACTATTTGAGCTGACAATGCCCTACTACCTTGACACTGGACCTTTCCTTGTAATCTTGACATCTGACTGACTTGACACCTTTATTATTGCCTTACCCTGAAGCTTTCCACTTAGTCTGGTTAAAATGGGATAAAAACCGTTGAAATTGACCTTTTCATGTGACCCTGACCTTCGACATAATGTTTACGAAAGCCATGTGTCAACCCCTTGACAGGCTAACTCTTCTATCAGGTTTCTTTGGAACCCTATCAAAACTATTTCGGATATACTGTTCACTCACAGATACACACAGGCCGAATTTTGACCCTGTCCTGTGACCCTGACCTTTAACCAACTGTATACAAACAATGCTCCCTTCGTTCTTACCTTACCCTCAACTCTTTTACCAGGTTTGGTGCAATTCGAACCTAAACTAAGTTGACCTCGTATATGTCGTCTTGAATTTATATCTATTGCTCATTAAAAAAAAATACCTTGGCTGACCCTTAACATTTTCACCAAGTTTGGTTAACATAGGTTTTTGTTGTGTTGTTCTCTCTCTCTCTCTCTCTCACACACACACACACACACACACACACACACACACACACACACACACACACACACACCGGGCTACACATTAACCCCGCCGCACTACAGTATGTGCATGTGGGTGAAGTAAGCGAAACGAATAAGTGAATGGGGGAGAAGGAGGAGGAGGAGGAGGAGGAGGAGGAGCTATAAGAAGGAATAACGAGGAATAAAAACAGGAGAGACGTAAAAGGAAGCATTACGAAAAAAATATGAAGAAAAAAACAATATGAACACGAATAATACTAGTTCAAAAATTCACTTAGGGGTTAGTAAAAGAACAAAGAAAAAAAAAAGCAATAAAGAGGGAAGGATTAAGATGAAATTGGAGATAGAGAAATGTCAAGAAATTAATGAAGAGAGTTATTAAAAACAGTATATGGCTGTGAATCAACAAGGAAAAAGCGACATGAAAAAACTGCAGAGAGATAGATGAATAGATAGATAGATAGATAGATAGATAGATAGAGAGAGAGAGAGAGAGAGAGAGAGAGTCGGCCATCCAATCTATTCTTTGTATCCCCATTTACCTGGATATTTCCCTTCCATTTCTCACTCCCCCAATGCCACTCCCCTCTCCCTTCTCTTCCCCTGGCCAAACATGAACAGCTACTGAAAGAGGAGAGGAACGAAACTCCAAAATCAAAAATAAACCAAGAAAAGGGGAAATAAATGTTCGCAAAAGAAAAAAATGGAGGCCAAAAAAACAAAAAATTAAAAAATCTATTAAAAGTTCAGAAAAAGCTGTGAAAAAAAGGAAGCAAGAGAGAAAAACAAGACACTCCATCACTTCATCCCACCTACTACTGCCTCCACTTCCTAATCCCCATCGACTCCCCACTCCCTCTCTTCCCCTGCCGAAAAAAAAAGGGGCTATTGAAAAAAAAAAAAAAAGTGCAGAAACAACTCAAATGACAGTAAAAGGACTGATGAGAAAAGACTGAGAAGAGGGTAGAAAAAAACAGAAGACAAAAGACGCGAGAAGACCAGGAAAACAGAAAATAAATAAGACTGAAAAAATAAATAAGGAAAAGTTATATTATTTTCCCTATGTCGTTCCCTGCTTCTGTCCCTACCTACCCCTTCCACTCCCCCATCCTCCTCTTCTGCTGAAAAAAGAAAGGATGGAGAGGGAAAGTGAAGAAAAAATGTCCGCAAACCAATATTCACGAAGAAAAATTAAAAGTCAATAAGCTAAAAATATCCTAAACGAAAAATGAAAACTCAAGAAATTAAAAAAAAAAAAGAAATAAAAAAATAAAAAAAGGCAGCAAAAGTCTTAGAAGAAAACTGAAGATGTCGAAAAATATATAACCAAATCAGGCAAACTCGTTAAAAGAAAGAGCAGTGGAGAGAGAGAGAGAGAGAGAGAGAGAGAGAGAGAGAGAGAGAGAATTATCTTTCCTATTCCGTCTACTATTTTTTATCCCCTCTACTCCTTTTATCTCCACCTTCCCCTTTCCCTCCCCACTCCCACCGCCCCCTTTCCACCCCTATCCAACCGCCTCTTCCCCACCCCAAGCCAACTGCCCCTTTCTCTCCCCACGCCAACCGCCCCTTTCTCTCCCCACGCCAACCGCCCCTTTCTCTCCCCACGCCAACCGCCCCTTTCTCTCCCCACGCCAACTGCCCCTTCCCCTCCCTACTCCACCTTCCCTTCCCCTCCCTACTCCACCTTCCCTTCCCCTCCCTACTCCACCTTCCCTTCCCCTCCCTACTCCACCTTCCCTTCCCCTCCCTACTCCACCTTCCCTTCCCCTCCCTACTCCACCTTCCCTTCCCCTCCCTACTCCACCTTCCCTTCCCCTCCCTACTCCACCTTCCCTTCCCCTCCCTACTCCACCTTCCCTTCCCCTCACTCCTTCAGCTTCCCTTTCCCACTCCTTCAGCTTCCCTTTCCCACTCCCACTCCTTTCAATCTCTTTTCCCCCTTCCTCTCAACATTTCCTATCCTTCCCACTCCTATCTCTTCCCCTCCCCATTCGCACTCCTTCCCTCCACTTTTCATTTCCTCCTTCCCCTCTCTTTCCCCTCCGCTCTTACTCCCGATTTCCCTTCCCGATCTCCACTCCTCCCCTCCTCCTTACCAATCTTCCACCCCCCACTCCCCACTCCTCCCGATCCTACCCCATCCATTCCCCACTCCCCCTCGTCTGCCGCTGAAACAAGAAGGGCTATTGAAATTTTAGTGCCAATAAGGAAACGCAGAGCCATCCCTAAACCTGTATTAGGGGAAGGCTGAAGACGGGATGGAAGAAAATGGGAAGAGGAAAGAAGAGAGGAAAGAGGAGGGAAAAGAATGGGAGAGGAGGGGTTGGAAGAAAAAGGGAGAAGAGAGGAGATGCGATGAGACGTTATGGGAAGAGAATGAGAAGAAAAGAAAAAAGGGAATAGAAGAAAAGAAAAAAGAGAAAGAAGAAACGCCACAAGATGAGACAAGGTAAGAGAAAAAGGAAAAGAAGAGGAGAGAAGGGGAAGAGTGGAGAGAAGAAGGAGAGGAGGAAACAATATAAGAGAATTATAAAAAGGGAAATGAGAAGAGGAAAAGAAAACATGCAAAAACGGAAGAGGATATAAAAAACAGATCAGAAGAAACCACAGACATGGGAAAAAAAAAAACAGAAGAGAAAGAGGAGGACAAGAAAACAAAATAGGAGAACAGGCCAGGAAGTAAGAGTATAGAGAAGAGAATAGGAGAAAACAGGAGAAAAGAGAATAGGATGGATGAAAACAGGAGAGAAATGAGAAGGGAACAGGAGGAAGCAGAAGTGAAAAAGAAGAGGATAGCAGGGAGCATAAGAAAAAAGAGGAGCATAAGAAAAAAGAGGAGCATAAGAAAAAAGAGGAAAGAAAAATTATGACAGGAGAAAGCAAAGAAAAAAAAAAGAAGAGATGAAGAAAATGAACGAAGACTACAGCAGCAGAAAGACAGAGAGAAAAGTAGATGAGAAAAGAGAAAGTAGATAAGAAAAAAGTAGATGAGACAAGAGAAAGTAGATGTGAAGAGAAAAATGAATGAGAGGAGGAGGTGGCTTAATACGGACCCGGGTTCAAATCCCCGCTTCGGCAGGGAGCGGTTTATGGATTTGAATTTCATAAAAAGCAGACTTTACTGATCTACCAGAAGGCCCGCCGACATGTCGTAAAAACACCCCCGCTAATACCAATACGCCAGTCCTGCATGAGGCAGCCCTAGCATGTATTCAATATGGACGGTGGGTGTTAGCGCCGAAGCGGTGACGTGGAGATGTAGGAGGGCTACTGGGCCTTGGGGATATGCCCTGGAGATAGGCCCTGAAGCCTTGGCCCAGAGTCGGACACACACACACACACACACACACACACACACACACACACACACACACACACACACAAGTAGATGAGAAAAGAGAAAAGTAGATGAAAAAAAGTTGATGAGAAAAGAGAAAAGTTGATGAGAAAAGAGAAAAGTTGATGAGAAAAGAGAAAAGTAGATGTGAATAGAGAAACGTAAATGAGAAAAGAGAAGAGTAGATGTGAAAAGAAAAAAGAACAGCAGAGAACAGACTGAGAAATGATACGGAAAAGGAAACAAAAAACAAAAACATGAGAGAGGGTAAAGCTGGGAGGAGAAAGAGAGAGAGAGAGAGAGAGAGAGAGAGAGAGAGAGAGAGAAAGAGGGAAACGAAGGAGGAATGAGAGGCATGAAGAAATAAAGAGAGGAAGAAACGGAAAGTTGGATGAAAGACGAGAAGAGAACTGGAGGGATGGACGCGAAAGGTCTGAGAATGGGGAAGGAAGGGCGAAGATAGAGGAAGGGAGAAAGAGAGATGCAGAGAGACAGGAAGAGAAAAAGGTAAAAGGAGGAGGGAAGGATGAGGATGGACAGCGGGAGAAAGATGATGAAGGGGGGGAATTGTACAGGAAAAGAGGAAAGAGGAAAGATAATGTAAAGGAAATAAATTATGTGAAGAGGAATAGTAAAAGAGGATGGAGGGAGGAGGGTAGAGGAAGAGGAAAAGAGGAAAGAGGGAGGAAAATGTGAGAAAAATAAATTACGTGAAGAGGACGGAAGGAGAGAGAGCTGAGAGAGGGAGGAGGGAGATGGGAATACCAAAAGGAAAGAAGGAAGGATAATAAAAAGAAACAGCAGATAACGAGACAAGGACGAGAGGAAGTGAGCAGTAAAAGGAGGAGATGAGGCAATAAAGATGGCAAAGGAGGAAGGCAGGGTAGCAGAGAAACACTGATGAGAAAGAGGAAAGAAAGGCAACAGCCAATCCCACTCTACCCTTTGTGAGGTGCAGGGACCAAGGGGATACGCTACGAAATGGGTAATACAAGCAAGCATACACAAACACAGACACAGACTCATCCACCCACTCCCCACATCTCCCCCACCCCCACACCCACACCCAACCCTCCCCCGCCACACACACACACCCTCCTCTCCACACCTCCCCCCCACGCCCATCCCCCACAAACACACATTACCCCTTGTTAAGTGCAGCGATTGAGAAGCTTAAGTTGCAGTGTTCTGGAACATGTAAGTCTTCCTGAGGACGTCATTTGCACTGTATATTCTTCCTGCTAGCAATCAATATTACTCAGTATGTAAGAGCCCTCTGGAACTAAAGAGCTTAAAGTAGACTTAATTAAACCCCTCCAATTCGTAAAGTCTATTCTAAAGCTTATTATATAGCTGTCAGTATGGAGCATGAATAAAATGAAAATGACGTCCTCAGGCTGAATGGGTTAATAGCAGGTGGCACGTGTACGCCCCTGAGGTGGTATTCTCGAACGTAATTATTTATGACCAATTTCTCGTAAAACAGATTTTGATTTACAGGAAAAAACATGAGACATGGGAAGTTCTTGCACTTTCCTTGCTTTTGTTCTGCCTACAAAAACAGGTAACAACTCATCACAATTTCCCTCGCATAACAAGGATTTGTTAAGGCAGAAAATATAAGACATGAAATGATTCTACACAGTCCTTGCCCTTACTGGAAAACAAAATCTGAATTTACGACAGGGAGCTGATCGTAAATTTGTTTGTGAATCCGGGTCCTGGTGGCATTATTGTGGCAAACCTCTAGTCGCCTCTTGGAAGACGAAATTCATGAGAACAGCACATGACCACCACGTACATATGAAGGAGAAAGTGAATAATAAAAGCAGGGGAGGGTGAAATGCAGGGTAATGAAGTGGGCGAGAGAAGAATGAGGAAGAGGAAGCGGGAAGAACGATGAACTAAAAAAAAAGTGTAATAAAACAAAGGAGGTACATATTACTAGACTCAGACCATTCCCTGACTGTCTGACACCAGTGTATCCCTCATAGTGACTAATTCCCTTATTATAGTGCCTCGCTGAACGATGAATATATCAGATCTTGCCCTTATCATTGGCCTACCGTGTGTGTGTAAATTTGTATTACCAAAGGTGTTCCACTTACCAAGATGGTTTCCGTAATGAGATGGATGGTGCAGTGTGTGAGGTGAAATTGCCTGGATCTTCGAAAAATAGGGTTCCTCTGTACTGTAAGCCTACCGAGTGTAATGCTAGCCAAGGGCGACCCAGTAACTAAATACAACATCCATAGACGGTGATACATGCCTGAAGTAACGGAGCGGGACGGAGCTGGGGGATCCAGACCCTTGAAATTCAATATGCTGGGCCTTTATCATACACCTATTAAGAGTACAAAGTAGCAAAAGCAGAGGTGGTGCAGGTACTTAGGTACCGCACATCTACAAAATATGGTTCTGGGGGAAAAGGATGAGATTGTTGAACCCCATGAGTTTTGATGCAAGGAACTGATGGATACTGGTTTGAGACAAGGTTGTGTCGGTAAGGGGAAGTTGACTTTCAGCAGTTCTCTCCTCCAGCATACCATTATGGAAGAGTGCCTGCCTGTAACACTTTTTACCGAGGCCTGGTTATGCACGCCAGGTTACACAACTAAAGGTTACGTGGTCATTGAGGTAAATCTTCCACAAACTGTGACACTGTAACTGGGAGGAGAAAGGGGGGGGGGGGCAATGAACCCTAAATATCTATACGCCTGACCCTTGCCACGAGCTGTTAATTTTGCATGGCAGTTCAACCAAAAGTGGCCGGGCAGCAGGGGAAAGAGTGTCCACAAACTGTTCTGTGTCAGGGGTGTGGGAGGAGGGGGAATACCTAGAACTCTGAAAATCAATAGGCTTAATCGTTACCACAGGCCTATTATATGCGTACAGTTGGAGAACAAAAGATGGCTTGATTACTGACATATGACGCCTACCACCGTGAAGCACTATGGGGGAAAGGGGACATAGTACAACCCTGAAAACCGATAAGCTTCATCTTTACTATAGGCCTGTGTGTTAGTCCAGAGCAGCAAATGTAAAGGCGGCCCGATTATAGAGACACATTGGCTTGTAATGCAATACAGTAGTTGTCTGATAGACACTGGGAGCAGAAGAGAACACACACACACACACACACACACACACACACACACACACACACACACACACACACACACACACACACACACAACCTTCCCTCAGGCGCGACCTATACTGACCTGCATCAGCCCGATCAAGTGACGTGTATTATTTGGCTGTGCATACTGAACTTGCAAGCTGTGACAATAACAACCAGTATATTCCATTACTGACTAGGCTATGATGCAGGGCGAGGAATCAGGATGTCATCAAAACCACTGCAACCCTCTACAGCCTACAGAGGGAAATACAACAAGGCGATGAAGAAGGAAAGAGGATGAGTGGGAGGGAAAAAAAAGTAAAGAACGAGGATGAAATAATGAACCAACGAAGAGTCGGAGGGATGGAAGAGGATAAGGAGGAAGAAATACGAAAATGCAAATAAGTATATACTAGAGAATAAATACCTGGCCAATAAAGAGGACAAAGAAAGTGATAAAGAATTAATAACATGGAAATAAAGAAGACAAAGAAAGAATGAAAAAAGAGAGGGAGCGAACAGTAATGCGCATAACTAAGCGATAAAATAGACGAGGGAGGATGGTTAACGGGATGAAAAGTGACATAAAATGGAAAGACGGATGGATGAAGAAGCCAGACTGAACCATAAAGCAGAATTATAAGGTTTGTGGCCCAGTATTAGAGAGAAAGTGGTGTGGAGTGGAGTGGGGTACAGACAGAGGGACAAACCAAGACCAGACAGACAGACCAAAACCAAAGACCAGACGTGTGTGTGTGTGTGTGTGTGTGTGTGTGTGTGTGTGTGTGTGTGTGTGCGTGTGCGTGTGCGTGTGCGTGTGCGTGCGTGCGTGTGCGCGCGCGTGTGTGCGCGCGTGTGTGCGCGTGCGTGCGTGCGCGTGCGTGCGTATATATATATATATATATATATATATATATATATATATATATATATATAAGCAGAGAGAGAGAGAGAGAGATGGAAGGGTAATGTTGATGAAGCCGGAAGGGAATGGACGAGAGGGATGGATGTTCACGAAGAATGGACGATATGCTAAAGTGTAGCATAAAAGTAAATGTTACGGTATGTTGTGAAAAGGTGTAAGTGGAAAACTGAGTGACTGAGTTGGTGAATGGGTGGATGGATGGAATGGATGAGACGTATGGATAGTAAATACTGATGGATGGGTAGCTGAAAAGGATGAAAGGACGAGAGTAATACTGCTGGACAGATAAAGGGGTAGATGGAGAGAATGGATGAGAAGAAATGATAATATGGACTGATGGATGGATGGATGGATAAAGAGAAAGGATGAAAGAATAAATGTGTGCTAAACTGGATAAATGGGTGAACGGAAGGAACGGAAACTAGGTTAGCTGGAGAGGGTGGATGAGGAAGTAGAAGGAATGGGAGGATGGGAGGAATGAATGATGAAAAAGGATGGATGATGAAGAAGAGTGATGAGTAGATGAACTGCAATGTTTGAGGTGGAGTATAAGCAATGTAGGGTGGAAGGGATAATGCAGAGTGGATGACTGGGTGGATATGAATGGATGAAACGATGAACAGAGGAAAACGAATGAAAAGAATGAATGAAAGAGGGAATGGATGGAGGGGTAGATGGAGATTTTGGATTATATGATGGATGGAGGCAGTGGATGACAGGCATGGATGGTAAAGAAGAATAGATGAAGACGCCAAAGCGAAGCATCACCGTGCATTATAAGGTTTGTGGTGGAATTTTCGTGAAGGTGATGCGGGATGGAGTAATACATGGAGAGAGTGAGTATGTTGATGCAAAAAGTTGATGAAGGGTTGATGGATGTACGAAGGAAGGGATGGATGTATGGATGGATGGATGGATGTACGGATGGATGGATGGTTGTACGGATGGATGGAAGGATAGATGGAAGGATAGACAGGGGACAGACGAGAGGAATTTATGATAAAGATGATTTAAAGATAAAGAGGAATGACTGGCTGACAGATCAGTTACTTAACAGGTGAAAATAATCTTGGGAGTTTAGGAAAGGATAGATGGACGAGTAGATGAACTGGATGAAACTACGGATAGATGTAACAGAGAATAATGGATGAGAGGAACAGACGGCAAAGAAGGGTGGATGAAGAGGCTAGATTGGACCCTAAAGGCGAATTATAAGTTTGTGGCGGAGTAATAGTGAGAGTGGTGTGGGGTAGAGGAGGGATGAGGAAAGAGGATGGAGGAGTGGATGGAAAAGGGATGGTGGATAGAAGGAAAATGAACTGATGGAAAAATGAAGGAGGCTAGTGAAAAGATGGAGAGAGGGGAAGGACACAAGGAAAGGAGATGGATGAAAGGGAAGATACTCGTGAAAATGAATGACAGATGGAGAGGAAAAATAGACTGATAGATTAGTGACGGAGATTGGTGCAAAGATGGAGAGAAAGAGGAAGGATAGATGGAAAGGAAAGATAAACTGGTGGATAAAGGAAGGAGATGGATGACAGGGTGGATAGAAAGGAATAACAGATGGAGAGGAATGATGGACTTGTGGATAAATAAATGAGACTGGTGGAAGGCTAGAAAGGAAAGATGAACTGATGAACATAAGGAGTTGAATGAACGGGTGGATACAAAAGGAATGACATGTGGAGAGGAAAGATGGACTGGTGGACTGACTGACACTGACTGATGAAAATAGACTTTGCGGGATAATACAGGATAGACGAAAGAGCAAATGAAAAGGAAAGATGAAATAGTAGGTAGATGGAATGGATGAGGGGGATGGATGGGTGGATGGAGAAAGTGGATGCTGTGACAGAACGAATGGATGTAAGGAACGGAAAGACAGGAGAAAGTGGATGAAATGACAGACTTAAGGAAGAGAAAGAGTAGACAAATTTGATGCAATGGATGGATAAAGGCAATGGGTGAGGGGAATGGATGGCAAAGTTGTGTAAATAAAGTAGCCAGACTGAACTACAAAGCTGTGAGAAGGTTTAGCGGAGGCAGAGAGGACGATGGATCGGTGGGGGTAGGAAATGGATGAAATGGTGAACAGAGGGAAGGGTTATGATAGGTTGACGGTAAGGATAACTGATGGATGGATGGAGGGAAGGAGGGAAGGAAAGAAGAAAAGAAGGAAGGATGGATGGAAGGAAGGATGGAAGGAAGGATGGATGGATGGATGGATGGAAGGATGGATGGATGGATGGATGGAAATGACGACGTAACAGTAAATGAATGAACGGGTGGCTGGAGGGGATGGATTAAAGGATGGATAATGATGAGGATGGATGAGAGGGTGGAGAGTCAAAATGTGGACAGAGAGGGCAGACAGTTGATGGATGGATGCAGCGATTGGCGAGTGAAGGATGAAGGTAAAATGGATGCATGGGTAAACAGTAAACGGATAAAAGACTGAATGAAGGAGGTGGATGGAAGGAGAGGGAGATAAAATACACGAACATCAGGTTTATATTTGGATGGAGGATGGGAAGGTCTACGAAAGGACGGGGATGTAGGGATGAATGTAGGGAGGGAGTGAGGAAGGAAGGAGCAGGTGGATGGCAGGAAGGAATGGGTAGACGGAGGGACGGAGAGGGAGGTGGGGAGGCGAGGCTGGAGGAAACAAATAACCAATACACGACCGACAAACAATAAATTTCAACACAACTGGTGACCGCCATCACTCACTCTCACACTGACAGACACACATAAACACAAACAAACAAGCAAACAAACATATGCAAAGAAACAGGCAAACAAACACGCAAACACAAACAAGTAAACACACGCACAAGCAAACACGAGAAAACAACAACACACAAACAGGAAAAAAACAGAAAACAAACGCACCCATGAAAACACGAAGAAAACACGAAAAACACACACAAGCAAACAAACAAGAAAAACACACAAGCAAACAAACAAGAAAAACACACAAGCAAACAAACAAGAAAAACACACAAGCAAACAAACATGAAAAACACACAAGCAAACAAACAAGAAAAACACACAAGCAAACCAACACAAGAAAAATACGCAGGCAAACACTCAAGCAAACTGGCTAACACTGGCAAACACGCACAAGCAAACACAAACAAGCAAACAAACACAAAGCAAACAAATACACAAGTAAACACACAGACAAGCAAACACACACACAAGTAAACAAACGCACGAGCACACACACACACACACACACACACACACACAGCAAGGAATAACTCAAACCTACCGGAAAACTAACGCCCCGTGGTACCAAAATGGCGGTAAATGGGCAATACAGCGCCTCCCACGCTCGTCGGGACGGATGGGAAAACTGAAGATGTTGCCGGAGATGTAATCATGGTACACCGTAAAAATTGATGGAAAAAACAAAAAGCGTCCTTGTACCAAAATGGAAGAATTTGGCCGAGACTACCCAACATTTCCCTCCCTCCTCAAAGTACGATGTGAAAATGAAAGATGTAAGATAAAATGGAGGGTAATCAATGAAGGTATGAAAAAACACTTATATTTAAAGCATCTCGCCAGGTAACTATAACTGTGGAATCTGGATAGCACCCAGAGAGTAAAATGTAAAAGGAAATTAATAAATAAAAAGGGATGCACAAATTTAGAAAAAAAAAGTTACAGGAATTAAGTCAAGGAAAAGCTCATGAAACCAACACCTTCAGGCGCCAAAATCACAATATTGGCCCAACATATAACAACGCCATTCATTCTCGTCCGAAAACGATGAGTAAAAGATTTATTAAAATGGGAGACGTTAGGGGAATCAAAATAACTCAATTCCTCCTCCCCCATTCCTCTCTCCCCCCCCCCTCCCCAAAACGAGACCGTTCGAAGAAATTTCATCCCGAATTTTGGAGGTTTATCCCTAAGTGAGTTATTTTATTATACCTTACTCTTCCTTTTTAAACGTTTTTATACATACACATGTACATATAACTTGCAAAAAAACATCAAAGTGCCATAAGCCGGAATAAGCAGGCGAGGAAGAGGTGGTAGAAAGCCTCCTACGCTATCGAGAATATGACCCTATGCACCAATATGGCTTCACATGGCCAGCGCAGAATATGAACGAGAAAGAATATTTACGTGTTATAAGCAGAAATAAAATGGCAAGAAGAGATGCCAGATTGCCTCCTACGCTAACAATACGGCTTCCAGGCACCAAAATGGCATCACTTGGCCGGAGCCGTGTGTGGGAGACAGCGTCCTCACCCTCCTCGGCACCTCATTAAACTTGCGGCAAAAAAGGGCTCAAGTTGGGCCAACAAAGCGGTATTGAGAGGCCACCAAGTCCGGAGCCTGTGTTCGATTAGGGAGTGAAAACACGGTACTGCCCAAACGATGTTATCTGTGCAAATGTTATCCGCACCTAAGCAATGTCATCTGCGTTTGTATGGACATAATCTGAACCTGAACAATGTAATCTGTGTCTAAATAATGTTATCCACACCTGAGAGAAAGTAATATGTGGCTGTCAGAACGCCAGCTCTTATACTATGTAATCTGCACCTGAATATGCTCCTAAACCATGTCAACTGTGCAATGTAATCTGAGCGAAAACAATGCGGTTCTAGCAAAGTTTGTTCCTAAACAATTAATTCAACTGTAATCTGCACTTAAACGCGGTAATTCTATAACTGAATAAACTTTACTAAGTAATGCAGTTCTAGCATATTTTACCCGTAAACAATAATTCTAATGAAACCTATCCTTAATCAATATAACAATGCCGTATTCTATCTATCTAACTACTGCCAGACGCCTTAATCCCATACTGGGTGGCCACAAACAAATCGCCTCCACGTCGCCCTGTCCCCCGCCATTTCACTGCCCTGCTCCCAACTCACACCCCCCTTTCTCATATACCTCTCCACTCCATATTCTGTGATATAAAAAGAACGTAAAAAATGTAACGGGGAAAAGGAAAGTAACGGGGAGGAGATAAAATGGGGAAGGGAAATAACGGGGGAAGGATGTAAAGGGGGAAGGATAAAACGAGGAAAGGATATAACGAGGGAAGGATGTAACGGGGTAAGTATGTAATGGGGGAACACTATGTGGGAGGGATATAAAGTGGGTGGGAGCCATATTATGACGAGGGAGGAATATCATGAAGGAATGATACAACAACAGAGGAGGAAACTAATGAAGTATGGTTAGAAAAGAGGGGAAAAACATGGAAAAACAAAGACAGCGCGTATGCAACATCAGAGGGATAAAATTATAACGAGTGAGATAATCAAAGGGCAGAATTATCACGAAGGTAAAACTATCACTAGGGTAGGAATATCACGAGCACACAGCCCACTGAACATCGTCACCTTACATAGCCAGAGAACAGTGTTATGAGCAGGGACTTATAACGCATAACACCTCCCTGGGTTATCGTCAAGGGGAAGGAATATCACAGGAGGAATATGACAGGAATAGGAGGATACAAAACAGATACAGGGCCACGTTGTCGTGAACTTAATTAGTTGTATCACCACTTCCTTACTTTCCTAATTCCACCTTCTATTTATCATTGCTGCTGTTGTCTCCTTATAATGTCGACATGAATTTCATAACAAAAATAACGTGACATACAATATGCGTGTGTATATATATATATATATATACACTAATTAAATATTAAATAAATAACTGCTAAGGATGTGGGTCAACGAGATGTACCGGTATGAAAGGCTGACTGCAAGATATAACCAGATAACAGTGTTTCATATGCAAGGAAGATTGTGTGGTACAGCCAGTCCTGGAGGGGATTGATGTAGATGTGGCTGTTGAGTGCGTTCATGACCATTGCTATATGGGGATATGGTTTGTGCAACGGCTGGAATAGAAGCTAAATTAATCATAAGTCAGAAGAGGTTGCAGGAAATTTAGAGAACTTATATTTGGTGTATGCGAAGTGTGATGCTGTATAGTAGCAGAATATGGGCCGTTAAAGGGGAACACGTTGGTAGATATGACAGTAACGAAATACGAATGGTGAGATGGATGTGCAGGGCCACACTGAGGGACACAACAACATGTCCTCATTTAAGAGGACACCGACACTGAAAGACCAAAGTGATGCGTCCCGGTAAACTGAGGTAGTATACAGTAAATAAATGGGTAAAACTTGTGAGAGTAACTGCGTGCAGCGATGTGCAAACCTGGACGTGGAGGGAACAGCCCCTGCAACAACACCAAGAAAACCTCTCAGCATTAGGGACTTTTCCTGAATGCTGCAAGGGACCGTACAGCCGGGAAAGCACTTAGTAAACTTGAAAGCACTCAAAGAGCGCATACCTCCGCCAATGCCATTAAAAGGGATCCTGATGCGGATCCGGATCCGTAGAGATATTGTGTTGGATATATAGGATCCGGAGCCGCTCCCAATTTTAATCAATTATTCCTTGACCCATGGCCCACTCTTCCACAAAATTTTATTGAAATTCGTTGAGAACTTTTGGAGATATTGTGCGGGATATACAGGATCCGGATCCGCCCCAAAATTTAATCAATTCTTTCTTGTTCCATGGCCCACTCTTCCAAAAAATGTCATTGAAATTCACTGAGAACTTTTGCAGATATAGTGTGGACAAACAAACCAACAGATAAACACAGGTGAATACATAACCTCCCCCAGCTTCGTTGGCGGAGGTAAAAATAAATTAAATAAATAAAACTAAATATATAAAAACATCTATGCAGACATGAAAATCTGCCTTACAAAATATATGTACCGACATGTGTAACTATCACGAAGGTAAGGTTATCACAGGGACAAAAATAAATATACTCCAGGCCTAACGAGCCAATCCATGTGCTGCAACAGGAAATGAATATGCGAGGTGAGAAGTTACAGATATATATACAAGTGGCATACAATATTAATGGGTAGAAATATCAAAACCTGCAAATGTCGCAGACAAATTTATCACGAGGTCAGACATATCACGAGAGCAGGATTGTCAAAAGTATAAGAAAATCACGGCAAACATAACGAACGCAACGACTGCAGGCTGCCATAAACAGTGAACAGAGTTATGAAGGGATGGGGGAAGAGGAATAACAACCCCGCGGGGCTAAGAATAGGGTTTAGGAATATCACAGCGACAGTATTATGAGGAATGGATTTAACAAAGGACAGCTGTGAAAAGGAAGGATTAAGAAAACAGACATACATAATCAAGGGGCTGAGATATTACAAGAGGTTGAAACATCACGGCGACAGAAGTATCACGAAGATGTAAATATCATGAAGGTATCTCACGAGTAGGAATATCACGACAAACTTCACATGAACACTACTTAGCGGGGAGGGGATTTCACGGGAGGGAAAGATATTACAGAGATAAAAGAAGACTTCAATATCAAGGGGTAGAGATATCATAGGAGGTAAAAATATCACGAGGGTACAGCATTCACAGGGAGCAGAAATATTAGGAGGGTAAGATTATCACAGGGTGTTGGAATATCGCCAAGGTAAGATTATCACAGGGGGTAGAAACACGACAGGGGTAATATCACAGGGTACAGGAAAATCACGAGGGTAAAGTCATCACGGGGTGCGGTGGGTAGGAACATCAAAGGTAACATAACGAGCAGTGCAACATCCAACACCCGTAAACAGTGAACAATGTTAACAGCGAGGATAACAAACAACACCTGGCGGGGTTAATGAAGTGTCGGGTGTGTGCAGTTCAATTACACCCACTTCATTACACCAGTTTCAGTTACACCCACTTCATTACACATGTTTTACGCCCTTGAGCCTCCACTTGCACTTGCCAACTCTGCCTAACTCATGCTCAGCTAAGTTTTACACAAGCAGGCATTAACTCGGGCAAACTCTATGATACAAGCTAACTCGTATGCATGCACTCTCGCTATGCTAATCAACCTATTTACTACAGGGACGTGAATTTGTACATTATTCTTGGCAATGTCTGACCCTCTATCCAGCTAGAGAAAGCTCCTAAGAATGAAGGGATTTAGTGAATGTTGTAATAATCCTCCCCGAAAAAGCTTAAACTGAAAAAATCACCTCCAAACAACAAGAATATATAAATGACGTCTACAGGCTGAGAGGATTAAATACATCAACTACATCACTCACTTCTGTACACCTATCTAACTGTATTACTAACTTAGCCCTAACCCCATCAGTACAAACGGTACAATGAAGTTACATTATTACTGCTACCTACAAATTATTTATTCAGTTTAAGAGACCTGCACGAGGAAAGAATTAAAAAGTTTATATTGGCCCTGCAATTCTGTTACATTTCCAGATTACTGTTACTACTGGACAGTCTTTCTTTTAGGTTAAAAAGCCCCACGTAACAGAACTAACTCACGTCATCTGGACGACGTATATGTTCGAGCAAGAGAAGCAAGCAAGAACACTATCAGCCATGTAGCAGGCTGGAGCACTGAACCAAAAGCAACTTACCTCTATTTACAGCTACGTGTAGCCTACAGCAAACCTACGAAGCTCGTTGGAAAGCTTATGGAAAAGTAATAGGTTTTATTTAAGGGGCTCCTATCAAATTTCGCCACCACACAACCATGGGGAAAAATGAGTAAAGTTGAAAACTAAAAAATGGGTTATATCAGAAATAAGCGCTACAGCAGCCAACGCACGTCGTTGCAACGCTAAATAAATCAGCATGCCTGCTTACACGAACACGTTCCACACATTCAAGTGTGGACGACTAAAGCTTCATTTACTTTATCCTTACCACCATTAGATGATTATTTCGTATGAAACGACGCCTAAAAATGGAGGGGTTAATCAGGTAAAATTTAATCCTAACTCGGAACTTCTCCCCCAAACTAAATGAAATGATGTGAGACGAAGAAAAATATTTAAAAGTCGTAGGTCTACACAAAATTTATTTTTATCTTTAGTCACTTTCTCTTCTTTTTATTCTAAACTGTAAGAATGTATACAAACTAACTAACTACCAACAGAATCAGCACTACGAGACCCTTAGAACTGTAACATTCAGCGGCGAATTTCAAGAAAAGTTTTGGAATATTCATACAAGATAAATCCATTCTCCCCAAGGACGTCCTTTATATCTGAAACTGATTAACACCAGACAAGTTTATTCATCTTGGGAAAAATCTCGTACTGAAGGAGGTGATGAAAGCTATATCTAGTCACACCAGACCAAAATTTTCTCCAAAGCTGATTAACAAAGGGCTGATCAAGGCTGTATTTAACACCGCCAATTCAATTAAGTCCCTCCAAAGCTGACTCTAATCGTCTGGACAGAGGAAAAATAAATTATAAATTCTCCTCAGAGTGGAGTTGACACCGAGATCAGAATTCTAACATCCATTTTCTAGAAACAAAAATTAACAAGTTCGCATACAATCTTGCTGTGTTGCACAAGTTGTTTAAAATCATCCACAAACCCTATTAAAAGATTTTACATATCCCACTGGTGCTAATGAGAGAGAGAGAGAGGTTACCCGCCTCTTCCAAAACACGAAAAATAAATAATAGGTCTTCCGTAAGATGTGGCGATAAAGATCAACGATAAATGTTCATCCTTAGTTTTGCAATGAAAATGGTTATTAACAGTAACATAGAATATCCAGACTCATTAACCAGTATGTGATGTTAGGGATGAGCAAGCCGACAGACAAATTATAGTGTCAAATATTGTGGACAGAGACTCGTTCAGACGCAAAACTTACAGTGATGGATCCCCATTTCAGTATTCATGCCCTTTACAATAACATATACGCAATAAATGAATAATATGGAATAGCTTTCACATGTTTCGGGGTAAGTGGTCACAGTGTGCCGTGTGAGATGGGTCACTGGAACAAGTGTGGAGGTCGCATGTCACTAAACGAACGTCTGTGTCAGTGGGTCCTCGTGCAAACAGCGGTGCATGTTGTGGAACACGGCACCAACACACAACACTAGATTATTGTATGAATTTAACATGATTCAAAACTTAACACACAGCCTAGCCTCATATGTAAAGTGTAAAGCAATTTATGAGACTCAGAACTTACAATTGATAATACGAATGTTACTATACTGTTTAAAGACATTTGCTCACAGATGGTGCACAGCTGTTTGAGAATACGTTTACTGTTCATTGATTTGCACTTCCCTGATATATTAACGAATACTCTTGTTCAGATGCATATACAATGTAATTACAATATACTTCATTCTATGTTTGGAAAAAAAAAATACTGTGCTCAATAAACCATCTTTGTTCGTGTGTGTGTGTGTGTGTGTGTGTGTGTGTGTGTATCGGTGTTAATGTACACACACAATCACACACAGTAATTATCTTCACAAGGACACGAATACAAAACAATCTCTCTCTCTCTCTCTCTCTCTCTCTATCTATCTATCTCTCTCATCAGT